>NW_026590062.1:2946340-2964290 GCF_907164565.1 Psammomys obesus
TGGGGTCCCCCAGCTGCTCTGTAGAGGTCACCTGGACTGGGGTCCCTGGCTGCTCTGTAGAGGTTACCAGGTGGTAACATCTCACACCATCCTGAGCACCCCAGAAAGATCAAGTTCTTGTCACGATGGTAACTCGCCAGATGACATGTCATTCAGGAGAGTTTTCTCTCCCCGCTGACTTCCTTACTCCTCCATTTCTACCTTGCAGACAAAATTCTCTCAAGTCTGGACCCCAGAGTCTATGGCTGGGGACTGAATCAAGGCATGTATCTCCTCTCTCCCTCCAAGCCACCACGGTTCATCTGACTGCTAGACAGCTTCTCAGTGTAACCTCTCCACTTCCTTCCTGTTTGTCCTGCCTTGGTACAGGCCACCAGAGGCTATGCTCTGCACCACAGCCCCAGATTTCAACATCCCTCCCAGCCTCCTCTCTTCCCTTGAAATCCATCTTGATATAAGAAACTCTGGTCCTCTGCTTAACTCCCAGGGGTCTCCCCTGACTCCTGGGCAGCTAACTTCTCTAACCTCACTCAAGGCCCTCTACTCTATCCCACACCCTTCCCAGGATGCTGTCCCAGAATTCTCAGCTTCCCTGAGCCAGCCTCAATAGCCACCTGACAGTTTACCTTGATGGTCAACTTGACAGGATTGAGAGACACATGGAAGGTCAGTGAAACCATTTCTGCGTGTGTCTGTGAGGGCATTTCCAGGGACGAGTAGCATACGGAGAAGACCCAACATGGGTCATCACCTGCCAACAGGCCAGGGGGCTGAATGGTGGGGGCAGAAGAGAAGGAGAAAGTGAGTGCCCACATCCCCCCAGACTTCCTTGAACATGAAGTTGTGCTGCTGTTATCCATGGGAGCCTCCAGGTCTTCAGCCTCAGGCTGGGCAGAGTCATTAGCCTGTCTTGTTCCGAAGATTCTAGCTTCTGGTGTGTCTGGCTCTCCAGCCTGCTGATGGTCAGGGCAGTGCGATACTGTTTGGTCTCCAGAGAGGACAGCTGTTCTAACATTACACACACACACACACACACACACACACACACACACACACACACAATTGGGTTCTACCTTTCTGAAGAACACCAGCAAATACAGACTCCTTCTCCGGCTTGCCCTCCACCCACACAGAAGGAAGGGATTGACTTTAATGGCTCTGGTTGCCATAACAGGAAACCACAACCTGTAACCAACAAGAATACAACTTCTGAAGCTCTGGAGTCTGGATCCCATGGTGAGGGTGGTGGTGGGCTTGCTTTCCTCTGAGATCCTTGACTTGCAGATGGCATCTGAGATGGTTGACATCAGCTGTCATCTTGTCAGGTTCGGATCATACTGGCCTGTGGACCTGGCTATGAGGGACTGTCTTAGTTGGGCTCGTGGACTGAATGACACTGTTTGGGCAGCTAAGCCCTGGGCTGAGTGAGCTCAGCATGGAGGGACAGCTGTGCTTTGCCCTGAGTCCTGACTGTGGGTGCTGCCTGCCATGATGGACAGCAACCTGAGCTGTGAGCCTGAATAAACTCTCCCCTAACTTGCTTCCGTCAGGTATGTTGTCAGGGCAACAGGAAAGAACACAAAGGCAGCATCATGGTGGTCGCTCTTCCACCTGTCGGCTCTCCCTCCCCTCTTCTCGTGAGGACTCGGCTGTGTTGGGCTTTGGACAACCCATGGGATCTCATTTTACCTCTGCTATATCTCAGAAGGTCTTTGTTTCCAGTGCAGCCACGTTCTCTGGTACTGAGGTAGACTTAACACAGAGAGTAGAGAGGAGGATGGACATGCATCACCCATTGCCACGGGTCTCCTGTTTCCAGGCCACCAACCCACACCTTCCTCTTCCTCGGTCTGTTAGAATATGGGCGCCTCTCCCTCCCCAGCTAGATTCTGTCAGTGAGGGAGAAGAATGAACACTTTTGTGGCCCCTCCTGGAGCCGAGAACACTACCCAGCACCAAGTGTGCACCCACCTAGCATTTGCAAAGTCCACTCCTCATCTTAGCCATCCTTAAAATCAACCAGGGACAGGGAAGAAGACCCAGAGGCTCACAGCATCATAGGGCAGCCCTACCATGCCCGCTTGCTTCTCCTGTGGGACATCAACCTTCAGTCAGCAACCCTGTTCTCTTCATTCTAGGACCTCCCCCAGCTGAAGCAAAACAAGCAACCAATAGTAGGCCAGCCACCTACCTTCTCACCAGCAAAGGAGGGCTCCTCCCACAGAGGATGGGTCACGTGATTTAAAGGGCCTAGGGGTGATGAGAGCTGCCTACTGAGCCATGTCCAACTTTGAGAAACCAAGAGCTAGTTTCTTAATGACTTGCTGTGCGAGTCTCGGAGATGAGTTTTCCCTCATTGATCTTCTTGCCAGCTGCCATCGCCCCTAATTACAAGTCTCTGCCTCCCCTAGCCTCTCCGTCAAGATAGATAATGATGAACTTCGAACAAGCATGCAAGGTCTCGGGGCACCTCTGGGTGTGATGTCGGCAGAGCAGGAGGCACGAGGAATGGGCAAGCCAGGACTGGGTTGCCACAGGTCTCGGTGTGCAGCGAGCCGTGGTCTACCACCACTTCCATATGCAGCCCTCAGGGTCTGTGCTGCCCAGTACGGCAACCAGCAGCCACCTCTGGCTACCCAGAGCCTGAGCTGTGGCTAGTATGACCAAAAAGAAAAAAAAAAATCTAGATTTGTTAGTTTCATTTTGATGCATATAAATTGAAATAGCCACAGGCTCCTCTCTTAGGTGGCACAACTTAGAATCACCTCTCTGAGCCCTTATTTCCTCCCCTTGAAGATAGATGTAGGCTATCTCGTCAACACAAAGCAGCAGCTCCAACACTCAGCAGCGGAGAAGCTAGACTCCCAAATGGCACAAGTCAGCCAAAGCAGCCTGAGAGGTTCTCTCGGAGCAGCATTTGTCTCTGGGATGACCATCGAAGGATGAAAATCTTAGCAATGCAAAAGTGTAGACATGCAGAAAGCATTGTCTCACTGCCTATGGGCTTCTAGTTAGCCCTTCTCAAAGTCCACCCAAGTGTGTTTTCCAGCACAGAAAAAAACACGCCCCGTGAAGGAGGTGTCCGCTGACCAGCAACATACACCTTTTCATGGAGGCTGTTTTCCTCAGGGGCTTTTTTCCATGGAGGGAAAAACATTCCCACATCCCACACTTGGGACCCAAATAAAAGGCATAGTCACATGACAGGACTGAGTTTCCAAAGAAACCAGAGACTTCCACTTCAGATAGAGATAATGGAGTGAGACTCCACCAACTGTGGGGAGGAGGGGTTTGAAGCATGTGTGTGCACACGTGCTATGTGTGTCTGTGTGAGGAGGTGTCGGAGTATGTATGCATGCCTCTACACGTGTGTAGGAATGTGTGTGAGTATGCATTGTGTGGTTTGTGTGCATCTGTGTATACCTGCACACGTGTGTATACATCCCTGGTCATGCACATGTGTGCATGCAGAGACAAGAATTCAAGCTCTCTCATCAATAACTCTCTGTCTTATTTTTGAGGCAGGGTCTCCCCCTGGGCCTGGAGCTCACCAATTCTGCCAGGGAGCTTTAGGGGTCCCCTTGACTCCGCTCTCCCACAACAGGATTACAGGATTACAGACACGGGCTCAAACATCCTGCTTTAGGGTGGTTTCCGGGGTCTGATGTCAGGTCCATCTGTGCTTATGGATTCATCACTTTATCCACCAAACAGCTCCCCGCCACACCCACTACTCTAACCCGCCGCTGCCCCCAGTCAGAAGCATATTTCTTGTAGAAATCTAGGGCACGTTTTCTCCAGAGCATTCAGACTGAGGAACTCTGCTGATGCCGACCATTTTCACTGCCACGTCCTGAAAGGGTCAGCAGGAAGGAGGAAGAGGGGCATTCCAGGGATGAAGGGTTGTTTTGTTTTGTTTTTTTCATTAAGCAATTAAGGCAGAACTTGTAAGAGGATTTCCATTTTTTCACTCCTTTGCAAGAAATGGCTCACATGGCTGAGAAACTGAGGCTGCCTGGCCGGTTGGGGTTGAGATAGCTGGCCCTGATAGCCTTAGTTTGGGGGTGTTGTGCTGAGGGCTGAGCGATGTGATGTGAGCACACAGTGATCACGCATACCGGTCGGCTGCTGGTGTGGAGGACATGAGCCCGCATCCCCCCATTTGAACCCAGGGGCACGCGTGGCTGTTACCTGGGCGAGTCCAGTTCAGTGCTCCTCAGTTGCTGTGCCCACAGGTGACTGGCTGATCTGGCATGTCCCTGGCTGAGTCCTCTCATTTCTGACTCCCACCCCCTATAATTTTTTTCCATCCAATCGTTTAGTGAGAGGTGGCTCGGGAACATGCATGAGGCCTTTGGCTGCAGGATGTGCAGGGTCCTGCCAAGGCCCGCTGTTAACAGATGACGTTTCTGCAAGGTGGTAGACTCTTTAGAAGATGCAGCCTAGGCTCACATATGGCTCTTGTAGAGGGCCCAGATTTAGTTCTCAGCATCCATATCAGGCAGCTCACACTTCCTGTAACTCCAGCTCTAAGGCCTTCTCTGGCCTTCAAGTGCACCTGTTTTCATGTGCACAGACACACATGTACATGAAATTATTTTTCTGAGAGAAAGAGAGAGTGAGGCCTAGCAGATGAAAGCTAGCCCACTGGTTGTGTTCTCTTAAAGGAGATGTTGGGACCCAGCTCCTTCCTGTCTCCCTCCCTTCACTTTCTGGCTGACACAGGTAAGCAACTTCCTCTGCCACACGCTTCAACATCACGGCGATACCTCATCAACCCCTTCACCCCAGCAACGTGAGATCTGACCTTGGACTGAAATCTCAAAACCCGTGTTCCCAAACAAACCTTCCTCCCGTGTAAATTGATCTACCTCGGGTAGTTTGTTACAGTAATGGAGTGCTGACTGAGGCAGGAAGGAGCCGGCACCCAAACACTCCCACTGCTTCTTCCCCACCAGAAGTTGCAATGTCAGGGGTCAGGAGCAGGAGGATAGACGCCATCTCTTCCAAGAAAAGGATGGAAAAATCCGATCAACAACATGGCCTCCTGGGCAGAGGAACAAGTGCAGCCCCCTCTGTGGACAGTGCTATAGCTTGGTGGAGTCTCACCTGTTTTTAATCCATGAAGACAGACGCAACTTTTTATTGTCTATTATCTCACTGAAAAACCTATTCAGTGTTTGCTGTGTTGGGCTTTATGGAAAAGGTAGTGGGTTGGGCCTTAGAGTGTTAGGCATTGAATTCTACAACAAAGAAGGCACAATGTTTTATGTCACCGTGAGGGAACTCACAGACCTCAGCATGAATCTGGCTTTGCACTCCGCAGCCCTTGACACACGCCTGGTGCTCTCCTGCCATTTCCTGCGTGCCCTGTTAGCTATGACCCCTGCCTTTCAAGCCATGATGTGGCCGCCTCCCTGGGCCTGGGGAATCACCAGTGAGGTCTGGCTTTTGCTCACAAGCCTTTCCTGCTGGAGAGATGTGAGAATGAAGCTGGGTGTGTCCAGAGTGAGGCGACAGAAGCCTGGGTGGAGAGAGGGGCTGTAAGTGAAGCTTCCGAGCGCAGCAGCGAACTCCTGCCTGTCACAGGGGTCAGCCCAGAGCAGGGTGAATGGGAATGGTTGCCAACCCCCAGGAGCATCTCAGGCCACACGTGCCCAGTCCGCAGATCCACAGTAGTCCCATTTTCCAAGTGAGAAACTCGGAGAGAAGATATAAAGTAAGAAGTTGGGGTTGGGACCCTGAGCTGTTTGTTCTCTGGGCTGAATCTGCTGCCCCAGCCTTGGGGGCACAAGTGAGACTCAAGCTGAGGGAGCACCATGGCCTAGAAAGTCAAGCCATGATCCCCCGAGCCTCTGGGTAAGTAGCCGGTTGTCACTGGGCAGAAAGTTCTCACCATTCAGGGTGGAAGAGAACCCCTAGGTCTTACCAGCCAGATCCTCACATGGAGTGTCCAGGAAAGGGCTGATTCAGTGCCTGTTGCCCTCAGCCGTCACAACCTGCCTGGGCATTCTGTGTGCATGTGTGTGCCTGTCTGCTTGTGCATGTTGCACTCACTCTGCCAGGATCCGATGGACCCGTGGAGCCCCCCTCCCCCACCCCCCGCAGTGCTGTTGAAGCACTTGAGTCTCCCTCGTTTCCAGAAACAGAAAATCTTGTTCTCAGTAAACATCCTTCTGAGTGGCTGGTCAGCAGCTCCAGGTCTTTGAAGGTCGGTCTGAGTCACAGTCACAGAACACTGGCACCACGCTAAGAACCCAGACAGGCCTGCTCAGGGCAGGGGAGGGTCCCGGGATTTCTAGGAACTTCTGTGGTGTCCCAGGTGGCCCAGACTGCCTGCAAGGGGGTGTGCTTGGGAAGATCTGCTCGTCCTCAGCCTCAGTTTCTCCTTCTGTGAAACGGAAGCAATAGTGACACCATCCTCCAGCCAGCCGGCCTGCTGGATCAGCACAGGGAGATACAAGGACATCAGCTGTGTCCCCACACCGTCACACAGGACGTGGCAACGTGTAGGTCGGTGAGGGCAGCAGCCGTGACGGAATTTGACGGTAGGATGAGAGCTCGGAGCCGAAAAGAGCCTGTCGGTGACGTCACGGATGTCCCAGCATCCTGAGGGAGGTGGCTATCTGTGGCACTGCTGCGTGAACACCCGAGTGTGCCTGTGTCGCACAGCAGTTGCCGACGGAGCCCACCGTGCTTAACGGCGATTCCGAAACGGTCTCCGTGGGAAGCTGCAGGCGCCTCCCATACCTTGTTAGTTTGTTAGTTCTTAAGTACATCAAGAAACCACGTCAAACGACTGATCCCCTCACACCGTCCAGGTTGATGTAAGAACAGGCCAGGGCGTTCGGACAGGATGAGTTGGCCATCACACTCGTCACGTGACATTCTCTTCCTTCCACAAAGCATGATGGTCGTTGCCGGTGCTGTCCTTAACACTCCTTAACAGAGTGCTGAGCACACAGCCGGAGCACCATAAAGGCTGCCGGGTTGGCAAGCGAGCCTCCCAGGTCAGACAGACGACCGCTCTTCAGTCCGGAGGACCTGGCAGGCATCCATACCTACATCAGCAGAGGCAACCTCCACTCTGGCTGGAACAAGACTCCAGGGAGCTGGCGCTGAAAAGTGAGTGCCTGAGACCCAATAAAATCATCAGGCCGGCAGGCGGCTCGGAGCAAGCCTGATTAAGCGAATCTAACCGCCACTGTAGGTCTCTCTAGGTCTCTCGTAGGAATCACGGACCAGCAGAGGAATCAAGCAATCGACCCGTTGTCTGAGCCAGAAGCGGGGCCGGGAGGGGAGGTGTCTGCAGGCCTCGGCCGGCAGAAACGAATTCATTATGTCTGCAGAGGCGCCTGGCAGGCCGGCCATAAATCAGGAGAATGAGTGATGGCCTGGGGAGGGGGGAGGATACCATGAGACGGGGGGGGGGGGGCCTAGGTCCAAACGGGGTTACAGCAAATAGGGTCAGATGGCCCAAACCAGCTGGGTTTTTTCTAGCTGAGTGACCCTGGGTTAGTCACTGGCTCTGTGGGGACCACTTCACCCTCTGCAGAACGGTTTGCTGGAGCCTGAGTTTAATTACAACGAGATTGTGTTCCTGGGCCTGCTCCTAACAGCAGCTGTGCAGCCATCGGCCCCTCAGGACACGGCAGATTAAAGTAAGATGCGTTCCAAGTGTAGAACTTCACACCAGATCTCCCAGACAGGGCATGGCCAGAGGAAGAGCCCAAAATTTTGTTTCAATCTTGATTTTATTATTAAATGATACCTGAGATCTACTGGGTTAAAAATGCATCACTGAGCCAACTACAGCTATTTCTTTTGTTTTTTTAAAAAACGGAGTTGTAAAAGAACCTAAAAGAGTATGCTGTGGTTTTCTTTGTGTTTCTACCAAATGATGCTCATCCCTTCTCACCCTTTCAGATGTTTTGGACACATTCGCATGTTTGTGCGTGTGGACACATATGTGCACATTGAGCTTATAGAGGTCAATGTCAGGTGTCTTCCTCTGTTGGCCTTCCACCTTATTTTTTGGGAGAAGGTCTCTCACTGACCCTGGGGCTCACTGATTGGACCAGGCTGCCTTCCAAGGGCACCCAGGATCCACCTGTTCTCCTGCTGTGCTAAGACGCCATGACCAACACAGCCTATGAAAGAGCGTTTCCTGGAGCTTACAGTTTCAGACGGTGAGCATGGCCATTGGGGCAGGGAGCCCAGCAGTAGGCAGGCAGGGTGCTGGAGCAGTAGCTGAGGGCCTACATCTGTCCACAAGCAGAAGGCCAAGAGAGGTAACTGGGAGCAGCTTGGGCTTCTGAAACCTCAAAGCCCACCTGCAGTGACACACCTCCTCCACAAGGCCACGCCTCCTAATCCTTCCCGAATAGTTCCACCTACTGAGGACCAAGCAGGCAAACATATGAGCCCACGGGAACTATTCTTTTCAAACCAGCACATTCACTCCCTGGCCCCACAGCTTGTGGCCGTATCATCATACAAAACGCATTGTGTCCAACCTCAGAAGTCCCCAAGGCCCACCGCAGTCTCAACCCTGTTTAAAATTCCAAAGTCTCTTCTGAGACTCGAGGCAATCTCTTAATTGTAACTCCCTTTAAAATCAAAATGCAAATTATATCCTCCCAACCCACAATGGCACAGAATAAACATTGCCATTCCAAAAGCAAGTTACGGGGGCATAGTGAGGAAATAATGGGCCAAAGCCAGACCAGAACACAGCAGGGCGAACCCCAAACTCTGGTCTCCATATCTGATGTCAAAGCGCTCCTCAAATCTCCAACTCCTTCCACCTCTGTTGGCTACAGCTCTTCCTTGGCAAGTGTCACAGAGCTCTGTCATCTCCACCGTCTTGAGGTCCCTGAGGCAATCCAGGTTTCACCTTCACAGCTTCATGCAATGACTTCTCTAAGCCACATGCCTGGCTAAATGTGGGCTTAGGGGGACAGAATCCATGTTGGAGACAGTCCCCCAGCCTCCTCGCATGGTGTGGTTTAGTTTTTGTATCGTGCTGGAGACCACAGCCAGGGGCTTGCACACAGTAGGTGAGCATTCTGCCGTGGGGTTGCACAACACCCTTTCTCACGTGTTTTGTTTTGTGTATGTAAGGAAGTGTCATGCTGTGCTGTGCTGTGCTGTGTGCCATGTGCCATGTGTCATGCCGTGCTGTGCTGCACACTTCGTTCCTTCTGAAGTCTCAGCTTCTTCCCTGGCCAGGTTAGACAGAATGGGTGTAACCCCTCTCTTTCTCTCTCTCTCTCTGTCTCTCTCTGTGTGTGTCTCTCTCTGTGTCTCTCTGTTTCTCTCTGTCTGTGTGTGTTAGTCCCTGTATCATCAGAAACAGAAAGTAAATAGTAGCTGCCACAGTTAGTGTCAACTTGACGCACCTGGGAAGAGGAAACCTCAGCTGAGGGGTTGCCTCAATCTGAGTGGTCAGTGGGCTTGTCTGCCAGGCACTGATGGGGAGGATCCCGCCTACCATGGGTGGTTCCATTCCTAGGCAGGAGTGGAACAACACAAGCTGAACATGAGCCTGGGCACACTCCTCTGCTGCGGTTACTGCCTCCAGGTTCCTGCCTTGGCTTCACCAGCTGAAGGGCCGTAACTGTCGGTCAAATAACCCCTCTCCTCTCCAACTTGCTCATTGGTCACAGTGTTTAGTGCGGGGACAGAGAAGTAAGGGAAGCAGTGGCCCCTTTCTCACCCCTGGTCACCTGGAATACAGATGTTGTTCTCTGCAACCTTCCTTCTGTCAGGACTCCGGGCCTCTGTGCACTAGAGTAAAATCCAATTCTTGGCTTGTGTTGTGTTCACAGCTCATGGCTGTGACAAAACAGCCTGCATGGGACCCAGAGAAAAGGGCTTGTTTTGGCTCATGGTTTCAGGAGGGCAACAGGTGGGAAAGCACCGGATTGTGGAGCCCCTCTTGCGTGGCATCCACAGTCAGGAAGCTGGGAAAGATGAATGCTGCTGCTCAGCTCTCATTCTCCGGTTTACTTCCGTCTAGGACCCGGTGGGATGCGCCAACACATCTAGGTTAAAGCTGAACCTCAGGTGAAGGTCTCCAGAAATAGCTCCACAGACACATCCAGGTGTTTCCGATCCAGTCTTTTAAAAATATCATTTCATTTGTTCGTTCGTTCATTCATTCGTTCATTCATTCATTCATTCCTGAGGGAGAGCTTGAGTGAAGCAACTTGGGGAAGTCAGTTCTCTCCTTCCGCCATGTGAGTCCTTGGGCTTGGACTCCGGTCGTCAGGCTTAGTGGCAAGAGCCTTCATCAGCTGAGTCCTCTAGCCGGCCCTCTGAATCCAGTCCTGATAGTGAAGGTTGTCATTCACCACCAGAGGGTCACAGGCCAGAGGACCGTGTCCCCCAAGGGCTGGACAGTGGCCTACAGGCGACACCACTTCTCTGAAGTAGCCACAGAAAGCGGGGTTCCAACTGACGGGTTTACATTGTGTTTCCTCCTCGTTGGGAAGACACCTGTGAAGCCACTGGAGGACGGGGTGTGACGTGCTCTTAGAATCTGTGGGAAGATCTACAGATCTTCCAAGGTGTGGACTTTCTTCTCCCTGTGTGCTTCTGAGTGCCATAGGCTAGAATATTCTCCCTTCCCCTCTCTCTTTCCCCTCTCCCCCTCTCCTCCTCTCTTCCTCTCTCCCTCTCTTTCCACCTCCCTTTTTCTCTCTCTCACCCTCTCTCCCCATCTTTCTCTCTCTCCTCCTCTCTCTCTCTGTCACCCCTTTCTCTCTCCCCCTCTCTCCCACTCTGTTCCCCTCTCTCTACCCCCTCTCTCTACCCCTCTCTCTACTCCTCTCTCCCCCACTCTGTCCCCTCTCTCTACCCCTACTCTACCCTCTCTTTCCTTCTTTGTCCCCTCTCTCTCCCTCTGTCTCCCTCTCTCTTCCCCTCTCTTTACTCCCTCTATCTCCCCCTCTCTCCCTGCCTCCTCGTCCCTCATCTCTTCTCCCTCTCCATTTCTTCCATCCCCTCTCTCTTCCCCTCTCTTTCTGTCTCTCTCCCTCTGCCCTTCCCAAGTCACCCTCCCCCAGCTTTTTAGTTAGAGGGGTTCTGTGAGTGTCTTCCTTTTCCTTGATCTGGCAGCCAGCACAGGAGATGCAGCATCTCAGCGCCGGGGCCACAGAGCAGCCACACAAAGGCCAGCATGGCTCAGGGGTGCAGGGTGGCCCTCCCTCACAGTGCCCATTCTTACTCAGGTCCACCACACCAGGCTCGCTTCTCCATTTCAATTCTGTTTTTTTAAATAGAAAGTGTGCTGGGAAGGTGGGCCTATGGGTAAGCACGCTGGCTGAGAAAGCGCAGGGCCTGAGTCCTGCTGGAATACGCATAAAAACCCAGGTCTGGTCAGGAGCGCAGGTACCAGCTCTGGGGCTGACAGGACCAGAGACAGGAGTGCAGGAACTGGCTCACTGCCAGCCTAGCTCCAGATTCAGTCACACATACACAAACTACACACAACACACACACACATCCATATATACATGATCACTCACACATATGCATGAATACAAACACACTCACTCATACATATGTACACACACACTCACACACACACACACACACACACACACACACACACACACCGTGTGAATCATGTCTGATGACTGTGGTTAGTGAAAAGGAGAGCTTTAACAAAAGGGGCCGAGGCTGGGCGGCCTTGGTGGTCTACTGAGG
The DNA here is from genome assembly GCF_907164565.1 of Psammomys obesus. Classification (NCBI taxonomy): domain Eukaryota; kingdom Metazoa; phylum Chordata; class Mammalia; order Rodentia; family Muridae; genus Psammomys; species Psammomys obesus. The sequence goes on from NW_026590062.1 coordinate 2,958,053, forward strand.
GTTGCTTTAAACTTCCCCCACCATCCCTCCTCTGGTTGCGTCTCTCCCTCCTTCCCCTCTCACCCCTTCCCGGCTGTTCATCTCCCCCAGGTGCCCAACCTGCCGTCCTCACCCCGAAGGTCTTACCCCAGCCCAGCTTCAGATGGAAGTGGTCCATTTCTGCCCCTCCACTCCTAGCCCCACACAGGCTGGCCCGCATTCCTTACGAAAACTGTGGGGTCATTTTTTACCCTCCAAAATGCTTTAGCGTCAGGAGTCCAGAGTCCTGCCCCCTCCGCTGCAGCAAGGACGACCTCCATGGTCGTCCTTGCTCCCAGAGCTGTGCTGGCTTTAATTAGAAGAGTTTTCTTTTTCCTCACAGAGAGAGAGGAGGCTGTGAGCTCAGGGGCCAGGTCCCTGGCCACCAGATGGAGCGGCCGGCAGGAGGGGAGTGAGTTCTGTCTGCCAGGCCTGCTCTGCCCCTTCCCACCCTCAGTCTGTCTAGATGTGAAAACCGCTGGGAGGCTCCTTTGAAGAGGACAGAGAAGCAAGGCCTCGCACACTGCCGCTCTGGCGACCCTGTGAACTCACAGACAAGTGGACTGAAGTTCAAACGCAGCGTGCCAAAGGGATCCCAGGAGAGGCCAGGGGACACACGCCCCATTTCGCCCCACGAAGTGGCTTAGGCAAGGTCCCGGCTGGGGAGCTGCTGGGATACTGAAGCCCTGGCCGCCCACTCGTGAGAAGCCCAGCCTCCCGCCCGGCTGCCACCACCAAAGCCAGGCGTGGCGCACATCTGCAACCCAGCTCCGTGCCCAGTTGAGCCTGCTCCAGGCCACCGAGAGACCCTGCCTCAAAGCACAAGACACCACGACATTCTGGGACCCTCACGTGTCCACTGACACGCATGTAAACAACCACACACAAAAAAACAAAGAAAGACCGTTTAGTGTTTAACGTGGGCTGTTTTATCTCTCCGGGAGGCCTCTTGAGAGTGCAGCCTTTCTTCCGGCAGCCACATGCCACGCTGGCCTGTGATCTGTGTGGAAAACGCAAACGGACGCTCTCGAGAAGTGTCTTCAAGTCAGGCTCTTGGTTCCTGCTCAAAACTCCACACTCTGGGGACCAGGGACAGCAGAGGGGTTGGGCCAGGAGGATAGTGTGTGTGTGTGTGTGTGGGGTGTGTGTGTGTGTGTGTGTGTTTGTGTGTGTGTGTATGTTTGTGTGTGTGTGTTTGTGTGTGTGTGTGTGTGAGAGAGAGAGAGAAAGAGAGAGTGAGAGAGAGATCTGGAACCGAGTTGGCTAATGACATCGTGTAAGGCGAGTGCAAGCCCATCTTGGCTGGTCTCTCGTGGGGTGGGATGGTTCCGGGCCTCATGACCTGTCATCAGTGGAGGTGATTCTGGATTCTGAGAAGCCCTCCCTGAGGCCTGCCCGGAGGAGGTGGCAGCATCAGCTGAGGTTTCTTTCGGGCTGGGTGATGTCAGCCGCCCTTTGGTGATACCCCAGGCCTGTCCCCACTGACACAGGCGCCGCCCACACGCACACGTTAAAGGCTAGTGACTGATGACTGATTCGGGTGCGAAGGCCACTGTCAGCCCACAGGGCGAGACTTAGCACCAGCTGCGTGGGGTCCTCTCCGCCCGTCAGCCATGCTGCTGTGCACACAGACATGCACACATCCTGGGCCCGGCTGACCTGCTTCAGGCCTGCGCCATCCACTTAACCTGCTGTGTGGCCTCAGGTCGGTGTCTCCCCCGCTCGGAGCCTCAGTTTCGCTCTCTGTAAGATGGAAACAAGGCATACGAGAGCCTTGTAAAAGTGGGTTGATGTAGACAGTGCATGTGTGTGCATGTGTGGAAACGCGTGTGTGGTGCATGTGCGTGGCCTATGTGTGTGTGGTGTGTGTGTGTGGTGCACCTGTACATATATGTGTGTTCGTATGTGCACATGTGCAAGCTGCCTGTGTGTACGGGACTTTGTGTGTTCGCTGCCCCTGTGCGTGTGCGTGTGGTACATATGTGTGTGTTTATGCGTGCGCAAGCATGTGTGTATGATGTTTGTGGCTGTGTGTGCGCACCCGGGTGTGATATGTGCGTGTGGTGCACTTGTGTGTTTGCGTGTGCACAGGCATCTGTGCACGCCTGCGTGTGGGGCGTCTTCAGGCGTGTGGCATGTGCGTGCATGTAGTGTGGGTGGCGCTCTGGTGTGTGTGTGTTCATGTGTGTACACGTGTGTGTTGCACAGCCGACTGCAGATGACCAGCAGTCCGTCTATTGCTTTTACTAATGACGTTGTTAATACCTCCTCGCCCAGCTCTGTCAAGTGTGCGAATGCCACACCCCCGGGGGAACCACAGAGCAGGGCTCTCTCCAGAGGCGAGCCCTGCTCTGTCACACTGAACCTCTCCGCTTGTCCACGAACCTCAGATCCAGGGGCTCTGGCTCTGCACAGCAGTGGCTTGCTCTTTTTCACTGCTAAGTAGTACTCCATCATGTGGCTAACTCTGTCCATCCTCCTGTTGACGGACATTTGGATTGCTTCCCCTACTAGCCTGACTGCCTTCATTTCTCTTGGGCAAATACTCTGCAAGAATGCTGGCTGCTCGGTGAGAAGCTGCTGGAGAGAGGGCTAAGATGGCTGTGCCGTTGCTCTGTGTCTTCAGGCCTCTTTTATTCTGCTAAATAAAGATAACCCAGAGGCCCCTGAGCCTATGTGGAGACACTGTATGTGGGAGACAGCACCTCGCTGCGTGTCGTCTCCCAAGTCTCTTGTGAAACAGCGTGTGAGTGAACACAGCCGTCACACCCTGTCTACCCCGGGGTGGCCCCTCAGGCCCGTCTTTGAGCGCTGGCTCGCAGTAACCTCTACGGAAAGGGTGCACGGACTCGGGTTTGCGTCGTGTCTTCTTGTTCTCTTCCCTGAAGAAGTTGAACTGCTGGTGAGTTGGCTCTGAGGCTGCAGCACCTGTGGAATAGGGAGGCGAGCTCTCTTCCTCCCTGAGGAGATTCGGGCCAGAGGCTGACAGAGCTGTCAAGGTGGAGGGTTCAGTCCAGCGAGCACCCTGTCTGCTTGGAGCTGACCCTCCCCATGGGGTCCTGGGGCCTGTCCCTCTGGGAAGCGATTCTCGTCACCACACACTTGCCCACCCTGAGACAGAGCAGTCTGAAGACCAAGGCCCCGCCCTGCCCCTGCCCCCACTTCACAGTGCCAGGCTGCCTCACCCTCCTCCCTGCCCGGCCAGACTTGGCAGACTTGGCAGCGATGGATGCTCTAAATGGCTCCTGCGCCTGCTCCTGCTGATGCTGCGATCTGAGGATACTGTAATTAAGACTCGGTCCACAGCCCAGATGGAGGGAGCTGACTCCTAGGGACTGGACGGTGGCAGGCCTCGGCTTTGAAGCCTGCCTGTGAGTTCTCGGTCCTGAAGCATGTAAGCGTGGAGGCTGTCTCCTTCCCCTCCCTTCACGGAAGACCTGGCTTCACACACGGGCCCTGGTTCGACTTCCAGGTCCATCTGAATGACCTTTGACATGTCACCACCCCCTTGGGCCTCACTTTTCTCATCTGAAAGGCAGGGTGATTGTGTATATTTGTGCCTTGGCGACTAAGTCCACAGCTGCCCCCGCCATGACTCTTAGACTCCCATTCCCACCCTGACCTTGAACTGGACCATAGCCACGTAAAGACATTTCTCCGCCCTCCTCAGCACGAAAGATGGGTTTGTGGCTATGAGGACAGAGCGCCGTGGGGGTGGCAGTGTCTCTGGGAGGGAGTCACTGGAGCCGTGAGGCACCACCTGGACGCCATGGGTCCTGTGCACGCTGATGAACTGGCCAGACGACCCTTTCTGCCTTCTCTCCTCCAGGAAGTAAGAGGCATCTGGCCCAGGGCCAGCCCAGGGCAGCTGGAGGACAAGGAGCCTGCTGGCCAGCTCTGCTTCCTCCTGAGAAGAGAATTGCTCTCCCGGCCCCGAGGAACCACCAGCACAGGTGACGACAACAGTGTCACTGTGCGCTGGCTCCGCCTGGTGCTTGCAGGCAGCTCTCGTTGGCTTCTGGGGCGGTGGGTCCCATTAACAGTCTATGCGAAGATCAGACCTTGCTCAGGGTCACAGGCTCCTCAGGCTCTGGGGACCCCCCTCACATGTGTGTGCAACCTCCCCTTTCCCGCTGGAGCCCTCTGCCTTACACAGCACCTGGAATGGGCGCATGGCTGTACCAGCCCTGCCCCAGGAGGCGAGGTCCTCAGCCGCTGGCCTCAGAAGCCCTGAGGCTCATTTCTGAGTGTGCAAAGAGCCTTCCCTTGGACCGGCCAGGTCTAGTCTCAGCAGCAGAGGCCAGCGAGCTCCCTGCTCACACCTGCCCGGTTCCTTCTGTTCTGCTTTCTGTGTGCAAAGTCAGCCCTTCCCAGGAGCAGACTTGCAGGGTTCGATGCACCGGGAAGCAAACTCTTCAGGGTTGGGACAACACGAGTCAGGACTCAGTTCCCCCAGTGACAAGCCCGAGGCAAGCCACCTCAGCTCTCCACCACACCGTCCTGCCTACCTGCATCAGCATGGCACTGGAGAGAAGAGAGGCACAGGGAGGAGAGAGGCAGAAGCCCTGGGTGGCCTCTACACAGGACCGCCTACACTTTCCAACCCTTCCTCCGGGACCTTTTCATTCTCAAGCTTAGCAATGTGGTTTGGCCTGGAGTGTGCTTGGATTTTGGATCTGGGGTGCTGAAGCTTGGTGTGCCCTTTATCTTCACCAATGACCTCTGCAGACTTCTAATCTGCAAGCACCCTCTCCCTTCACTCATTCAGGCATCCCCTGTTGATACTCTAGCTTGCTCCCTGCCCCCCTCAGGCAGCCCAGGCAGCTGGGCTCTGCAATGCTTGTATTCGTGTTTGCTCTCGGAAAATGTCTTGTGTGGGTGTGTTTTTCACTCCCAAGCTGGGCAGTGGGCATTCCCTGGACCGTCTGTGGCATGCTGTGACTTGACCTACAAGCTGCCTGCTCGTTGCTGGGATAGCTTCCTGGTCTCCCCGCCTTGTCTCCCCTGAGTTTTAAGCATCTTTGTGTTTGAGGATGACACCTGAAGGAGCTTGGCCACTGAAACACAGATGACATGTCAGTGTGCATGCTCACACATGTCCTGGTGCCAGGGTCAGGGAGATTGTTCTCAGCGTAGACTACCACCCCAGGCTGTTCCGGACTGCATTTTCCCGGCCATACCCTGAAGTCATGCAAAAGTTAACCAGCATCTACTCATCTACCTAGACTGAGCGACCCATGTGTCAGGGTGAACATCCCAAACTCTCTGTTCAGGATCCTTTCTGAAAAGCTAGAGGTGTAAATGTTGTTTTTATTTCCTCAGATATGGGAGTGAGAGCTGTGCCCAAGCCTTTCTAGCTCTTTCTGAACTCTCGCTGGCTGGTTCAACTCAGCTGTTCTGGCCTAAACTCTTCTCCTAGCTGACTGATTCAAACTGGCTTCTCTTACTTCTGCCTGAATTGTTCTGCCTGGACTCAAACTAATTCTGTCAACAGGTTTTAATCTTCTGACTCCTCCTTATTCTCTGCCTTGTTCTGTCTTAACCTATGTCTAATTTGTTCTCTCTGCGACCTCTCTCTGCAAAACTGTTCTGGTAATCCACCATTGGTCAAGAAAACCTCTCCCCTCTTTCTGCCCTGCTCTTAAGTATCCTGTCTTCCCTGTCCTGTCCTGATCACACAGACCTAGAAGTTCTTTGGATGTGATCTCTTGCCGGAACAGCCATGTTGCTGGATTGAAATTTCTGTACATAAAGGTTCAACAGTTAGGTGGACTGGTGCCCCCCCAACACTCCAAAAGAGTGCTATATCCACTCAGAGCCTCACTGTCCTTATGCTACAATGTGGGGGTATTGGGGCTTAGCTCAACCAAAAAGCAGCATCAGAGAGAGAGAGTCTCTGAGCCTGGGTTCAAATCAAGATCTGCTCTCCAGTTCTCTGTCACCAGAAGTGAGTCCCTGCTTTCTTCTCTCTAGAGTAAGTCCAAGGACCAAGCTCACTGCATGTGAAAGGAAATTAAGGAGACCATGAGGAGAAACCCATCAGCACCTCACTGCCAACACACGCCAGCTTTCTTACTAGTTTGGCTGTGAATATCTATGGTGGTTGCCACGGCAACAGCCCAACACTGACAACTGTCTCCATGTCTGGTCATCACAGAGCCGTGATCCTGGTGGTGGCGTGGTTGCTTGATTGAATGACTGACTGTTTAATTGATTGCTT
>NW_026590062.1:2964300-2997723 GCF_907164565.1 Psammomys obesus
GGCAGGAGGCTGAAGACCTCACTGCCCTCTACTGGCCCCACCTCCTGATAGCAACATCATCTGGGTACCAAACCTTCCAGTACGCCAGCCTCTGGAGACCTTTAAGTTCTGAATCATCACAGGAAGACACAGCTGTCGCATCCTCATTCTAATCGAAACACTCACATGTGGGAGAGGACCTTGTGCGAATGCTGACTTTTCACTGGTGAAACTGTGGCGTTCTTTCAACTGCAAGCCAGACACTCATTTAAACTCAGGTGAAGAGGGGACCTTATGGTCCCCAAGGGTTATGTTAAAGCAAATGAAACTGTCATTTTATCAAGTACCATCAGTTACATTTGTTCCAACTTTGTGATTGACAAGTCAAGACTGACAAGCTCCAGGCATGGATAGATCCAGGTGTTCAGAGAATGTCGGAAATCTGTTTCTCCTTTGGTCTTCTGCGTGTCTGCCTCGCATACTGTCTTTCCACAGGCTGGGGCAAGGAATGCCTCTGCCTGCTCCTAACTTCTGAAGGTTCTCCCAACCATTCTAGTGGGAGAGCCGAGCAGGGCTACCCAACCATCCGGTCATTCATTCATTCATTCATTCATTCATTCATTCATTCATTCTGAGACAGGGTGACCATGTGACCAGGCTGACCTGGAGCTTTCTGGGCAGCCTAGGGCTCTCACTCCTAGCTATCTGACCCCACACTAGGAATGGGTCAGGCTTTCAGTGCCTGGGACTGGTTGTGCACCGTTCTGTGAACCAACCACAGTGCCAATGTTCTGATTGGCCACGCCCCTAGTCTCAGCCAAGGGGCTGGAGCAAGCCCTCCCTGCTGAGTTTGGTGGAGACTAAGGGGTCCCCAGAGCAGAACTGCCAAGGCTGCCTTCTCTTGCTTCGGGGGACAGGAAGGAAGAAGACCTTGTGAGATTTAAGATGCTGTCACTGTTTCTTGCCTTTATTCTTTCTTGCTTTCATTTTTTTATTTTGCCTTTCCACATTTTATAAATTTCTAAAATAAACATCAATTGCTGGCGCTTTCTTCCTAAATTATTAAAAGGACACCCAAGGGTACTGAGGGTAGAGTTTGGACACAGATGTGGCCTGGCTTCAATCCAGGCTGCTAATGTCTTTCTGGGTTATCCCTTCCAGGTGCAGGCTATACTTTAACCACAGTCAAAATACTGTGACTCTCTGGAACGTGTGATGATGGGATTCAGGTCACTGAGCAATCCCTGGAGGTCCCAGCCTGTTGTTTGCCTTCTCGGAGGCACTTGCTGTGAAATCAGGCTCCCATGAGCTTCTCCCTGGATTAAAACAACAGCCTCTAACAGCGCACCGAAGCCCAGGCTCTCACCTGGACATGCGGGGCAGCAGCGCTCATCTGCGGGCAGGGGGGTTCACGATGCAAGCCCAACCCTTAGAAAACCAACCACAGTTTTCCCACAGGCTGTCTTAGTCAGCTCTGTTGCTGAGACCACACCACAACTGCCCCATGGCACTGTCCACAGAGGATCGGGCCCCTCGGCGTGACACCACAGGCCAACTGGACAGCTGGGGCTCCCAGGCTTAGTGCAGGCCCTGGTCCACGAGGGGCGAGGGCTTCAAACCACACGTTAAACCTCTGCAGTGCGCTGTTTCCCTTCCAGGAATCTACTCTGATGCAAAAGTTAATCAAATATTACACACACATAATGCTCATCCCAAGGTCACTTATAAAGGTGAAAACGTGAAAATAACCCAAATGTGTAACCAAGGAGACGGAAGGCGCAAACGACGCAACAGCCCGTGGAGAGTTGTATGGCAATTTGAAAGAGCAGAAAATGTCTTTGCAGTCAGAAAGATGCTGGGAGCGGGGGAGTTCTTTTCTGAAAAGTGAAGCACTGACTGGCTTCTTGGTTTATTTCCACCCCACTCTTTTGCCTTCAGGGTGTTTCTTTCTGCTCAGGTTCCCAGAATTCCCTGGGGTCCCGAGTGCCACGGGAAGCCGGTGCTGTGCTCTGTTTGAACTGCTCTCTCCTGCTGCCTGTGGCTGGCAGCCCTCCTGAGCTGGATCTGTCTCACCTGCTTGAGTGAACACAGGGATGATGGGAGCCCTCCAGGCTTCTCTGAAAGATGGCTTTCCTCCAGGCAGCCTGTTTCCATACCAAAGTGGACACTCTTCAACCCACATCTTTGGCTGGAGGTAGTTGTCACCTCTGGAGTGGCCTCCAGTCCTAGGAGCTGGGGCAGAGGTGTCTTAGTGCTCCACTCCCTGTCAGCTTTGGTGAAAACCTATAGCCAGGTTGTTTTCCTCCCAGGCCACACCTTGGCTCTCGACATGCCACGGCGCACCAGGGAACACTTCAGAAGGTTTCAGGGACCCAAATGTGATGGGCATGGTGCTGCTGATGGTCTTGTCTGGACTGCATGTGTCCAGGTTCTTGGGGTCTTAACCAAAGAACTGGAGAAGAAATGGCAAAGAGGCTCCATTGTTTTATGTAAGAAGACAGCAAAGGGGCTGCAGACTGCTCTTGCACAGAACCCGGGTTTGGTTCCCAGCACCCACATTAGGCAGCTCTCAACCACTGTGACTCAAGCTCCTCGGGACCTGACACCCTCTTCTGGACTCCAAAAGAACTGCACACAAAGGTGCGTGTGTACACACGCGCTGGAACACACACACACACATACACACACACACACACACACAGTGTCTCACCCCCCAACACATATAATTAAACAATAAAATATTTAAAGAGAGCAGGTCACACACGAAAAGCAGTGAACTCCCTGAGCTAGTGTGCCCAAGAACAGCAGCTACTATTTGGAGCTTCCTTTAATCAGATCCAGGGAAAGGATTTAGTTCCTCAGTGGTGTGGCTCTTTGTTATAATCGACAGGCTTGGGATAGGTAAGCCTTTTTTTATTATTAATATCATCTCCCATGATGTATCTGATTTTAATCGTAGGCGTACCCAATTATGCATAGGCAGAAGGCAGTTAATAAGATATTTTCCCTAAACATTCACTCAGAGGACACAGTTTACCTTACTGTGTATTCACCCAAAACTAGCCCAGGCTGCATCAACCCATTGCCTGTAGTTCCCAGATATGTTCCAGGATGTGTTTGGCCACAAAAGGGGTGTTCCCAAGGGAGGCTAAGGGAGGAGTGACACTACAATCTTTGAAGCAGGCTGTGTGCTACTGGAGGCAGGTGGGGCCCCTGGTTGATGAACCACCCTGTGCTCACCTGTCTCGTTAGGACAGGAGGAGGTTTCTCTATGGGCCGACATCTTGTATGCCTTCTGGAATCCTCAGCAATCTCTGTGGTCATGTGATCTCATTACCCCCATCTTGAGGGTGGCGAGGCAGGTCCAGACAGATGCTGCTGTTTGTCTGAGCTTACCCAGCACGCATTGTTGTTTGTCTGGGCTTACTCAGCATGCAAAGATGGATCCTGAATTTGGAGCTGCTCAGTCACTAACCATATGCCAAAGATGCAAGAAGAAAGGAATGTGCAGATCCCAGGAGAAAACTAGGCAGTCGGCTGGCAAAGCCTCCACCTCGGGCTGCTGGTATCTGAGGCTGCTCATGCAGGCTGAGGGGGAAGCAGGAATCAGACCCTTGAGAAGCTGAGCATGTATCTGAAGAGCTGGAAAACCCAGGTGACACTGGCAGGTCCACCTCATAGACCCAGAATTCCACTGCTCTGGAGAGCCAGGTCCCTGATCTACGTACAGTATTCACAGTATTTATAGTCTGTACTGCACCAGTTTTTAAATGCATCTTTTTCTGGTGTTTGGTTGGTTAGGGGGTTGAATTTCAGCCTGTGACTAAGGTCCAGATTTGCAGAGGCAATAATGATGAAGATTACTGGAGGAAAACACAGCACAAATCATTCCTAGCTACGAGGGCAGTAGAAAACTCATCCAAATTCTGCATATGAAGGGGCCTTGGAGAGGAGAGGTGGATGAGGGCTGGAGGGAAAATGGCCCAGGACTGGAAAAGGCTGGCAGAGAGGGAGCAGAACTGACAATGGCAATCAAGGAACTGCAGGGACTAAAGGGACAGCAGAAAGGACCCCCAGGAACCCTGGGGACCACTTGAGCCCGCTAAGCCCTTGTGGTAAGAACATGAAAAGTCCACTTTTGGACAGAGGATGTGGCTCAGGGGATGGAGTGCTTTCCCAGCATGCACCAGTCCATGGGTTTCATCGCCAGCACTGCAAATGGCGAGGGGGGGGATGGCTCCCTCTTGCTATATTGAAATAGACAACACAGGATTGTAAGTTAGAGCCACCTGGCTGAGCAGTAGGTGATGGGCGTACAGGTTACAGAGTCCACCCTTTGCTGCACCATGTATGTGTGCATATGTATAAGTGCATATGTCTGTGTATATATGTATTTGTGTGTGCATAATAATTTGTATATATGTGTGTATATGTGTGCATGTATGTGTGTATGCATATGTGTGTATGTGTACATCTATTTACATACATCATATGTACACACACACATGTCCACATACATGTAGCTTTTTTCAATGACTAAGGGAAACCCCTGTGTTCTGACATTCCTTCATCCAGGGTGGAAACTACAGAAGAGAGTCCAGGTTCGCTCTAGGATGCAACAACCCTACAGACAGTTGGCAAGGCAGCACCTACCAGCCCCAGTCCTCTCTCTCATCCCTAGGCTGCTGGCCTGAGGTCAGCGCTGTGCCAGGTGATCCTGAGGCTTACAGGGACTCCAACATCAGGGCCACCGAAGACAATTTTCTACAGGAGTAAGGGGTAAATTCTAGGGCTCTACCAGCATGGATATACACCTGGGTGTAAGGCAAGGCAAAGCCCTCCTTTCCCCTCTTCCCACCCCTCTACCCTCTTCTCTGCTTCCCCCACCCAGCCCCTCTCCAGCTTGCGGCACTGCTCTCTCAGCCACTGTGTATAACTCACTGTGCTTGCCGGCCTGGGTCATCGGCTCAGTGTGTCTCATGTTCCCTCCACCAGTAGAGCTGGGAGCTGAAAGCCAGGTATGGCTCACAACCCCAGCTCTAGACCCAGCTCACTCAGCCCACCGCTGGCCTTCAGTGACTTCCTTCTTTGTGTCTGGTGAAGTGTAGCTTCCCTCCTTCCTCAGCTGGCTGCTGCACAGCCTCCATCTTTGCTGCATCCTTGGTGCTGTGGCCATCAAGCCACTCACTTGCACAACCAGCCCCTATTCCTGGTCGTTAGGTAGTTGTTGGAATCTTGGCTTTATATGTAAAGGTGTCGATAAGCTTTCAGATCCATCCTTTCTAGCTGGCTCAGGTGGGAGGCATGCAGCAGGGGTGTGGCGGGGGCATAAGGCTTTCTCTGAGGCATCACCCTGTTCCCTTCCATGGAACAGCTGCTGACAATCAGAACTCGGCCTCGCAGGCAGCCTGAGCATGCCTGCCCCGATGTACGGGATAGTTTATGTCAACTTGAGACAAGCTAGAGTCATCCAAGAACAGGGAGTCTCAATTGGGAAATGCCTCCATAAGATCAGTCTGTAGGCAACCCTGAAGAGTATTGGGAAGGTCCAGCTCATTGTGAGTGGAGCCATCCCTGGGCTGGTGGTCCTGGGTTTTATAAGAAAGCAGGCTGAGCAGCCATGAGGAGCAAGCCAGTGAACAGCACTCTCCATGGCCTCTGCATCAGCTCCTGCCTCCAGGTTCCTGCCCTGCTTGAGTTCCTGTCCTGACTTCCCTCAGTGATGAACAGTGATGTGGAAGTGTCAGCCAATAAACCCTTTCCTCCCCAGGTTGCTTTGGTCACAGTGTCTCATCACAGTGACCCTGTGATAGTGACCCTGACAAAGACTCACACCTTTATTCCAGCCCTTCCATGATGGTTTGGGACTCTCACCAAAGCATCATCTTGGCCACCTGACTACATCCTTCTATTGGCTCGTTAGCCTCGGGACATCAGTGCCTGGTACGACAGAGCCCTGGTGATGTTCAGGAGGGACGGAGGGGGCTGCAGCTGAGGGTTTGCCTCTTATCCCGGACACCCACATTAACAGAACCTGGGGTGGCTTCGGGTCGCTGGTGATTGAACACATTGGCATTATCAATTAGCCTGAACTATACAAATTATAACACACACACACACACACACACACACACACACACACACGCATGCATCTAGGATTTGGCCACAAGATGCAACTCTGTCCAAAACTATCCCAGTCCCAAATAAATACCCATAAGAACAAAAAGCCTCATTAATCTTTTAAAGAGATCATCCCAGTCTGGGGAAACCCTGGTTCTGAGAGAAACTTCCGGTAGATCAGTGGCCATCAGCTTTTACTGTCTCTGTTAATCCACTTGCCGTCCAGGATGAACCCAGACTGCCTACCCTCGCCCACACCCCTGCTTAAGCCTCTCCCTGCCCAGGATTATCATAGCAATGCTCACCATGTCAGCTCCCCCAGCAGCTCCCACTGCAATGGAGGGAGTGGGACACCCAGCCCTGGCCAGGGTTGAAGCCTGCTGTCCTCTGTCTGCACGTATTCATAGTGACATGGGAGAGGCTGGGCTCATAACTCAGAAGTTCTTTTGCCCCCTTGAAAGAATCTCCACTGAGATCTACCCCTGAGCTTATTCAGCCTGAAAAAAACGTCAGGCTCGCCCACAGTTAGGTACCTTACAAGGTCTTGTAAAGAAATTCCTCACACTACAGACTAAGAGGTGGCCAAGGATTTTCATTCTGAGTCTTCCTTCCTACTGCCCAGGCACTCTGCAGAGCTGCAAGCATGCCAAGGTTGGATTAGCACTTGGTGTCGTTTTCTTTTCCCCATGCACCTGTAAAATGCAGGCGCTGTCACAGCCGTGGCACCAGAGTCTGGACAGGGAGAAGGAAGACCCTGCTCACAGTCACACCTCGATGGGGAGGACGGTCTCTGTGTTCTCTGTCTTTGAACCCTGAGCCCAGGCTTTGGAGTGCAGGTATCAACCCAAGAATGCCCCTCCCACACCTGCTCCAGACACCTCTGAGCAAAGATCCCCAGCATTTGCGTAACGACTTTAAAGTAGTAGAACCCTGGAGAGAGACCTAGGACCATCCATCCCACTCTGATTTCCTACACAACAGAGGTCGGCAAGCCGTGATCCGGATCCAGTGGGCTGTAAATAAAGCTTTGTTGGAACATGGTTAGCCCCACGCACTGTTGGAGCATTGTGCCTGCAAGTGAAAGACAAGGACCCTCAGTTCATAATAAGAGCCCTGGAGACTCAGAGTACGAAAAGCGAGGCAGTGTGTCCTATGACCTTGCAAAGCCAGATGAGTCAGTCTAGAATGACAGGCATGCTGACTGAGCAGTTTGAATACCTTAAGGTTGGCCCTCCTCCATTCCCCAGGCTGATACAGTGCTCTCCACCCTGTAAAGAGGACAGTTTTCACACAGATTGTCCGCCTCCAGTCCAGCATGCTGCCCTTTGGGCTGCAGGTGACATAAAACCAACAAGGCATAGTCTCCAGGACTGGGAACTTAAGGGCTTATGGGAAAGTCAGGATGGGAGAACAGGCTGTTATAGAAAACAAAAAACTCAGCACACATGGGGTAATCCTACCTTGGGAGGCTCAGGCAGGAGAATTACCTTGAGTTTGAAGCTAACCAGGGCTACACAGCAAGACCTTATCTCAATCAGCCAAGAAAGAAAAGAAAAAAAGAGGCGAACAGGAAAAGGAAATAGAAGAGAGCCGGGAGAGAAAGGAAGGCAGGCCACAGATGCTCAGAGGAGGGCTGCCGGATGCTGAGGAGGTTCAGGAATCAAGTGGCCCCACAGCATTTCTGGAAGAAGCGCTGATGGCATGTTGGGGGTGGGGGAGCAAGCTTTGGAGACCACTCATACCCCAGCTCTGCAGCTGCTTAGCAGTGGAGGACCCACCCCTAAACTTCCTGTGTGCCTCAGAGATCAGTCAAGCATCCTGGCCCCTGCCTTATGGATGAAGAAACTGAGGCCTCTGTGCTATGGCAAGTCTCCAGCCGCGAAGGGTCTTTGCCGTGGCGATGACATCCCTACTCCAATGGAGTCTGGACTGACAGCCCCTAGCATGAGGTCCATGGAGGCTGAGGCAGCCACACATGCCCTTCCTCACCACAGCTCCAAGGAGAAAGAAATCAGCCAAGCATCCTCCATGCTGGAAGTGACCAGAAGTCATAGTGAATTGTAGCCAACACTGCACCTTTCCAAAGCTTTGGGCTGACATGTGTGGTTGTTCCTCTGCCTAAACAGAGTCGACAATATGTTCTGAGCATCTGTGATTATTATTAATAAATGACCGCTCTAGGGTTCATCTCTAAACCAAGAGTCACCTCTTTTTTTTTTTTCCTTTTTTAAAAAAATTTGCATTATTATAATTTATTCAATTTGTATCCTGGCTGTGGCCCCCTCCTTCATTTCCTCCTAAACCCCATCCTCCTCCTCATACACCCCTCCCCTAGTCCACTGATAGAGGAGGTCCTCCTCCCTTTCTATCTGACCCTAGCTTATCAGGTCTCGTCAGGACTGGCTGCATTGTCTTCCTCTGTGGCCTGGCAAGGCTGCACTCCCCAGGGGGAGGTGATAAGAGAGCTTGCCACTGAGTTCATGCCAGAGAAAGCCCCTGCTCCCCTTACTAGGGACTCTACTTGGAGACTGAGTCTATGGGCAATATCTGAGCTGGGGTTTTAGGTCCTTTCCATGCATTGTCCTTAGTCAGGGTATCATTTTCTTCAGGGCCCCCAGGACTGTTTTTATGGCTTTGTTGGTCTCCTTTTGGAGTTCTTGCCCCCTCCAGTTCTTTCTATCTCCCCATTCTTTCCTAAGATTCCCTGCACTCTGCCAAGAACCATTTCTTTATCACACCAGATCCAGGCACTAACAACAAAATCAAGGCACCTGGGCTCCTATCCCAACCTGAGGGAGCCAACCACCTGAACCTGGTCCAAAGCTTTCCACAAAGTTTGAATCATGTGCTAATTTCTCCCAGCTCCACCATGGTTTGTGGCTGTGTTTGATAACTGAAGCTGGTGGAGCTGAGTCCTGGAGAAGGAATGGAGGGAGAGCCCCACCCCCACCTCCCCACCCCACCCCGTCACCAGCTGCTGAATGTCTTCAGTGAGTGGCCTGGGGCCCCCACCGTCCTAGATTCAAAGTTGAAACCAGCCGGGGTCCCTCTGGGCAGGACATTCCATGCACCTCCTTTAACGTATCTTTGCCAGGCCCGCATGGTTTCCCATCAACCACTGCCCTGCAGATGACAAGCTCAGCAATGCTGTTTCCCTTGCCAGTGATTGGCTGAGAATGAGCATGGGACCCAGGACAGTAGAGAAGTCGCCTGGGCTCTTTTGAGAGACCAGGTCTTTTATCAGGGCCACACAAGAGCCTCCACACTGGGCTGGAGAGAAGGCCCAATGATTAACAACACAATATGCTCCTGCGGAAGACCAGGTTCACTTCCCAGCACCCACATCGGGAGGCCCTTGGTGTCCTGTGACTCCAGCTCCAGCACACACTCACGCAAACATTCACACACACACACACACACAAGATTTAAAACCTCTTAAGGAGGGACAGCAATCCCTCCCCTGGAGTGGATAGCACCCCACTGAGGGGTCTCATGTTGCCAGGAGGTGTGAGTGACAGGCAGACTGCAGCCAGCGGGGACGGTAGATTCCCATCTTCTTCCACTTGACCCCACAGCATCATATTCAGGTAGGCCCATCACTGTAGAACAGCAGGGCACACAGAGCGGTGGGCACCCTGCCCAGGGTCACACAATGGAATCTGTTCGGCTTCTACCGTGACCCCAGAAGTCTCTGCCTCCAGCTGCCTCCCCAAGACTGACACATAGCTGAACCCTATGCATGGGCATTCTGACAGTTGCAGTCATTGGGCGGACATAGCAGACTGTGCTGACTGCTGAGGAAGCAGAGACCCGGTCCCTGAGGACAAAAGGGAGGCAGATGGTGACAGAGCATGCGTGATGTTTCAGGGATTGCAGGAGCTGGTCAAGGCTTTGGCAGCCACCTTGCCTGGGGCAACGGTACTGTAAAAAGCATCCCTGGTTTACGTTGAGACGGGGTCCAGTCCAGCCTCTTCTACTTCCTGCTGTGGGCGGGGCATATCCTGTCACCTCCCAATCCCGCAGTCACTTTGAGCTAGGCCACATGAGCAGTTGGCAAGCAAGCACCTCCTTGGAGGATGCTCCATGGAGGACTCTGGGTGGTGCTAACATGAGGACAGCATGGGGTTACATTGCAGTGCTGGCCCCAGCCACCACGAGCTGTGTGGCCTCGGCCAAACCCTGCCCTCTGTGGGCTGTTCAGCTGTCTCTTCTGTGGGGTCATGGGAGAGTCCTTGACTCCGTGATGAAGATGCCAGGAAGAAGTAGGAGTCCTCTGCCTCAACCCACAACCACGATTGCACTTTGTCATCCCGTGGGACTGGGGTTTCCTCAAAATCTTCTTAGAAGAGTTTCCTGATATGGAAAAGAAGGACAGGGAGGAGAAGGGAGAGGGAGACGAGGATGAGGAGGAAGTGGAGGGGCAAGATGATGAGGATGAGAAAGAAGATGGAATAGGAAGAGGAGGAGACATGGAGAGGGAGGCAGGAGAGGAGGAGAAAGAGGAATGTGGAAATAGGAGAAGGGAGGGGAGGAGAGGAAGATCGATAAGGGGAAGGAGGAGGAGAAGGGGATGATGGGTGAGAGACAATGTGGAAGGAGGAGGTGGAAGCCCCTGGAGAAGGCTTTCAGTTACTCGGTGGCTAAGGGCATCATGTTGGGAGTCGTCGTCCCCCCCCCCCCCATCCCTGACCTCTGAAGCAAACCAACAACTTCTAGAGCAAAATCTTTGTGTAACCCTGGCCAGCAGGGGGCGCTGTAACCCCTTTCTTTCTGACAGTGGGGCGGGGGCAAGTACGTCATTGGCACTTTAAGTCACACTTTCCTAATGCTGGAGGACTTGAACATCTTTTCCTTTGTTTCCAGTCTTTCCCTGCTTTTTTCCCTTTCCTTTTTGCTGTTCCTCCTTTTTCTTTCTTTTCTGTTATTCGTCACTTCCCTGTGTGCACACAGGCATGCGTGTAAAAGGTGGCAGTGTGAATACAGTCCTAATGTAGCATGGATGGATCTTTTTCATTTTTTTGAGACAGCTTCTTACTAGTAGTCCAGGCTGGCCTCGAACTTAGAAAACTCCTCCTGCCTCAGCCTCTGAGAGTGCGGGGGATTTCAGATACAAGCCGCCATGCCCTATACATAGTGTGGGTTTTTATCTTTCACTGGCTTTTGCTCTGTTTGTAATCTCATGATAAGGGCACAGACTGTCCTGTCCTGGGGGGATTAAACGGCTTAATTCGGAATTCCTGGTATGACCTTAAATGGTTCGTTCTGTTATTGGCGAGCTTTGGGCATGGGGATGTGGCCCGGTGGTTGTTTGAGTGTGTGTGTGCGTGTGTGTGTGTGTGTGTGTGTGTGTGTGTGTGTGTGTGTCATTGGAGTTAGTTACAGACCATCCTAAGGCTGCTGTAAGAATTCCCAGTGAAGAAGGAAGAGGCACAGGGAGCCCGCTGCCCCAGCGTCTGCCTGGCTGGGAGGTGGACAGCAGCACCTGGTCACACCTGACCACCGCTGGGCATCACAGAGCTCAGCTCTTTGCAATAACGAAGGATGCCCTCATCCTTAGGTGGTCGAGGCCAGCAGGGATTCTCAACGAGTAAGAGAAATAAGTGAAATAAGAGTGATACCTGAGAATCATCTCCACCAGCCAGTCCTGCCAGGAACCCCCCTTCTGGCAGAATCAGACTCCACCAAACATGAGCCAGTAACCGGGGTCTCTGGTTGCTGGGATACACCATCCTGAGCCTGTACTATGCTGTATCTGTTACTTGCTGCTATGAAGCTGCTGGGTAACAAACAGCTTGAGGAACGTTGAGGATAAAGTCAGCCACGGGAGTGGCTGTGTGGTCAGTCACTCCACTTCGATGGTCCTAGGATGAGTTTTCTCTGGGCTCAGCCAACCAGCTACAGGCTCTTCTCCATCTGTCTGCCATCCTTGGACAAACAGCCTGGGCGTGGTCTCATGGTGTGGACAAAGGCACCAGCACTATCTGAGTCTCTCCTTGTTTGCTAAAATCTCGTCGGCCAGCACAAGCCACCCATGGCAAAGCAGGGCCACTCACCTTCACTGTTACTCGGCTGGGTTTGCAATCATCTCGGAGACTAGAGTGTGCCTGGGAGGATGCTTCCAGAGAGGAGGGAAGCCCCACCCTAAATCTGGCAGTACCATTCGCCGGCTGTTAATAAAGGCATGGCGGGCTGAGCACTGACATTCATCACTCCCTGCTTCCTGACTGAAGATGCTGTGCGGCCCTCTTCTAACTCAAGCCTCTGCCACCACGACCTCCCGCCATGATGGACTGTACCATCAGACTGGGAGCCAAACTCAGCCCTCCCTCCCTGAAGCTGCTTTCATCTGGTGTTCGTAACAGCAGCGGGAAAAGTGACTGGTACACAGGGAGGAGATGACACATGGAACAGGTTCTTCTCAAGAACAAGGGCCACAGACAGAAAAGGTGCAGTGGCCTTTGTTGCTGCACACAGCAGTGCTACAGAAACAGGCCTGGATGGGCCCCACCTCTTGCTCAGAGTTCTCACACTGTCCCGAACTTCCCCTCAACCAACTAGCCACAATGCAGCCTTCTGCTTTCTCTCAGCTCCTTGCCAAGGGCCAGAAATCTCTGCGGCTGCTAGTGATGTCTGCCTCTGTCAAGGATTACTGCACCAGGGGACTCCTTTAGCTTCTTATGGTGATGTTCTCAGTGCCCTGAGTTCTAGCCACGCAGAAGCTGGTGACACAGCTCTGCAAGCCCGCCCATGGCCGGTGTGGTCTGCTGGGCCTTGCTGTGTCCTGATCATTGTCAAGCACCCAGTGAGCTTCAAGTGGCTTCACTGTTCTTACTGTGAGCTCCAGCAATGCGTGGGGTCATTGCCATGCCCTGCCAAGACCGTGGCTGGTTCGGCAGAAAATAGGAAAACTCCTGTCCCTGGAGAAAAGGAGATGTCCAAGGAAGAGAATGGTTGGCTTCAGGATCCCTGGGTCTGTGAGCTGTTTCTAGAGACTGATGGTCTGACCCAGCGGGGTGGACTGTGACTCCACAGAACCTCAGGGAGGTGGGACCGAGAGGTGTGCTTGGGAGCATGTTATCTCTGGCTGCTGCTTACACAGCCCTCCTGCTCCTCAAGCAGTCGGCACAGTCTCTCTCCATCAGGCTCTCTCAGCTCTTGATGCCACATTCTGCCCAACTACCTGGGGCCCACCAGGGACTGAACCCTCTGAATCAGAAAGGCAGGAGTTAAACCCAGTCCTTTCACCCTTTCAGTTCTCTCTGTGAGGCGCTCTATCACAGCCACGGTAAGAAATTAACTAATGCAACGGCCCAGTGGCCCTGCTGTGGGGAAGAGCTGTGAGCTCACACACACAGGAAGTCGGGCTCAGGATCCCACAAGCAGTTGAACCAGCCCCCACCCTTTCGGATGCAGAGTGGGGCTCTCTGGACAGTTTGGAGGGGAGAGCTGTAGCCTCCCAGGATAGCTCTGCAAGTTAACTACAGACAGTCAGGGCACGCCAGGTTCCTGCATCCAGGACACTCAGATTAAAGTCTGGACCACAGTTCTGACCAAAGTCTGTTGTCCCAGAGGTGACAGGAAAGGCTTCCTCTTCTGAGGCCGAGGGCAAGCAGGGAGCTTGTCAGAGCAGGCAGTTGTGGGAAGACGCTGGGAGAGGATGTCTCAGTTGCCTAGTGTGGGAACATTCCCTCACATCCCTGGGGTCTCATGACCCCCGAGCCACATGAGACAGATGCAAAATGGCTGCAGTCTCCCACTGCTCTCTGTGCGCATCCTCTCCCATCCTGCCTCTGCAACTCCTCCCACTAACACATGCAGTCCATTTCTCTAGAATCCTTGACCCTGGGCTAGCCTTGACACTTTGGCCAATTGATGATGGTGGAAGTGACTCTGACAGTCCCTAGCGCCAGAGGCAATGGGGTAGGGACACTGGCGCTCTGTCTTTTGTGGCATTGGCAACTAGCCTGGGAACTAGCCCAGGCTAGCCTGCTAAAGGAGCGCAGCCAAGACTGTCCTGGATCAACTGATGTGCACTCCGTGCTAAAGCCAAGAGAAAAGAGCCACCTCCATGACCTCAGGCAACACGCAGACACAGAAGGGAGTCCACCTGGTCCAGAAGAGTCATCAGTCAACCCAAAGACAGCAACGGGAGCAATATGAAGCTCCAGGTCTGGAGATGGTCCCCACAGCTGCGTGGTGCTAGCTGATACGTTGCGGGCAACATGCAGATACAACGGACATCATAAAGCCAGCACAGCTGCTTGACAAAGACCCTGCAAAGCGGAACCCGGTGACCCAATCACTATGGTGTGGTCTTCCACTTTTGGTCTTGATCTCCGTGTGTTACATGCTTGGTGGGGGGAGTGGGGAGCTTCTCATATTTGTACAAGATTAGGTAGGCTAGAGATATCGACAGCAGATCAGATTAAAAGCCTCTTCCATATATGGATGGACAAAGAATGGTGTGGATAAACGATAAAAGAATGAAACGTTAAGACCATCCTTTTCCTACAGAAGTTAGTGCGTGGAGGGCTACTGTGGTGTCATGTGACCAAGAAACAAAACCAAACCAAGGTCAGACATATAAATACATTCCACAAATATATAAAATATAACATTGTATCGTGGCGGTAACTGAATAATAACTGCAGCAGCTTTGGCCCGAAGACTTTTCTTGGGGCCTAACAACAGTTGGCACTCTCACTGTTAGAAGCTGAAAATAATGCTGCTTGGAAGATGACAATCTGCCCAGGCTGGCCTGGAGATTTTCTTTCTGTCTAATGCCCTTAAAAAAAAAAACAAAAAAAAACTTGGGTTGTGGGGTTGATGAAGGACAATGATTGGAAAAGATAATTCTGTTCTGTCACGGTTTATCAATGATAACTAAACTTATGACCAAGAGGCAGTTAAAACATGTGTTCGGGGACAAAAATGATATGATCTATGTTTTGGAACAACATGCATCTGTCCCTGTCTACTGAGTTCCGTATAAATGAAGACACACCCAGACTGCCAGTGAGTCAGGCTGCAAGATTCCCCTGACCCCTGTGCCCGACTCACTCCTCCCTTGTCGACTCCTTATCTCCTCTGTGGGACCTGGCTATTGTCGGGGGGGGGGGGGGCAACCCCCTCCCCCGACCACCGGAACAAAGAGCTCAGCCATTTACCTCATTCCAGAGATGGACCTAAGGACTTCACATCCCATCCATCCCTGCCCAGTCCTCACCAAGACCTACAGAGGGAGGACACGGAGGCTCAGCCAAGCCCACGCCAGTTTTTCCGCGTGAGCTGCGCTCAGTGAAAGGGCCAGGATCAGAATTCAAGCCCCCATGATACCAGAGTTGCTTCCTGAATCTGACTTACAGAGAATCTTCCTAAGAGTGAGGCGATCCTCCCAACCTGACTCCTGCTTCCTCCTTCTCTAAACACCTGTGAACTTTTCTCCTGGGCCATTCTTCTACCTGAGTTGACTTTAGCCTCCTTCATCCGGAGCCCCACAGGAGGAAACGGCTCAGCAGACTCCTGTGAGATTAGAGGCGAGGGCTGTTTGTTACACGGCTCTACTGTAGCCATTGCTGACTGAGACATACATCCTTCTTGACGTGTTTTCCTGCATGTCCATCTCTGCAGTGATCTAGAAGGTCCTACAAAACGCTCTGCTCAGCTGAGTTCTTTGGTCCATCCTTACATAGCCAAACCTGTCACGTAGTGATGGTAGAAACCAGGCGTGACTTTCCCACTAAGGGACCAGCACCTGAGTGAGGTTCGCCTGAATAATAGCCAAGTCGTGACACTCTCACCCACGTGTCATTTGGATTGGTTCATAGCCACCCTCCTGCATTACTCTGTTAGTGCTCAGCTCATAAGAACATTATTTAAGGTTACTTCCTTACTATTTTTGTACGTGTGTACACACGTGTGTGTGTGTGTGTGTGTGTGTGTGTGTGTGTGTGTGTGTGCTCGCGTGCACGAGCACTCGAACCTGTACCACACTTTGCATGTGGAGGTCAGAAGACAACTCCATGGAGTCGGTTTTCTCCTTCCGGTTTTTCCTCGCAAACCGAGGAACTCAGTTGGTCAGCCTTGGCAGCAAGCACCTTTACCTGCTGAGCCTCGTTTGAGCAGTTACCTCCTCCTTCTGAGCATTGCTTCATGAGCTCAGGATAAAGCTCAAACATAAGCCCTGGCCCCAGGGGCTGACACCTAAGGGGAAGGGGGGGGGATTGGGGGCGGTGGCGAGGACACCAAAAAGGAGAACAGAACACATGCGAATGTAGGCTAGTATACTGGCCAGTGTTTTGGAAACAAGAGAAAGAAGCAGTGAAAGAGGGCAGAGTGGTGTCTGCTGGTGGCCAGTGAGGGAGGCGCTGTGGAGGGGGCAGCTTCAGAACCCCAAAAGGAGCCCAGAGCACAAGGCTCCCTGTCTAGGGGGGTTGCAGGGAGAGTTGAGGGCGGCTGCAACCTGGGTGGGTGTGGAGGCAGCTTAGTTATTCTTAGCTGTGAGAGGAAGAAAGAGCCCTTTGGGCGGCCAGGGGCCCCTGACAGCTCCTCTAGCCCGGTCCAGACCACAGGGTCTCTGGCTGCCAAGCCTGCTTGGAAATTCTTTCCGCCTGAGGTGGTAGGGAATGTGGGGAATGTGGGTGAGTCCTGGGGCCCCCATTCACTGGAATTCCTGGGCATGCTTGTCAGGGTGGTGGTCAGGGGTCCTGGGGAAAGCTCACCCCACCAGGCCTGTAGCAGGACCCCCAGGACCCTCAGGCTGGTGCCCTGTGGCCTCTTCCCATTTGCCTTTTACTGCAGGAATTTCCCTTTTGCTTGACTCCCTCAGGCTCTGGCTTCAGGGTGGGTGAATGTTGCTGAAAAGTTCCTCCATCCCCAGCCTTGCTGAAGTGTTAGAAGATTCTAGAAGAGGTGGATTCATTGCAAACAGAGCAGAACGACTGACAATTCTGACTCGGGGTTAGAGTCCTGGTTTCAAATCCTGGTTAGAGTCTGCCTCTAACAAGCTGGGTAGGTAGACTCAGTTTCCCCAACTGAATGTAATCTTACACAATGAGATCTCTGTGGGGTTGTCTGAATGAATCCATTTCTTAGGACAGGCAAACAGCGTTCCATAAACCGTAACCTCCAGTCTTCCACAGTGCGGCTCTCGGGAGCCGAGGGAACCAAGCCTTGTCTTTCTGTGGTCCAGGCTGTTTAGAGCTTTGGAGTAAAGTCAGGTGGATCCTGCCTCGGATCTTCAATCTAGTCCCTTTTGCTCATGTTCTGAAGGACTCCGGCTTCTCATCTGTAGGGTGGGAGCCACACGGCGGTCGCTCTGCAGGCTGTGCCTTGACACAGTGTGAACGGGGTGTGGTGTCTGGCATGGGACACACAGCTTCAGTGTTGAATCACTCCAGCATTGACCTTCTGCTGTACCTCAGGCCTGGGCTCTCAGGGACAAACCAAACATGCCGTTTGCCCTCAAAGGGCCAATTCTGGGCCAATTCTAAGTACATTTGGTCCCCTTTGCAAAGGGGCTTTTGTTCCCAGGAGGAAAGAAGGAGGTTGAAATGACCAGCTCTGGCGCCTGGGGTACCCTTGCCGAGGAGAAGACCCGGTGCCTGAGATCTGTCCCCTCTCTTCCTGTCAGGAAGCTGGGCCCGGAGTGGTGGGCTGCAGACATGGTTTGTTGCTGTGCCCGGCTGTGGAGGGTGTGTTTGCAGCTCCACAGATGCAGACAGAGCACTGGTGTATGCAAGCAATGGAAAGTGGCAGAATTGCCCATACGTGGGGGCATACGCTCGTGGTCTCTACACCCGGAGTCTGACTTAAAAAGATTGGTGCAAGTTAGTGGCCAGCCTGGGCTATGTAGTACTTTTCAAGCTAGCCTAAGCTACAGAGTGAGACCCTGTCTCAAAAAAAAAAAAAAATCTTTAAAATAGGGTTGAAGAGATGGCTCGGTGCTTAAGAACTCTTGCTGCTCTTACAGAGGATCCTCAAGCTCCGCCCTTGGGGATTCTATAACGTTAGGGCGGCAACACCTCCCAGGCAGGCTGGGTGCCTTCACTTCTGTGAGTTTCTCCAGGGAAAACTTGTATGCCTTCTCTCAATAAACGCAGGACCACCCAGCAGACTAGCCCCGGTCTCACACTCGAGCAGTTGGTGGTCCTAAGTCCTGCATCCAGGAGCCATCACTTCCATTTGACTCACACCACCTCTAACCCTCTCTCTGTCTGTCCTGGTCCCTCACGCTCATAAGGCTTTGAGATGCAATTGTCTGTACACGGGAAAGATGTGAGCCCAAGGAGCATTCCAACCTTGAGCAAAGGCCCTTTTCTCTCTGTGTGATGTGTCATGTGAGTTCCTACAAACACACACACACACATACATGCACGTACATACACAAGCAGGTAGACACCCACAGACATACACACACAGACACATACACATACACAAACAGACACACCATCTCACAGTGTGTATCAACTAACTGGAGCTTCAACCATAACCAGGAAAAGGCGCCCGACTCCGCATTTAAATTGCAGATTTTGACCTTTCTGCTTGAAATCCTCTCAGACATCCTGTTCAATTGCTCTGGGTTCTGGCACTCAATAATCCTTCAAATTATTTTTCCTTATTTTTTTTCCTCCCGTGACTGTTAAGTGTCTCGTTCCACTATCCACCACTGAACATGGAAAATGCATGTGAAGGTGTGTGTGCTTCTCCGCTCAGCTGAAGCCCACGCAGGCTGGGAGTCCTGTCTTCTCACACAGTGTGTGTGTGTGTGTGTGTGTGTGTGTGTGTGTGTGTGTGTGTGTGCATGTCTGTCTGTATCTATGTGTCTGTGTGTGTCTGGAGGTCAGAAGTCAAACTCAGTCCGTTAGGTTCTATCCCCATTTTTGTTTTGTTTCTGAGAAAGGGTTCTCACAGGGACCTGGGGCTACAAGTTGGGTCAGCCTGGCAGGAATTGCACCCCAGGGACCGTCCTGTCTCCTCTCCCTAGCCCTGGAGTTCATTCCACCACAACCAACATCTTCACATGGTTCTGGAGTTTCTGCAAGCTCCATCTCCTCAGACTGTACTTTTCAATTTTATTTTTAAATTTTATTGTTTGAGACAGGGTGTCACCGTGTGGCGCTGGCTGGCCTGGATCTCACATTGAACCAGGCTGGCCCCCAATCCAGAGGGTCCAACCTGCCTTGGCCTCCCACGTGCTAGGACTAAAGGTGTGCATCACCACACCCGGCCTCTGGCTTCGTTGGTATTGTCAGATGCAGGAAGACAAACTTCTCACAGAAAATCTCATGTGTCTCTCTCAGGGGTGAGGCTTTACCTTGTGGAGGCTCAAGCTCGGAAAGTGACATCAGAAGTCCTGCCAAGCCTTTGAAATAAACAAGGAACAGAAAGGAATATACTCGATGTGCCACGCATATTTATATTTTTAATTACACGTGCAGACAGTACATATATGTATATAGAGTCTGGGTTTGACATGGGCTTTCCCTGGATTTAAAGTGATTTCCAGCCAGGGGCTAAGTTTCCCCTGGAAAAAGCAAGAACCGGTGAAGAACAGAGATCGTGATGCTTTAAAGTAATTTGCTCTTTTTTTTCACCCGTGTTTGGAGGTATTGTTGGCTATTAAAACTATGTAAGTTTAAAGTGCGCACACTGGAGTAGAGAGATGGCAAGTGCTCACTACTCCCTCGGAGGACTGGAGTTCGGATCCCGCCACCCACACCGGTGACCGGCACATGCCTGTAACTCCAGCTCCAGGTGTCACTCGTCAATGCCCTCGGTTTCTGTGGTGTGGACTGTGGGAGCTTCAGCTTGCTCGGTGCGCACAAGGCCCGGGATTCCATCGCTAGCTCAGAGGATGACATGGAACAGTTACAACATCAAGGCCAGCTGGAGCAGCAAGCAGGTGGCTCAGTGGCAGCCAGTCTGGCCGGGGGGTGGGGGCAGGGGAGACGGCTTGGGGGGGTCAAGTGCTTATCACACAAATGCGGCTAGGGCCAGGATTTAGATCCCCAGCAGCTGCGTTAAAATCAGTAAATAAAGCCAGCCATGGTGGGACACACTCCTGTAATCCCAGCTGTGGGAAGGACAGAGGCAGGAGAATCATTGGTGCCCTCTGGCCAATCAGCCTAGCAGAGTCCGTGAGCCTGGGGTTCAGTGAGAAGCTCTGCCTCAGAAAGATAAAGTGAAGAGAGGGCTTGTAAGGAAGGAGCCTGATGTCAACCTCTGGCTTCCCTGTGAGACACACACACACACACACACACTCGCATAAACAGAGCAGACACTTGCCTAACACCTACAAAAAGAAACCCTCTGAGCACATAGTGGCGTGACTTACTCCCTTGTCCTGGTCCCAGCCCCGCCTGTCAGCTGGCGCTCTGCATCCGAGAGCCATCCCCGCCGTGATCCCATTCCTTCATAAGCCCATGTGGCATAGCCCTCCTGTGCCCGGCTCTCCTCACACAGCGTCTTCCAGGGTCATCCATGGAAGACCACAAGGTCTCCCTCTTTTTAACCGCTGGATAATATTCCACTGTGTGTCTATCCTGTCTCCTTTCTCTGCTCCCCGGCTGATGCACGCTTAGGTTGAAATCGCGCCTTGGCTCTCCTGAACCATAGTGCTGCGATGACTGTGGACGTGCAACATCTCTGCAAGAGACTGGTTGAAATTCCTGGAATTAAACATCTCCACGCAAGTGTGGTTGCTGCTGCAGCTCTGTGTTCCACGATGGCTGCACCGGTTCACATCAGCACTGAGGTTCCCCGCCCCTTCTTCCAACACTCGCTTTTCGCTTTTGATGACACCCATCCTGACTATGTGTGTGAGAGAGAGAGGGAGAGAGAAAGAGAACGCACACTGTGGTACTTTCAGCCCCTGCTGATTTAATGGTCCCACACCTTCTCATACAAGCTGGTTGTGTGCACGTCTTTTCTAAAACCCCCTTGCCTATTTCTAACTGAATGATCTGTTTTCTTGCTCCGGGTTTTACATGCCACTTCCTTTTATTTTAATTGCCTAGTGGCTACGGCATCAGCTCCATGGCAAAGGGACATAAGTGTGGCTCCCAACGGTGTCCTTGTCACTCAGCACAGAACCTGGTCCACAGTGGGGTCTCAGTAAACATTTGTAGATAACACCCTGGCGTGAGATAATTGGAGAAGGACTTCAGCGACTAGAGAACTCTGTGGCTGTAAGCCATGAGATCTACCCTGAATTTGAGCCTCCTGGACCCCCAGCTGGGCCATCACAGGCCCCCTGGGACCTCCCCACCTAGAGTCTAGGATCACTGGAACGACACCTGCCCTCCACCCAGAGGAGTTCCCCAACTTGAGGAACAATTCCTGGACCAATCGGTGTGACCAGGACTACGGGGTTCCAAGGCTGATGCAACAGAACTCAAGGGCATGGCTGTGCACTCGGGGCTGGGGACCTGGGGTTCACTCTGGCCCAGTGCTGAGCTTATGGGATGGCTGCTGAGTTCCCTGGCACGGAAGACGACTGTGCGGACACACTGGATGCCCCATGTTAGTGGGAAGGTGGGGCTGCAAAAAAGTGAGACAACAGCTGAAAGGGCAGGCTGGCGCGCGCAGGCTGGGCAGGGAGGTGGACGGAAGCCAAAGGGGTTCCAGGCATGTGCAAAGGTCAGGTGGCAACTGTGGGGAGAAATGGAGTCTTTGAGGGAGGAGCGAGGCAGAAGCAGAGTAGGAAGGGACTTGAAGCCAGACACAGGAGTCCCTGGGAACCAGGGAAGCATCTGAGCTCTCAGCTGTGGGTACCAAAAGGCCTCTGGGAGAGCTTCTTCAGGGACAAGATGTAGTCCCTGTTTCCTTTAAAAGTGGGAGACATCTCCAGCCCTGGTAGAATGCCAGTGTACTCCCTCTCTGGCTCCTGTCTGTACCTGGTCCCTGCTGGCTTCAAGTTCCAGCCCTGTGACTGACATCACACAGGCAACCCAACCTTTCCTGAGCCTTAGTTTTCCTTTCTGGAAAGTGGGGTGGGAATATGTGTCTTGCCCAGCAAGGCAGAGCAGACATGATGGCTCCCGATGGTTAGACGTCAGACTTCCACAGAGCCAGAGCAGAGCAAACATTGCCTCTGTTCACTAGCAGTGGTTCCCAAGTGTATTTACACAGAGAAGGGCTGTGAGGACAGCAAGGACAGGAGAGACAGCAGCAGCCCTGTAACTAGCTATGCTGATTTCTGAAGAGTCTGAGGTAAAAATCCTGCAGCTTGTGGTTCTCTCTCCTCCTGAGAGGCTGGAACATCCAAATTAGAGGATGCTGGGAGGCCAGCCCGGAGTCCCTCTGGAGAGAAAGGTATCTCTGGGGTTGACCCATTAGCCTGGCCCATCAGCCACGAGCCCCGGTGGGAAATCTCCATGAAGAGTGAGAGCATCCCAAGCGTGACACCTTCGTCTTCCGTGGCTTCAGGGAAGTCACATCACCCACGTGGCGTCCAGCACCTCTATTCACAAGGCGTAATTAAATCAACAGATCCGAAGCCCGCATGGTCTGCTGTGGCTGCAGCTCGGGTCCCTGACATTCCTGACAACGTGGGAATCCCCTGGAGGACGGCGAAGAAGGGTAATAGACCCACCTTCCATGGCAGGCTGCTGACGCAAGACCCAGGACACAGCAACAGAGCAGTCTCTGCGGCTGTCGCTCTCCATAAGGGGGGCACGGGTGCGTCTCCATGGTGGCTATTACCAGCCTCATTTACAGCAGACATGACTGTCCCCTTCCTTCATGGGTAAACTGAGCCCGGAGAGCAAGACGACCTCTCTAAGGCCTTGCAGTGAGGTATGCCTGACTCCAAAACTTGAACCCAGGCCTGACATCTGAGCCCTCATTTTCGTCATTAAAGTACATCACTTAGAATGGACAGACACCCTCAGGAAATGCCCGTCAGTCAAGAGATGCAGTTACTAAGTACCTACTACAAGCCAGGCTTGCTCTGGGGACAAGATACACCCCCCCCCCCGCTGGTGCAATTTAAGAGCAGTGGAGAAAAAAGCCCACATGGGAATAAGTACGAGCGATGCCCAAGAGATGCTCCCCCCAGCCCCCCCACCCCCAGCATGCTGAACAAACCAATTCTCAGTCTACCCTCCGGAAACTGCCTGCTCTGTTGTGCAGGGTACGGCCCCTGTGGGTCAAGCCCATTGGCCCAAGGCTCTGCCCACTGGGCAGTCTACCCTGCTGTTCCTTTGTCACTGTGGTCCTCCCCAGAGCCCTGATGGAGAGGGCTTTCATGTTTCCTGCCCTTCCGCCCTTCCTTCCTTCCTTCCTTCCTTCCTTCCTTCCTTCCTTCCTCCTTCCTCCTTCCTCCTTCCTCCTTCCCTCCCTGCATCCCTCTTCTTCCCTTCCTGACAGTCTGAAGCGCTGCCCTGCTCTATCTGGCTTCCTCTCCACGCCGCCTCCACAGACACCCCCACAAAGGTTGACACAGGGCTGCCGGGGAGACGCCTGGGTAGGAAATGGGAAAAGCCCCTTTTTGAGGAAGAGGGTCACACTGTGTGACGAACAGGTCAAAAACAAATAATTCAGCATCTTCCCAAGGACAACTCATTCTCAGCCTCAGTTTTCTCCCTCGACCCTCCTGGGGTTGTGGAATTAGATGGGATTAAATGAGACAAGGCGGGTTCATGGTTCTGGGCGGTGAGCTGGGTGTGCCCCTTGGCAGGGCATAAAGTGTCAGTGAAAGCCAGGCAGAGTGGGACTGTCGGAGCTCTGGGCCAAGCCCACCCTGCTGTTCTGTGCTCTCATAGACTCCCATGATCCTCTTGCAGCAATCAGACCCTGGGGCCCTGGCCCTGTCCTTTTTGCCCACAGCATGGACCCAGCCAAAAGGTCTCCCTTACAGATATTCTGGCTGCGGGTATGTGGTGTCCTGGTGGCCGGTGCCAGTATCTGGGTCATTTGATCCCGGGCATCTGCCAAATCAGATAATTTGGTTGGCCAGCCTGTCTCTCTGGATCACATGTCCCACGCCTGGTCCTCGTCCCCACCTGCCCCGGTTCCCCTGAACACAATCCCCCTTTCAGGAAGCTTGAAACAAGCCTGCCTGTGGGGGGTGATTCCCGGCCAGAGCTGGGAGAGAGGGGTCTTTTGGTCCTCGGGCACCCTCTTCATCAGCTGGCCCATCCAGGGTGGTGAAAAGCCTGTGAGACCCATAAAGCTTAAAACACTGGAACCTGCACATTTTTTTACACCTAAGAACCATTCTTAATGATGTAAGAATACAGGCCCAGGCCGAAGGACATGCCTACGAGACCAGCCAGCACCCGAGCCACAACCACAGCGGCCCCTGCTCTACCTACTAGTGTCTCGCAGCCTCCTACTCACGTGTGACCCCTGCGACATTTCTAGGTCTTCTGAACTCTGTGTAGAAACGGCAGTAGACGTGGGAACAGGGATGGGTCTGCCTTCTTCTGTTTAAGATTGTGTCTGCGGCATTCACCTGTGTTCTCCGGAGAGCCGCGATTCATCCATATCTCTGCTGTATATACCATTCCGCCAAGAGGACAGCGCTGTGGAGCTGTAGGATACCCCACTGCACTAGTGTGTTAAGATGGAGCCATGTGTGTTCAATAGATTAATTCTTTTTCTCATCGCTGTGTCTAGATACCTGAGAAGCAGAGTCGGGGAGGAAGGGCCTATTGTGAGCCACAGGTTGGAGGGTTACAGCCCATCGTAGTGGGAAAGGCTTGTGAGCGGGAGCCTGAGGCAGCGGGTTACATTGTATCCAGAGCCCGGAAGCAGGGAGGCCACACAGGAAGTGAGGCCCCAAGACCCTCAGTGACCCATCTCCTCCAGCTTTGCTTTACCTGAAGGTCCAGGACGGCTGGGAAGCAAGTGTTCAAAACACACGAGCAAATGGAGACATTTCCTGTCTAAGCCATAAGGTTAGTATCAGATGTGAGGCTATTTAGAGATATAATGTAGAAAGGATGGCTTTGGGGGTGGGGTGAGGCCCAACTGAAACTGTGTTTAAACCCTGCATGGTGGCTCATTCCTGGAAATCCAGCGCTCAAGAGGTGGTAGAAGCTGGAGGATTGGAACTTCAAGGTCATCCCCAACTACATAGGGAGTTTAAGGCTAGCCTCGGTAGCTGCAACCATACCAAGACAAGGATGCTTCAGAGTCTCTCTCATGATGGTTTAAATGTGCTTTAGGCACATTAAAACTCCTAAAGTCAAGTCAAGGCATTGTGAATCCTAGCACTGGGGAGGCTGAGAAAGGAGGATCACAAGTTCAGGGTTAGCCTGGGCTACACAGTGAAACCTTGTAACAAGAAAATTAATTAAATAGGGTATAGGAGATGGCTCAACGGATAAGACCCTTACAGAGCCCTGGGAATCCAAGTTTGAATCCAAGTTCGAATCTCCAGAACACACATAAATCCCATAAATCGCATAAATCTGTAAACACCTGTAAACTGTATGTCTCCTCACCCTCTGGGATGAACCTCCCTGTTTAAATTTGCTATGTTGCCCAGGCTAGCCTCACCTGCACTTTATTCTCTTTTTCATACATAAAAACGGCGTGTACAGGACTTGTTCTGTGCCTGAAAATAAACCAAAACAGAACCACCTCCCTGGGAACTGTGTGTGTGTGTGTGTGTGTGTGTGTGTGTGTGTGTGTGTACAAATTCCAAGGCAATTCCCTCACTCACCTGGGCTGTCAACTGCCGCCCAACATCATTCTGGTCACAGGTCACAGCTTGTGTGCCTAATGCATGCATAGTCAGCAGCGTGGCAAACTGTTCACAGATGCCACTCAGCCTGCACTCATCCCTCATGGGTTGGGAATTATTATCTCTATTTTTAGAAGGTGGAGGCCCAGAGAGGTTAATTAATTTCCCCAAGGCTGCCCAGCTGGCAGGTGGCAGGACCCGAGTTTCATCCTGGGTGTGAGCTGACCCCACAGTCCGATAGTCTAAAGGCCAGTCCCCTCCCTCCACTAGAACAAGACCATCAAAGGGAGCTACTCACTGCCGGACATGGCTCTCTCCATTCTTGCACATTCTTTGCTCTTGCCTCAGCTATTCCAGAATTAGAGCAAATCCTATTTTTAGAGGCCGTGCCTCGAGTGACGGTGTCGCATGGGCTGCTACTCATTCTGTGAACGCAGCCCGGAGGTGGTGTCTGATCTTCCACTGAGAAACTCTCTGACATCACCATTTGATCTTTCTGGTGCGTTTCGAAGGCCGCCTCCTCGCTCTGCTCTTTACTCCAGCAGCAGACTCTGGCCAGAACCCCATGTCCCAAGCCCATGCAGACACAGCAGACAGAGATGCACCCAGAAGCCCCACACCCAGGTCACAGCCGAATGAGCCAGGGCACAGCCAGCCCTCGGCAGTGGGGTTCAGAGAACGGGGCTCCGTTCCGTCCTTCCCACACGGATGGGTCTGTGGTCTGCAGACACCACAGCCACCGTGTTGCCAACTGTCCCTCACTTCCGTAGACCGGTGGTAGGTCTCAGCCACGCTTGTGGAGAGTCCTGGCCACCAAGCACAGAGAACAGGGACAAAGTGAGGAGTCACTCATCAGCCTTAAGCAGCTTCCATGCCTCGTCGGTGCTGTTTGCTGACGAAGCAACTGGGACCAGAGGGGTTAAGGCAACTTGGTGCAAGGCACTCAGGGAGCTCTGGGTTAGGACCCTGTCTTGGCTCATCTTCATCATCTGCCTGGCTGGATCTGGAGTCTCCTGGGAGGCTCACCTAGCTGTGCCTGTGTGGGTACTTTCAGAGACCTTTAACTAAGTGTCTTAGTTAGTTACAACCAGTAATTAGCAGCTAGTTAGTTACAATTGCTGTGATCAAACACCATGACTAAAGCAGCCTGGGGAGGAAAGGGTTTATTTGGCTCATACTTCCACATCACTGTTCATCAATGAGGAAAGTCAGGACAGGAACTCAAGCAGGGCAGGAACCTGGAGCTGATGCAGAGGCCATGGAGGGTGCTGCTCACTGGCTTGCTCCCCATGGCTTGCTGAGCCTGCTTTCTTATAGAACCCAAGACCACCAGCCCAGGGATGGCCCCGCCCACACTGGGCTGGGCCCTCCCCCATCCATCACTAAGAAGATGCCCCACAGGCTTGCCCACAGCTGGATCTCATAGAGACATTTTCTCACCTGGGGCTCCCTCCTCTCTGATGACTCTGGCTGGTGTTGAGTTGAAAAGGAGCCAGGACACAGAGAGGGGGAGTCCTACCCTGGATGAAATTAGAGTGCCGGACAGAAGAAGTAAGAAAAAGGCGAGCTCAGCACTGCATTCGCCTCTGCTCCCTGACGGATTGCACCCTCAACCCAACAGCCAGAGAGGCCTTTTCCCTTCCCTGCTTCTGCTGGGGGCTTCGTCACGGCAACTAGAGGGTAAGGATTAACAAATGCCCAGGATATTTGTATTCCAGGCACTAATGATAAAGCACTGAGTTGGGGGACTCCGCAAGGTTTCACACTCACGCTACAAATGTAAGCTGGCCTCTTGCATTCTACACACAGCTCTCTGCGAGGCTCAAACTCACTCTCCCAACCATGCCTGGCATTCCTTTTCTCTGAGGTGCCCATGGGGTGGCCTGTGTCCCAGGTCAGTAGTGTGCTGGCACCATATAATCCCCGTATTGCCAGTCTAGTAGGTCTGAGCTGCTCCTGTTCCTTGTTTGGGAAACTGAGGCAACTTGGTCGTGGCCACACAGCCAGAAAACAGTTAGGCAGTGGCACTTGAACCCAGTTCTGTTTAGATCGACAATTGGCATTCAAAAACGCAAAACCAGATCTCGGGCTGGGAGGTGGCTCAGCGGATAAAACACTGGTTTTGAAGCTCTGAGTTCAAATCCCCGGTACTCACATTAACAACAGCTTGCTCCTGTGACCCCAGTGGCCCTGCTAAGAGATGGGAGGTGGAGGGCAGGTGAATCTGGGCCCTCGAAGGCCATCTGCACACAGAGGTGGACAGGAGAGCATCACAAGCAAGGACTGACACTTGGGCTGTCCTCTGGCCTCACACAAGCACGGTGTCACACACATTTATACCTTATATGTGGGCCTACACACACGCACACACACGCAAAAAGAAAAGAAATTTAAACCTAAGCCAAGTATCGTGGCTCACACCTTTAATCCCAGCACTCGAGGGGCAGAAGCAGCATGAGTTCAAAGCCAGCCTGCTCTACATTGTGAGTTCCGGGACAGCCAGTGCTTTTTAAAAAATAAGTAAATAAATACAAATATTTTCCCCCACATTTTTTTTTTTTCCGAGTCGTCCTTGGCTCTAACCTGGAGCCAAGCTAGATGTGCGAGCCCGTGTTCCACTCTTGTCTGGCGCCCCCAAGCCCCTCAGGGACCTCAAAGCCTGGCCTTTGGGCCAGAGTCACACAGCCAGAGAGCCGCCAAGTTCAGAGAGGGACTACGATAGCCCAGAGGCCACACAGCTAAAACTCAGGGCCTGTTAAAACAACACACCGAACACCCATCACAAAACTGCCCTTTGTTGGCTTTCTGTTAGCGGCCTGGCGGTCGGGCTCGGGGCCAGGGCTGTGAGCAGCGGCGGCTCACGCCAGGCCGGGGCTCTTCCTCCATGCCTTTCGCCGCAGCCCAGGAGCGGGGGCTCAGCGCAGTGCACAGCCGGGATCCCGGGCCTGCGGCGTGCGCGGCGGGAGGCCGGGACGCAAGGAGTTAAGCGCAGGCGGCCGGGCCGGGCTGCGGGGAGGCGGCGGGCGGGCGCGGGAGCTCGGGCTGCAGACTGCTCCGGCAGGGCCGGGAGAGCGGGCGCCCGCGCAGCCCCAGCGTCATCCCCCGGCCTCAGGCTCACTCCGCCCCGGCCCCGGCTCCTCCGCGATCGGTGCTTCGGGATCCGTGCTCCCTGCTCCGCGCTCCCTGCTCCGCGCCGCGCCCCACCGGGAGCGGAGACCTCAGCGCATCCCCGGGTAAGCGGCTGCCGCCGGTCCCCAGCGAGCCCCACGCTGCGGAGAGGGGACGGGAGGCTCTGGGGAGATGACAAACTTTCCTCCGGCCGTGGACGCGCGTAGGGACATCCCGGGGTTGGGGGGCCGCCGGAGCAGCGGGGGGCCTCGGCTCACACTCGCGCGCGCCCCGCTGCCGGGCCAGCTCCCAGCCTGGGGAGAAGGGACGAGCCTGTGAGCCTGTGAGCCGGCCTTGGGGTGGCGCCCGCACTGGTGAACCAAACAGCAGCCGGGGTCCCCGCAGCGTGGGCACTGCGAAGCCCACTTTGCAGACCGGCTTGCGTGGGTCCTGAGGGGCATGTGGTGGGAGGGAGCCGCTTGCCCCCGTCCAGATGCCAGCAGGCCCGAGCGCCCTTCCAGGAGCCCCCTGACTCCTTCCGAAAGCCCCCCCAAGGGTCGCACCCCACTCCTTGAGGTCCTGGAGCGGCTACCCCTTCAGGGAGTGAAAGAAAGCTGAAGAAATCAAATAGAGAGCGGCCCGCACTCCTCAATGAGACATTGAGAGTGAGCCCAAGGGAAGGAGGCTGAGGGGGCCCAGGCTGGGCTGCTGGTGGCCTCCTGCCCAGCCCACAGCTGCCCACCTCAGGCCCCTGAGGCTGTCCCATCCCAGGGCACCAGTGAGAGCGGCCACGGCCACACACCTTTCTCTCTTGTTCT
Source organism: Psammomys obesus (assembly GCF_907164565.1). NCBI lineage: Eukaryota > Metazoa > Chordata > Mammalia > Rodentia > Muridae > Psammomys > Psammomys obesus. Next base: position 2,994,019 of record NW_026590062.1, read on the forward strand.
GGTGGAGGACAGAGTCCTCCATTCCTGCCTGGGGCTGGGGGCACTGGCATACTGGTTGGTCCTTGGTAGACCTGGTGTCCCCTAGAGACAGACTGGGCGCTCTCCTGACCATGAGCTGTGATTGGAAATGGTCGCTGGACCGTGGCTCAGCCTCCTGCTGGGGCTGGTGTCTGCCTTTGGGGAGCATCGTTGCTGGGGGTAGGAGTTCTTGCACAGCTCTGGAGCTGTTAGGTGAGATTCTAAAGACTTTTCGCCTTAGCTTGGGATTCTGATCGGAGGCCAGATGCTACTTACCCAGGCTGCTCAAATCCACATACTCTTCCAGAGTGTCAAAGGTCTGGGCTGGAGATCTTGGGGGGGAAACCAGCTCTGGTTCAGACCTGCCTTTGACTTTGCTGTGTGACATAGGCAAACCACTAGCCCTCTCTGAACTCCAGTGGCCACTTTTCTAAGAATGGAGAGATGTCGTCATGTATCCTCAGGGATCCCATTCAGGACTTTATGTGGACCTAAGCAATGTGACAGATGGGATTTTGAAGATCTCAGGGTGTGTATGTGTGTGTTTTGCACATTAGTGTTTAGAAACCCACATCTCAAAGTAGATCCGAGCAGCCATTCTCCACTGTGAAGACTTCATGGTTCCTACTCTGGAAGGGTGCTGGGAGCACTCATGGCAGTCTGGCAGAGTAAGGGAGCGATGGGCGTGCCCATTTGGAGGTCTTGTGCCTGGGTCCTTAGAACCTTTTCCCCAGGGAGGCTTTCCCTGAACCCGAGGATCCTCAGCTGGGTCTTCCGTCTCTCCAATCGCAAGGTACCTGCAGTCCCGCCCCCTCTCTGCTTCCTTTTAAAACTGCTGCTGGACCAGCTGCTCCCAGTGGGGAGCCCAGGGCAGTCTGGGAGGGCTGGATGCACCCAGCTGCTGCGTCGTCATGACAACAGGAGATGGAGGTAAGCTGTCTCCATGGCTTCAACTTTGCAGCTGTCTAGGGACCCAGAGCAGGGACGTTCTGTCTGTTCCGGGTCAAGCATCCAGTCTGCCTCGGGGCTGGGCACTGCCAGGCGGCTGTTCCCAGCAGGAGCAACCCATCCGTGCTGGGGAGTGCTTTCTGGGTCTGTGATGGGGGCGGGGCAAAGCCGGAGGCCGCCGGGCTGGCGCGGGGCAGCGGACAGTCTCATTTCCTTCTGGCTAGTTGTAAAGCTTGCCCTGGGTCCTTGCCGGGACAGTGGGGCCCAGCCACCCGCTGTGGGCTGAGGTAGTGGGTGCAGCCGAGCGGCTTAGGGATGGAGCCGACACGCGCTGCGAGATTTGACACTAAGAAAAGAGCAGTTTGCTCTCCTGGTGGACCAGGGTGCAGGGAGCGTGAGTGTGGCTGCAGCCACACAGTCGTGAGTGCGCCTACCGTGTGTGTGTGCGCGCGCACACACATGTCTGGATAGCGAGGGTGAACCTGACCTCTCATGCGTGCGTGCTCATGGGTTTCTGAATGTGTGTGCCCTGTGTGAGCGTGCGTGTGAGCCGAGCTGTGCTGTGCGCTTGGACACACTTGGGTCCGTGTGACTCTCAGCTCATTTCAGGTATGTCTACGAGTGTTTAGAGGCTCAGTCTGACACACTCCAGCATCCCTCCCCGGACATGCGTACATTTCTGCGTTCAAGTCTCTGCACATATGTATGTTTCTATGGGCACAGGCCTCCGTGGTGCCGTGCACACTTGTGCGCACAGACATCCGTGTGCCAGTGCCAGTGGAACATTGTGTGCTTAGTTGTGTCCTGCGTGTGCATATGTGTTTCCTAGCGTAAGCATCTGTGGTGCCCGTTTGAGTGTGCCTGTGCTCTCTGGAGTGTCTCAACTTTCACAAACATCTGCGGGTGAGTGGGCTGCTGGATGTACTGGGGAGCATCAGCCTGCAGCGTCTTGTATGTTATTGCAGTATGTACGTGTGTGTGTGTGTGTGTGTGTGTGTGTGTGTGTGTGTGTGTGTGTGTAAACAAGAGCACCTCCGAGGCTGTGACTGAGTCTGTAGAGGTGTAAACTTGCGGTGAACAGGGTGAACACGATGGGCACTTGCAAACACAGGCCGCCGGAGCTGTGGTCCCTTGCGCGTCATGCTGAGCCCTTGGTGAGTGCCAGTTTACCTGTGCCAGCGCTAAGCTTTCCGGGATGGCGAGCGTGTCCCAGGCCCTGAGGAGCGGAGCGCATTCCCAGCCTCCCTCGTCACCCACACGCCCAAGTCTCCCTCGCCGGAAGCCACCGCCTAGGACAGTCACTGCTCACACCCACAGATGCTGCCAGCCCAGGTACACGCGTTCAGGCAGAATGTCTGGAAGCAGGAGGCTCCCGTGTGCCGAGCGCGTCTCCGCAGCGATTCTAATTAGGAGCGACTTGTTTTCCTTAAATAAACAAATCAAGTGAGGAAAGAAATTGCCAGAGATTAATGGCTCCCCGGAGCAGGTCCAGATGTCTAGAAGGTGGAACCATGAGCTGGGTCTTCAGTCCTGGGGACCGAAAGGTGCCTGCTCAGGGTCTTCCTAGGATTGAGGAGGGGTGAGGAGCCGGTGAGGAGGGCACAGGCCCTTCCCCAGCCTGGCTGCTGCAGCCCTGGGGGATACAAGCGTTTCTGGCCCCTTCTCTTGTGTCGGTAGCCTTGACCCTGAGACCTCATTTTGCTTGTTTTACTCGAGGGCCAGGCAGTCTCAGCAGGCAGTGATTGCACTCCCGGCCCCAAGGTTGGGTTCAGCTCCGTGAGTGTCACTGCCCATTAGACGTAGGAGTGGTGACGAGTGTGGCCTTGTGTAGTTCTCATAGAGCCCAGCATGAACCTGGCTGACAGGGTTCCTCTGAGGCCACTGCTGCCCTTCCCCCCCCCCAAGCCTGGTGCTAGCCTCACAGAGGGTCACACACAGGTGAGCTGGAGAAGCCACGGGGGCCTGTGTGATGTGCCCCACCGTTGTGGTCCGGGCCAGGTGACACGGTGGCCACTAAGGAGCTTTGGCTTCCTGACCATGTCTGACCCTGGTGTCCTATGTCCAAGCCACACACTGTGCTGGAGCCACGTCCACCCCACCTGCTCTCTGCTCAGCACAACACGATGACGCCAGCAGATGACACTTAGAGAGCATTTACTCAGCACACGCCGCACGCTTTACACGCATCTCCTGTCTTCATGGGAGCCCCGTGAGACAGTTTCTGTTACACTCTTTTGTGAGGTTCAGAGAGAGATGTTGTTTTATCCTGGTCACACAGCCCAGAGAAAGGCCTTCCCAGGAATTCACAGAGGCCACCTGATGTCAGGGAGTACGTTTTTAAACATGATATCATACTGCCTCCCTGGTGCTGGCAGGCAAGTTTGACATAATAGATGTCAGAGCACATGAGACCTTTTCCGATTAGCTCACCTGAAGGATATGTTGGTGGGAATGAGTCACGGCACAGAACAAGCCAGTGTTTGTATGAATGTGGGGAAAATTTCCTGCCCATCCATCAACTCATCCCTACCCAACTACCCACCCACCAATCCTGTCCATCCTGTTTAACACCTTCCACCATCCACCAATCAATCCATCTACCCATCAGTCTGTAGATGACGCTGTCCATCCATCCATCCACCCATCCATCCATCCATCCACCCACCCATCCATCCCTCCATCCCTCCATCCCTCCACCCATCCATCCATCCATTCTACCATCCATCCACACATCCATCC
>NW_026590062.1:2997733-3141585 GCF_907164565.1 Psammomys obesus
CATCTATCCACACATCCATCCATCCATCCACATATTCATCTATCCATAGTCCATCCATCCTCATCCATCCATCCACACATCCATCATCCATCCACACATCCATCCATCCATCGACATATTCATCTATCCATAATCCATTCATCCTCATCCATCCACCCATCTATCCATCATCCATCTATCCTTCTACCCATCCATCCCTCTACCATCCATCCATCTACCCATCCATCCACATATTCATCCATCCATCTATCCACACATCCATCCATCCATCGACATATTCATCTATCCATAATCCATCCATCCTCATCCATCCATCCATCTATCCATCATCCATCTATCCTTCTACCCATTCATCCCTCCACCCATCCATCCATCCACATATTCATCCATCCATCCTTCCACCCATTCATCCCTCCACCCATTCACCCACCCATCCATCCATCCATCCATCCATCCATCATCCATCTCTCCACCCATTCATCCACCTGCCCACCTACCCATCCATTATCCACCACCTATCAATCATTCACTCACATACTCATCTATCCATTTGGTGTCAATATTTGCTGATCCCAGTGTTTTCTCAGATTCCTCTAAAGTGATATGTTTTGTGCTGGTCACAAAAGTTACATGATGAGATGCCCAGCTCTGTCCTTGCCAAGCAGAAGGCTGTAGGCTCCGGAGGCACCAGAGGCAGGACAGTCCAGTCTCCACTCCTCCCTGGAAGAGCTCTGCTCCCCTAACACTGAGCTGTTGTAATGGAGGAAATGCTCACCAAGCCCTTTGCAGGCACCTGGCACACTTCACACCACAATGGCAGCCAACAGTCCTGTGAGTGTGGCGCTAAAGGGAGAGTTTCTGGGTGGGGAGTGATGCGGGAAGCTCCATCCAGCTTTGTCTGAGCAGGCGCAGCACAGATCCCTTCCTCTCTGTGCTTCTCAGTCTTCCCATCTGGAGAATGGAAGAGGAGTTGAGGTGCCCAGGGAGAGCTTCTGTGGCTTGGCCGCCCAGGGCCCCAGCTCTCTTCTACTCAGAACAGCTCTGAAGCCTCCTCCCCTGGAGGCTTGCAGGACGCAGACCACCCTGACACCTATGTATCGGGATGGAGATGCCCTCAGAAATCATGGTCATCGTTGCCTCTGATGAAGGGGGCTAAGAGTGCCTGGTATGAAAACCAAAAGCTGTTTTTCTACCCTCACTGGATCCTTGTCTCCACTTTACAAATAGGACAGGAAGGCTCAGAGAGCTTCATTCCCTTGCTCGGGGTCACATAGCCAGTGAGTGGCAGAGCTGAGGCAGAGCTGAGCCCAGACGTATCTGACCCCAAAGCCTCAGTGACCATTCTCAACCACTGTCCTTTGATGTGAAGCCCCTGGTTTCACAAGTGGAGGCATGAGCATTTAAGAAACCCTTAAGAATCGAGTCTCCAGCCCTCTGAAGTCAGCTCAGCAAAGCTGAAGGTTGGGGAAGCCTGGGTGGCCGCATAGCATGCAAGGGCCTCGAGGACAGAGAAAGAACAGTGGGGCAGGGGCTGGGCTGCACATGCTGGGCTCTGACCTTGAAGTTCATGCGCGGAGGCCCCAGCTCAGGAGCTGCAGCAAGATCTGAAGTCTCTGGGGCCTCCCTATGGCCTCCACTTTGCTGAAGTGGCCTCAATGCTCCGTCCAGTATGGCTTTTTGCAAGACAGAAACCTGGGCTCTGTATTTTTAATGCCTACCTCCAGGGACAAGTTAAAAATAATAGTAATAAAACATACACTAACATACCTGTGCGCGCACGCGCGCGCGCACACACACACACACACACACACACACACACACACACACGCATCTAGGTGCTCCAGAACAGACTCCTCCTCCTTTCCATTCTTGCGCGTGTCGCCATTTGTCCTGGGCACTCCACCACACATGAAGCAGAATAGGAACGTTGTCAAATGTAACTGCCAGCCCCACACAGGAACAGAGTATCAGCCTTGCGGGGCTCCGAGCCCACCTGCTTTCTTTGCCCACCATTTCTCATAAACTTGGTGACCTGGTTCTCAGGAGGACCACAGCTAAAAGGAACAAATGAGGAGCGTGTGGGATGGTGTGGGATGGTGAAGGAGGCGCAGCTGGGCACGACAGCCGGCAGCACGAGGACACGGGTGGGTGAGGACTTCGAAAAAATAAGGTGCAGGAGAAGATGCTCAGTGCCAGGGAGGGCCTCATGTGGGGAGCGAAGGACCTTCCACAGCAGCAGCTTGGCCTTAGTTTGATATTACAGGGCAGACTTGGCGGCCGTGGTGACAGCCCAGGACACAGGCAAGCCCTGGTTAGCAGTCAGGGCAAAGGGCGAGGAACCTGCAGGGAGGGAGTTAAGCTAGAGTGGGCCTCTGACACCGGAAGACTCGGGGACATGTGAGCCTTCACTTCCCGCCACCTTAGGCAGGCCTCAGGTCCCATCTCTGCATTCAGTCTCCGTCTGGATTTCATGCCTCTTCCCTGTGAGGATCCCTGTGAGGACACTGCTCGCCCAAGTGACCTAGGCTAAGCCCACCGTCAAGGCCCACAAGCGCCGCTTCAGCATCCATAGTACATTGTGAGCTGCCCGTGGCTGGTGCTGGAGCAGAGGAATGATGCTCCTGTGTCCTGGGGAAGATGCTGACTAACAGGATGAGGGCTGTGTGACGGATGACAGCCCCCAGGCCTGGATCCTCTCCTTTGGGAACGTCTTCTGGATCCGGAGAACTCCGCTGTCCTGTCCTGTTTAGTGAACAACTTCCCACTGAGGGTGGTCCAGCCAGCCAGAGCAACTGTGCTCACAGTATCTGTGGGAGACAGCAAGGCTAAACAAAGTGGGATTGTTGATGAGATGTCACACACACACACACACACACACACACACACACACACACTGATGTATGCTCACACCCATGTGCATACAAGCACAGGTACACACACATGTATTCACATGTGGTGAAATTTGGATAGAGGCAACAACAGACTATGAATGTGTATTTAGCGTCCCTGAAACAAACCCTTAGACTCCCACATGATGACGTGCGTCCTGGTTTTGTTGGTTGTTGCTACGGGCTTTTCTGTCACTGTTCTGAGCTGCCGAGAAGGAACCCAAGGCTTGAGGCATGCTGACCGGGTGCTCTGTGTCCCAGCCGCACCCCAGTCTCCTGGCTGGTCATCACAACAAACGGAAGGTCTATAGGCCGAGCGCCAGCCCCACGGCTCGAGGCCCCAGAGGCAGAGCTGGTATTTCAACCTCAACCCACCCCTGCCCTGTGAACCAATGCAATGAGACACACACACACACACACACACACACACACACACACACACACACGCACACATTTGTGTTTCAGTGCGCCAGTCCCTGTAGAGACAGGAAAGGACAGTCGACTGTCAGCTTTCCTGAGAAAACGTGGTGTAAGAGCAGAGGCTGACAGCAGGGCAGTGGAAACAGCAGGTGCAAAGGTCCGGGGGGCTGTGGCTGAACCCAGGCACAGAGGCTGGAGGGATTTGTGAGTGGGGAGCAGTCGAGGCCCAGCAGGGCAGCACAGTCATCAGGGGCTGCAGCGGGCTCTGCTCTTTGTCTCCTGGAGGTGGATGGGCTCCTGAAGGGTTTGACTAAAGCGGGTGACACTGGCCAGAGCAACAGGAAGCAAGCTGCCTGCCTGAAGGGAGTCCACAGAGATCCCCCAGGGAGCCAGGGTACAGAGGTGGCATCTGGCCTCGGGGTTGAGGTGGGGGCAGCGGAAGAAGGATTCCAAGAGCCTCCCTGAGCTGTTATTGTTCTCCTCACCAGCTGGTGGCCCGTGGGCTGTTGTAACTTCCATCAATGAGATTTTTATTTTATTTTTCCTCCTCATGGCATGGGAACAGATGCAAATAATAATCCTGTATCTCATTTCCACGCTGTGCCTTTTCTGCCCAGCCCAGCCCAGGGCACAGTGAGTTCTGGACACACACAGCTTCTAAGGGCTCTGAGTCTCCGCTCCTGGAGGCAGGGGACAGGTCCCAGAAGCTGAGGCTTCTAACCTAGCTGCCTCCTTGGGAAGGTGGGGGGAGGGGCAGGTCGGGGTCTCTGCAGACACTGTCAGCTCACCAGTGAGGCAGGTTGGCAGCCTGCCTCAGCCCCGTCCTGTGCAGCACCCACGCTGCATTCTTTGGGTCCTAAGAGATAAAAATCTCAACTGAGAATATTATTGCATTCTTTGGGTCTCGGGCAGAAAGGGGTGCATGTCTGCTCGCGTAAACACCCAGCTTCAGGCTTGGCTGGATCCAGGAGCCTGACACACGCAGTCCCTAACCCTCCCCCATTCTTCACAGCACACTTGCCCCTCGGTTCGTGTTTTCTTTTAAGGACTCTCCTCTCTGCCTAGCTCTTTCCTTCCAGCACAAAGCCCCGGCAGCCTCCCCGGAACCACATAATTGAACCACTTTTAGTGATTCTCAGATTACAGCCAAATTTTCAATTAGGGTTGCTCTCGACCAACTGAAGCCTGGGGGACTGAATTGGGGGTGCAGATTGCCCTCTGTGGTTTCCCAGGCCACACACACTGGCAGATGGTCAGGGAGGGGTGAGCCCCAGGGGAGAGCCAAGGCCTCTTCAGTACTGGTCGTTCTGAAGTGACTGGCAGGCAAGCGGAGAGCTTTATGGCTGAAAGAAGACCCTCATGCAGGGCTTCCCCTGCCTCCGGCTCGAGGCGGTTCCAAGAGCACAGCCTGTCACTGACACAGTGTCACACGGCCAGGCGGGCTCTCAGCTAGATTCAGAGCAGTGAGGAGAGCCCCTAATCTGGGAGCTCAGCCTGGACTTCAAAGCCGGGAATGCACATGCTTGGGCTAGTGCCATTCTCTCCTCCGTCGACCTACATGCACGCTCGTGTGTATGTGTGTGTGTGTGTGTGTGTGTGTGTACACACATGTGGGTGCTGATCACTGGCCTCCATGCTCTGGGAAGGTAGCCATACCTCCTCCTGCTAAGAGGGGTCTTGCCAGTGTGGGTTCGTGAAGGGGCACACAGGCCCGTTGCCCTGGATCGGAGGGTGGCTTCGGGCAGCTTTGTGGCAGAGACCCTGCTGGGTGGAAGCAGTCAGCTTTGCCGTCTGCTGTTATTAAGACGCTCCCTGATTTCTCTGGGTAAAACTACACAGGCTGAGAAGGAAGTGGGTCTGCCGTGTCCCCAGGGAAGGGCGGACTCCCTCCTGGCCGCCCCACTTCCAACTGTGTTCAAAGTTGTATTGGCCTCGGTTTTCTCCCCATGGCACAGGGGTACTAGCACATAGTAGGTATTCGTACAACAGGTCCTTACACACCACAGCCCCAGCAGCCCAAGAGAGGCAAGGCAGGCCCTTCTAACTCTTGCCCTCTCGCTTTCTTGATCTCCCTCTCTGTCTGTCTGTCTCTCTCCCTCAATTTGCCTTTCTTTCCCCTCTCTCTGTTCCTCCCTCTTTCTCTCCCGCCCTCTCTCTCCCTCTGCCTCCCTCTCTCTTTCCCCTCTTCCCTTCCTCTCCCTCTCTCCTTCTTGCCCTGACTCTTGCTCTCCCTCTGCACCCCAAGGCTCTGAAGTCACAATCACCACTTGCAGAACTGAGGTGTTAACTCCAGCCCCCCTGAAATGAGGGGCCTGCCTCCTAAGAGGGGACCCACAAGTCTCTGCTCAAGCTGCCGCCCACTTGCTGTGTTGTGCGTGTCAGAAGCAGACAGACAGGGCTGTGTTTCCATGGTGTCAGAATCTATCGACCAGCAAATTCACAAGCTTTAGTGTCTCAATGATCACAGTTTGTCATGTGATCTGCCTGTGTAGGCGCCCTGGCCTAAGCGAGCGAAGACTCTTTTATTGCAGTCTCAACTACTAATATTAGCTCTCTCGGCACACAGTAAATGTATGTGTGCATGTGTGTCTGTGAACACGTGTGTATGTGTACACTTATCTTGTATGTGCGAGTATGCCTGTGACTGTGTGTGCGTATGTGTGTGAATGCACTGTACATGTGGACATATGTGATATCCATGGGTATTCAGGTACATATGTATGTGTGAATGTATATGAACACATATGTGTATGTGTGTAAGAACACGTGTGGTGTGTACATGTGTGCATGTATGTGTATGAATGTGTGCATGTGTGTGCATGGGGGGGTTTGTTACAGAATGGATACGAGGCACAGAGGCTGCCGCAGAGGTTGTGAGGCTCCAGAAGGGAGGGGGTCTGCACAGAGGAGATAATGAGTCAAGGAAGCTGCTGCTGGAGTTAGGTTTGAAGGCGGAACTGCAGAGTTCAGCAATAAGTGAGAGGCCAAGCGTGTGAACTGAACGGTGCTCAGTGGCAGGAAGCTGGGGGCGGGTCCCCGTCCTGATGGGCAGACAGCAGCCGGGATCAACAGAGGGGCCACTGGGGAGTGCACACAGCAGGTATCAGATGACAGGCTAGTAGGGGCCCTGCTATCACGGGGTGGGTGTCCATCACTTTTCAGGTCCAGGTGAGGGAGGTACACCCTTTACTTGGTGTCCCATGAGTTATGGACTCCATTTTCCTGAGACGATCTTAACACAATCTCTGTGCCCACAATCTCAACTCTCCCCCCATAAATGTGAAGGCTGTAACCTTCCTACCCCTACCCCCAAACTACCCCCACCCCCTACCCCTCACAGCCCACAGTCTCCCCATACCCCCCACAACCCCTCTCCCTACCGCCACCACATCTGAAAACAGGTCATTTATCTGCCTTGCTGGGTGGGTGGAGCCTGACAGGTGGTGTAGTTTCTGGCTCCACCCACCCAAGGGCCAGACTCATCCTTCTCCCTCAGAATGGAGGAGTCTCCTAGGCAGCATGCATATGGAAGACTGTTAGAGAATTCTTTCCAGGCCTGTTTCCTGTTTTCATGTTGCCCACCCCAGGACCTTTACACACGCTGTGACATCAGACCACAGGCTTTTGCACAGTCTTTACACGGGCTGTGACATCAGCCAACAGGCTTTCCTTCTGTACAGTTAGCTGCAGTCCCCTGTCCAGGGTGAAGGATTTCTTCTTGGCAGTCCCGGGGCCCTCCCCAGACCTCATCATGTCTCCCTGGAGGTGTGTCAGTCTCTTGGGGTTCGTGTGACCTGGGCCACCTCCCAGACTGTCTTCCCAGGGGCTAAGAACTGGCTGCAGGTGTGTCTAACCCCCTTCCAGGCTCACTTGGGTACACACCGTTCAGTAGCCTGGAGGTTCACAGATGAAGCTGAATGGAGGTCTCAAGACACCCACATACATGTTGAGGGGTGGCCTGTCTTCTCTGCACCACTCCATCGAGATACTCACTCAACAGAGGTGAAATCCTTCCCTGTAATGGAACCAATGGTAGAACAGAAGCTATTTAAACATCTGTGGTCCCAGAATGCACAGGGAGCAGGAGACTCGGACTAAGTAAGGAATAGTGTACAGCCACGACAATGGGCAGACTCTAGCTCTACACTACAACCGATGCCTTGTGCCAAAGTAATACCAACCAAAAAAAATCCCAACTAGCAAAGAGCACAGGCTGCAAAATCCTGAGTGTGAAAGGCTCAAAATGGAAGCTGTGTGTGCACTCAGGTGAAGAGGGTGTCAGTCAAAGAGTCAGGAAGGATGGCCCTCTGCTGGAAGAGAGAGGGCAGATCGAGGGGGCGTGGCGCAGAAGGGTGTTACCTGGCAACACTATTCACCACTGGGCTGGTGGCTGCACAGATATGTGTTTACATATCCAGGCTTGTCGGGTTGTTCACACTGGTTTTCTGGTGTGTGTGTGTGTGTGTGTGTGTGTGTGTGTGTGTGTGTTCCCCCAGAGACAACCCTCATACTCCCAGATAATTTTCTCTGAGGCCAGCTGGCCAGGAAACGCTTAGGTCCCAGGCACAGACAATGCCCTTGACACCCAGTTGCTCTGCTACTATTGGCAGTGGTGGGGTTGTGGAGGGTATTTTGCAAAGAGGTCTCAATATATAGTCTAGATTGGTCTTGGCCTGGCTATTCTCCTGCCTCAGCCTCCACAGAGCTGGAATGACAGGTGTACAGACAAGCACCACACTCAGCTCCAAATCCTCTTTCAAACCAAGTCATTCTCTGCTGCAGAAAATTCCCATGGGTCCAACCTGTGTGAACAAAAGCTCTTTGATCAGCCCCTGCCTCGCTCAGAGGCCATCAGCCAACCCTCTCGCCTGCCCAGCCCCTTTCCCCGAAGTGTGATAAGGCGGGGGGGAGGGGCTGCCCCAGAAAATAATTACAAAGGAAAAGAGAAAAAATAAAACCCGAGAATCACTGTGACGTCCCTAGCTTTGGAGGACACTGCCATGGGCAAGGAGACAAGCATCCTGTGTGGTTCCAGCGACAGCCACGGCTGGGTCAGAGAAGGGACGAGGTGCTCCAGGGTGAGGTGACAGAGGCCAGCCCAGAGTAACGGGGCCCAGGGAAGGAGCTGGCATCGAGGCTCAAAGGAGTCAGGGCTCTGCAACCACTACTCACCTGGCGACCCCTCCTTCTGCCTGGGTGGGAGGGCATGGCTGCGGGCTTTCTCTGTCCCCAGCGAGAGGGTGCAGATGCCCTCTGCCCTTGATCCTAAGCCCCAGCTCAAATGCAACACCCCCGAGGTGCTCACAGGCCCTTGGTGCTCAAACAGGGCAGGACAGGGCTGGATTCTTCCGGAATGGCCCTGAAGTCTGGCCCTGATTCCTGAGCCCTCTGTCAGGTGTGACGGAGTCCTGCAAAGCTCAGAGGGAGCCACTGTGAGCAGCTTGGGGCTTGCCCAGTATTTCCCCAGGCTCAGCACAGAGCCCCCAACCCTCCTGATACCCTGGTCCCCTGGAATGATGAGAAATGCTCAGCCCTGCAGGACACAGGGCCTCACACACCAGCTCCATGGGGAGTCTGGAAGCATGGCCAGGCGCTGACTAGGTAGAGAAGGCCGGAGGCACTCCCTCACTGGCTGGGGTCCAGCAGGACTTCCTGGAGGGGGTGGCGTCTGCATGGAATTCTTGGAAAGAGGGGCTGAGCAAGATCACCATGTGGACTGAGGGGTGTCTCAGGAGGTCTAGGTCGCTGTGCTTGGCACCAGGCTTTGTGGAGAGGTTGAGAAAACACAGGGAGGTGTTATTTAAAGACACCTGGGGTTCGGTGTGGCGCCACAACCCCGTAATCCCCGCACTGAGCACTCAGAGAGCTGAGGCCGTAGGACGGCGGTGAGTTCCAGGCCAGCCTGAGCTACACTGATTCCTTACCTTTCTAGATGCTCAGGCCAGCCCAAATGAGGTCCCCTATGGAAGGTCTCTACTGTCAGCCCCTCCCACCCATGTGCCCGCCTAGGCAACAGCTAAGCGTCCCCTGACGGTCTTGCTAAGGTGATAACCTACCACACACTCACACTCCAGCGAAGAAGTCCAGTGCTGAAACAGGGGTCACGAGGGCTGTGACGGATGCCTGTGAAAGTGGCTCCATTCGTGGCGATGGCGTGCACTGCCTATTTGATGAGCGACTGGCGGAGGCAGTGAAGCCGGGAGTGGGGGGATATCTGAGTAAGAGTAATGATGGCAGCTGGTGTTGGAGGAAGGATTGGGGAAGCATTCCGGAGGTGGAGTCGGTTAGACCCAGGGTGTTTCTGTGGCAGCATAGCACATGTCTGCCTCGGCATCCTCTCCGGGGGCTGCAGTCTTTCTTTCTGTGCCAAGGGTCACAGAGGTCACAGCGGCCAGAGCAGAACTGACCAGGAATAGGTGTAGACACAACCTGGATCTATAGCTTAAGAGACGGAGTCTCGGGTTCACTGACCCTGCTCTGACTGGCAAGGATGGTCTCTAGAATGTCCCCAGGTGAGGCAGGCCATGGGAAGCCGTGGGTGAAGGCTCCTGGTTAGTGCAGGGAAGACTGGGAAGACTCAGAGGGAGCAGGCCCTGCCCGGCATCCTTTCCTGTGGTCCAGTTTCTCTTTAGTCCCAGCTTCCTGCTTTGACATCCTGACCCGGGCTGATCCACATCCTTGGAGCTCCCAGATTCCCACCTGCCTACCTCCTCACCGCCCTAACCCTGTTAGGAGCTGCTGGTTTCTCTCAATCTTCTCTCACCCAACCCCCACCTCCGGGGAGGAGACACCATGACCAGGCCTTTGGTTGCCTGGGAAGAAAGAGTGCAGATGCGGAATGGCCAGCTCTGCCATTCTTATCTCTGTGGTATGTCCAGCAGAGGTGGGTGAGCCGAGAACATCTGGAGCACCCAGCCTACCCAACCCCTCATTATTTTACATTTGGGGAAACTGAAGCCAAGAGAGGAGGAGAGTCATTCCAAGCTGCAAAGCCACTTGGGATCAAAGTTGTGTGTGGGATGTAGCCTGTCCCTGCCCCTGCCCTGTGCCACCTTCTGCCTGTGGCCTTCACAAGATACCTTGTACACCACTGAAGAGCCACAGAAACATTTACGGAACACACCTGCATGAGGCTCTGTGGGTCAGCTCCCTGGAAGCCCCTGCTGGCTCTGAGAGAGCTTCTAGCCATGAAAAAGCTCCTCCACGAGGGAATGGCTGATTAATTGTTCTCTTTGGCGAGATAACGCTCCTCTTTTGAGACTGTGTTTGCCTCCCCTGAGGTCCAACGGTTCTTCGCAGCGGTCTCAGCCCCTCTCTGCCCTCCCTCGCCTGGGCCAGAAGGAGAATTAAGCTTGATAAGAAGGCCACGGATCCCTGGCCCGACGTCACAGCCCTCCTGGGTCTGTCTCCAGGTGGCAGGGATGCTTTGGGTCTTCACAATGAGGGCATTTAACAGAACCCTCCTCCCCTGGGACCTTGGAGGAAACTGAGGAAGAGGAGAAAGAAGAAAAACAGAAACCAGACCCAACAGGCCTCCCCATCGAGGCAGACGGCCTGGCAGCCTAGACCCTGCCAGCTCCAGTTTCAGAGCATTTCAGCCAATGCCCTCTGTGACTTGGTTTCCCCACGGGCAGCTGATAGGAACGTGGCCAAGGAATGACAAAGTTGGAGCCCTGTTCAGCTCCAGGCAAGGCTCCAGCCTGAGGGGCAGGGCGGAGAGGCAGGAGAAAAAGGGCCCAGTGTGCCACTGGCACAGGGACATGAGCACAGGAGCACCAAGCTCTGCAGGCTCCAGCCAGGCTCCAGCCAGGCTCCAGGCTGATCAAAAAGCCACCACGTGGCCCGAGGCTGAGGTCTGGCAGCCACAGACGCTGCAGAATGAGCCTGGGCAGAGCGTGTGCAGGACAGGCCTGTGAGATGAGGGATGTGAGCTGTGGCTAATGGAGTCTGCTCCGGGCAAAAAGGACACCAAAGAATTATCCAGGCTCACCATGGAAACCTGACGGCAGAGACCTGAGTTTCCTTTCCCTGGCAGGGAGGGGCTGCGACCGTGAATGGCCCTGAGAACAGCTAGGGTGTAAGACACGGGTGGCCAGAAGTGTAAGACAGGGCATCTCATGGTGTAAGATGAGGGGCACCAGCAAGTGTGCAAGGAGGCTTAGCAGTGCCACAGACCTTAGCCTATGCCACATCCAACAGTTTATAGTGAGGCCCACTCGCTGGCTGAGTGCCTCTGACAAGTGACTTCATTCCTGTGCCTCAGTTTTCTCACATGGTAAAGGGAATCTGTGCTAGCGTCCACACTGGGGGATGATCCTGAAAATCTGAGAAATGGACACACAGTGTGCCTAGAGCAGAGCTGACTCCGCTGGGGTCCAAGAGAAGCTCCGTCTTGGGTGTGTCAGCAAGGCATTCAGGTTGAGGGCCTGGGCTGTGCCTTGTGTGACCACAGGCAGAGTCCCTGGGCACCTCCAGCTGGGTGTTCCAGGCAGAACTGAGGCCAAAGCTTCTCTGCCCCTTCCTGCTCCTGAGTGCTCTGGGTGTACCTGGATTATCTGTATCCAGGGGGATACCACAGCGGTTGAAGGCTTGCTCAGGGTGGAGAGAAATCGTAGGGGTGGCACAGCGTCCCAGAGTCAGCCGTGGGGGGGGGGGGTGCCTTTTCCATTCCAGGCTTGCCAAGGCAAAGGGCAGGCATTTGGGGAAGAGGGCCTTGTGCCTCAGTAGAAAGGGCTCACCTAACCCCAGGGGGCCTGCGAGAGCTGAGCTGAGGAAGAAACGCCAGGGCCCTGAGCCTCCTCAAGCTGCCCTGGGAGCGCCTCCCACTGGCTGACTGCAGGCAGCAGAGTAGAGTGGAGGGCCTGCTGATGTAGTCCCCAGAGGCCATGCCAGGCAGAGAGCAGGGTAGAGGACAAGAGACAGTCCAGGGAGATGGGTCCCAGCTGACGGGTATGAGAGTGTTATCCATTCCTCCTGTGCCCTGCTGACAGCAGGACATGGAAGGCCAGCTCCGCCAGAGGCCTGAGAGGAAAGCTGGAGGTACCGAGTGTCCCCAGAGAGTGTTGGCGAGTGTGCCCCTCTCAGTAGCATTCACACATTCTGCCTTGAAGCAGCCACACAGACATGTGTGCCCCAAGGCCAAGCTGGATATTGCTCTGCTAATGCCAAGATCTGGGTCACAGCGACATGCCGGAGATACCAGAGAGGCCTTCTCCAGCCTCTTGAAGCTGCCTGTTTCTCGTCCTAAGCTGGCACCCACCACACTCAGGCCTCAGCTAGTCCTCACAGACTGGTGTCCTTACCTGCCTCTTTCCCCCATGATTCCACTGTGTCCCCAAGTGACCCAGGCCAACCTCCCATCTCAAGACCTACCCATCACATCCAGTCGTGTGAGGTGACGCTGTCACAGTTCTGGGAACGAGGGTGTGGGCGTGTCTGAGGGCAGAAGAGGCTCTTGGAAGCTCCCTGAGGGAGACATCTTTCTGTGTGCAGCCCCAGCACCCCAGCTCCGCTCTGCCAGCAGCGATGTTTGCCTTGCTCTATCTTCCAGGGTCTCCCCAGACTTGATATTTTTTAAAACTTGGACCTTTAATCAAGTCCCACTGCCCTCAAGTCTCCTCCTGAGTGAAGAATCACGGGAAATGGAGGTACAGTGTTCACCTGGGATGTTCTGAAGGATCCCCATCTCTGTTGCGATGACCACATGAGCCACTGACATGATAAGGAAGGCAGGTCTGGACACACACACACACACACACACACACACACACACACACGACAGCTCAACTCAGAGCACAGAGAAAACACAACCTCCTGCAGGGGAGGCCACTGAGAGAGGGTGGGAAGACCTGTTTGACCCCCCACTGCCACCCTCTCAGCAGCCTCAGCCAAGATTCCTTATTTTCCAGGCCTCAGTTCCCCCGTTTGCATGATAAGGGCAGCTCCTGTGTTCTCTCTAGTGCAGGTGTGATTTTGCTGGTAGCTTGTTAGGACTGGCTCTGCTCTGCGGCGTTGACAGCCTTGGAAGAGAGCCAACGTGCCGGCCCAAACAGAACCATGCCGTCCTCGTACAAGTCGCTCCTTACACACATAGACCCTGGCTCTCAGGGGGAAGCTGGGTTTTCTTCAGCCTTCAGTCTTATGGCAAGGACTTAGATGTGATCTGGTTTTTGAGTGACTGACTGACCCACCAAGAAAGGACAGTTTGATTCCCATGATAATCGAGCAGGAGTGTGTGGTTAGGTTTAAACGAGCCGATGCCTGCACACATCAGCGCCTGGCATGGAGCTTTTATTCTAGTAATGGCCCGCCACCCCCATTGGCTGAGAGGCCATTCTGGAGGTGTGGGGGACTGTCAGGGATATCTGTAGGAACTGGTCCCCCCCCCCCTACACACTCCATTCTGTCCCAGTAGACTTTCTGGAGAAGCTCAATGGCACAGCCGCCCTGTGCTGAAAGTGTTTTCTGGAACGCTCGCCAAAACTAAAAATTTCATGTGAGCAGAAAATAGTCTTTTTTTTTTTTTAATTTGGTTTTGTGTCGTGTGGCAGAGTCAGATGGGGAGAAGATAGAACCAGACATGCTGGTTTGTCACGGAGAGGAGGGGGCTGGGCTGGAAAGGGGGGGCACCTCCCCTCCTACATGCCTCTTACCCAGGGATCACCTGGAAGCCGCGTGTGGAGGGATTCTCCTCTGGGTAACAGAAAAGGCTCTGCTTAGCCAATGGCGTTAACACAGCCAAGAACAGCTGCAAGTGCTTCTAGAAAGGCCGGGAAACACAGGGACTGGTCCCCTCTCCAATCTGTTCATTTCCCTGTAAGCTGGACCCTGTACTTTCAGGAATGGTGAGTGGTGGCAGGATTTGAGAGGAGCCTTTTGAAGAACGGGCTGGAACCTGGCCCGGTCTCCATGCAAGGAGCCAGCGCTCTGAATAATGGGGTTGGACAGGCTGTGGAATTGCAGAGGCAGATGGGCGTGGGCCTGTAAGGTGTGTAGAATCCATTTCAACCCCCAAATGCAGCTGTCCAAGAGACCTCAGGTTTCCTGAACCCCCTCAACTCAAACCCAACACGGAACCCCCACAGAAGACTCTTAATTCTTTCTTCCATGGCATGAGAGATCTCCCGGGGACACGTCTGTCTACAGGTACTCCTCTGCCATTGCCACACAGCCCTCCTCCATGGGGCAGGGAACCTTCTGCGGAGCTGGTGTTGGAGGCACCAAGTGTCTGATGTCCCTTTGGTGTCTTCTCCTTGTCCCGCCCACCCTGACCTCCCTACCTCTGACCTCCTCCCAGAGAGCAGGGTTAGCAAATGGAGAAGGGCAAGTGTCCTGGTTGGGTTGGTCAATTGGACACAAACTAGGGTCACTTGGGAGGAGGAGCCTCTGTAGAGAAAACTCCTCCATCAGATTGGCCTGTAGAGAAGTCTGTATGGCATTTCCTTGACTGATGATGGAAGGCTGATGTGGGAGGGTCCAGGTCACTATGGGCAGGGCCAGCCCTGGGCTGATGGTCCTGGGTTCTATAAGAAAGCAGGCTGAGCAAGCCACAAGGAGCAAGCCAGTGAGCAGCACCCCTCCATGGCCTCTGCATCAGCCCCTGCCTCCAGGTTCCTGCCCTGACTTCCCTGGTGAGGTGATTGGGATGCCTAAGCCGAATTAACCCTTTCCTCTCTGTTTGCGTTTGGGCGTGGTGCTTGTCACAGCAGTGAATACTCTGATAATCACACCATGAGTGAGGCTTCATGGTGCTGCTTCCCTCTGGCTCACTGGGGGTGTTTACTTGCTCTCTGAGCTGGGGGAAAGATTTCTAGCTAGAAAAAGAAAAAACAAACAGTGAGCAGGAAGTAGAGAGCTCCTGCTGGCCTCCAGGTGCCCCGCAGCATCCCATCACAACAGCTTAGGGGCCGGATTTCTGTCACTCAGGCCCACGGTGTGGCTGAGGGCTCCCTCTCTTGTACAGTCTGCAGAGGTGACAATCGTAGAATGACCCTCACGTGGGCACCATGCGGAACTGACTCAGCTCTCCAGACCTCCGTCCCCAGTGTTCGCTCCCTTACGTTCTGAGCCCCTTGCAGCCACTGAGATTTCTCCCACCTACAACAGTGCACCTTTCTGGATTTTTAAACAGTGGATTGCCTGGGCATAGGAATATAATGCCTTCACTCCAGAAACAGACGCAGGAGGATCGCCAGTTTGAGGCCAGCCTGGGCCACCCAGCAACACATATCATAAAAAGACCGAGAATTTTAAAGTTAATTTAGTGTCTAAGATTTAAAAACTGAGACATGTCTTGAACAGACCCAGAGATCCAGGATCCCAGAATGCATGCTGATGTCCTAGGGGACCCTGAGGTGACACCATCATCCCAGCAGAGTAGTGGCTCTCCCCCTCTTCTGCCCATCCATTTGCTATCAATCCTCCCCCTCCCCTGAAGGAATCTGAGTCTGAGACTCTGGACCCCCCCCCCCCCCCCCGTGACCACCACAGCAGCCCTTGTTTGAAGGTCATTCTTGTCTTTGCTCCAATGTCATAGTCCGGCCACCTGCTTGAAATTACAAAGAGTGACAGATACAGGGATGTCATGGGAATGAATCCTCTGGAATTCAGGGCCGGCTCGTCTGAGGCCATTTAGCCACCCAGCCACGGCACTGCCCCGGGATTCTCTCTCACCAGCCCTGCCCCAGCTTCCGAGGGCGCCTGCCCCACAAAAACCCTCCAGCGGCTGCCACGCTCCATATCAATAATTGATGCTAACACTGCAGCTCACCCCACTGACCCCCCTCCTGGAGTAAGGCCGAGAACTGGACACCCAGGGATTAAATTGCAAGGGTTAGGGGGCTAGGTGCCACAGAGGAGCGAGTAGGAGGTTGAGGGCCAGAGCACAAAGGCGGTAGTAGCCTTTCTGCCGGCTGCTCAGTCCTTTCTGGGCGGCAGCTGACACAGCCCTTCAACCCACACAGAGCCAAGAGCTGGAGCCACACCTAGGAGGGTGACAGGACCCTCCCCGCCTGTGGCAGAGTCATTCCTTCTTTGTGTCTTTGTGTCTTAGACACCTGCACCCTCACCTGCCCCAGCTGCCCTGACCCAGCCGCCTCTGCTGGAGCAGCCTCTGCACTGTAGCCAGCATCTCTCCTGAGACTCCCTAGTATGAGCCACACCATCCTGTAGCCGTGGTCCCTTCTGCCGTGTCTGGGACAGACAAAGCCCTCCTGGCTGAATGCTGTCCCCACCCTTGCGCCTAGAGTCCTGCAGCCAGTCCCTTGCATTCTTGGTTCTCCGTGGGCCTGGCCCTGTGCTGACCCTGGGTCATGTTCACTCGTTTGGCACTTAGACCTCTGTTGGGGAAGACGACTTGCTTGTCCAGGGAAAGTCACACGGAGATGGGAGGGCTAAGCTCAGCACCCCACATCTGCAGCTGACCCTGCCCAGAGCATTCCCGTGGAATGGGTTTCTCTTGCACGGTCTCTGCCAGATGCACACGAGCGCGCGCGTGCACACCAATGCACACACGCTAGTCCGTAAGGGAGTAAGGACTCAGCAAACACTGAGCTACAGTGCTCCCACTATTCAGATCACATGAACGGGACGGGGTGGTTCTGCACAGGGAGCCCTCGGTGTCCAGGCCCAGAGGGTCCCTGAAGCAGCCCTCACTGGGAGGGCAGCTGTGGGAGGTGAGATGTTGACAATACCGGCTTTTCTCCCCGGTGACATTTTTCCAGCCTAAAACTGGCCCCGGCTTGGCATCACTGGGCATGGTACTGGCAGCGCAGGCCTCTGGGGTTTCTTCTGTGCTCCCATAAAGACATTTTCCCAGATAGGACCAGCCGTGTGAGAGCCTCACAGTTCACAGAGGGGTTTGGCTGGTCTGGGGTGCACGCTTGACCTTCCGAGGCTCGTGGCCGGGGTCCTCTCAATGTGAGTGGCTTCCGGGACCCAAAACAAAAGCGAGTCACGATGGGGTGTCTTGCAGGGGTGGGGACGGTGTTGCTGGGCTAGGCTGGCCCAGGACTCTGGAGATCCCGGTGGCTAGATGGACCGGGTTCCTTCTGAATCCCAGCCCTCTGGAGCTACGTGTGACGTGACATTAGACATACGCGGTATGGTGTGACGGATGTGACATAGCATGATCTGATGTGAATGGTGTGGTTTGATGGGTGTCATATGGCACAGTGTGATGTGACCGGTGACCTGATCCACAGTGCAAGGCAATTCTAACATTCCTCGGCTTATGCTGGGGCCACACGAACCCCAGCATGAGCCCCAAACAGGACTGTGACGAGGCTTTGAATGCCTAATTCAGTAGGACACCCCAGCTCAGGTGTGTGCCTCGGTGTAGCATGCTGGTTCCCCCTCGACTTCATGGGGCAGGCTGGAGTTACGGCCTGGGCAGTTATGCCACTGCCCAGTAGCAGCCAAGAGGCCTGGGCTAGCCACAGCCTGGGGCAGGATCCCCATTAAGGACTTGTAGTTCCCATGGAGCACGTCAGGCCCTCCACACCCTTCTTAAGTGTGAGTGGTGTGAATCAGACCACCATGAAGCTACAACCCTCTGTAGAGGACTATATGTGACTCTTCCCAAGTGGCATACGGTGTCTGCTGGTTTCCCTGCTACAGACTGAGAGACTTGAGAGATGGTCCAGAGGCTGTTCCCTGGGAGATGTCTGGACAGCCCTCAGATAAGCCTGAGCAGCTTTTGGCCTCATCGTCCTTTCTGGGAGCTTCAGCTTTTCCCATTCACAGAGTAGAAAGGGTAACCCGGGAAGGTGAAGGGACGTTCGGGCAGCGGGCAGGCAGGCAGATGGGACTTCGAAGCCTGACCTCGTGGGTCTTGGGCAACCGTGATGCGCAATGGCTCTGTGGCTTTGGATGAAGTCTTCCCTGAATCTCAGATTTTTCACCTGTTAAACGGCGTAAGTTGCAACATGCTTTGTGGGGCCACTGTAAAGAAAATGTCAGAGTGCATTTAGGGCTTGGGACAGTTGGATCTGGAGTGTCCCTGTCCCTGAAGGCTTACCTGCTGAGCCTCAGTCTCCATTGTGGCGGTGCTGAGGGCTCCGAACTGGCTGTCAGATCATCCACAGATGGACTCGTAGCTGATGGTTGGGAGGTAGTGGGGACTGGCAGAATGGCCTAGAGGGAGAAGGAAGTCACTGAGGTGTGCCCTCAAAGGAGTATCTTGTCCTCAGCTCCTCCCTCCCTCCCTTCCTGTCCTCCCCTTCTCCCTCTTTTTTCTCGTCACCAGGAGGTGACCAGCTTTGCTCCACCATGGGTTTCCATGATGTTCTCCTGCTCACCACGGCCCAGAAACGATGGGACCAGGTAGTCATGGACTAAAACTTCTGAACTGTGAGCCAAAGAAAACCCGACTGGTGGAGGTTTCTATGAAAACCCAAATCTGGCCAACATGCAGAGAACAAGTGATGGCGGAGTGAGTGCTCAGCCTTAAATGGGATGGCTACATCCCTCCCTCCAAGACTAAGGGACCACCCTGGAAGGGAGACGCAAGAGCCAGAGCTGGGGAAGGTGTGCAGTAAAACAGCCTCTACCCAGACTCGTGCAAGCATCCCTGGTCAAAGTCAGTGGGTCTCACCCAAAGAGAAGGTATAAGTGGGGTGGACGTGTCAGGAAGGAAGGCTCCAGTGGGAGAGGGAAGGGTGGGAGAAGGGAAGGGTGGGAGAAGGGAGTGGGCTGTGAGAGCCGCTGAAGTTTATTGTGTAAATCTTTGAAACTGTCAAACAGTTAAAAACACATTTAAGATGGGGGCAAACAGACACGGGAGAGCAGCCTGCAGGAGTGAAGGGAGTGGGGCAGCTGCCAGTCGTGAGGTACAGCTATAAGCTTGGTTTGTGGTGTTTGGTTGCTAGCCTTAGCAAACAAGCGTGGTTCGGGCCTTAACCCGGAGCCTGGGAGAGTGAGGGAGAAGGGGGCATGCAGGCTCCATTATCTCTGAGTTAGGCCCTCCATTGCTGAGCTGACAATAGTTTGGGTTCCCCCGGGCATGGGGTGGCTCTTCCCAGATGAAAGCCAAGGAGCACGCCAGCTTCATGCTTTCTCCCACAGTTGCTCATTTCTCTTCCCATTCATTTCCATTTTTTACCAAAACACTGTTTGGAAGTTAACTTACCTGAAAATATGAAACCAATATGCTTTCCCCTAAAGAGGCTAATCACCATTTCTATTCAAAGGCAACAGGGGGCCAGGCCAGCAGCCTGTGTGGGATGGGCTCTGAGCCTGAGGCTGAGGGTGTTAAAGATCTGTGGGCAATAGCTGAGGGCCCTCCTCCTCATTAATTGAGGTGACTCAAAGTGAATATTTTCCTGGCTTTGTGACCCGCGGTTTATTCATGCTGGCATCGCTGACAAGGTGACTTCGGTACTTTCTATTGTCCTATTGAAATCTTCTCGGTTCTGCGTAGGGCCTATACCTGAATGCCGGCTCGCCTCGCTTCATCACGTTGGACAGGCAGATTTACCTCTCTGAACCTTGACCCCATGTTTATACAACAGGGTCATCGTGCATGCCTCAAAGACACCCAAGGGGTGGCTCTGCCTTAAGGTGTTGTGAGGTGCAGGCCCCTGAAGCGGGTGTCCAGGGGTGGATGAGGGAGGCGGGCTGAACTCCTGAGGCGGCCGCATAGCTGTGGCTGTCAGTCAAGCCTCCTCCCTGGAGAGCCTCCACAGAAGCCATTCCCATTCCCCAGAGTGTTTATGGCCCTTGGGATTCTGCCAAGGTTAAACTCAAGACCAGTCCCGGTGAGACTCACGCACGCACCTTGTCACAGGGCTGCAGACAGGACTGTTAAACCTGAGGTGACTCGCAAAACATGCTGGCCAGGTAGGCGACAGCCAAAATAGTCCTTATGACCGCTGTCTTTTGAGGAAACTGTGAGGGGACGTAACGCCCTGTGGATCTGATGTTACCTCTTGGGTTAGGTATGCAACCATCCTAAATCTTTGTCTCAGATGCCCAGCACCTAGCTTCAGATTCCATTCTCGCCCACACACAGCCCAGACCCAGAGTGTTCAGAGGCCTGGGGGGCCGTCTGCAGAACCCCTCACTTGGGCAGGATTCCATGGGCTTAACGTGGTGTGTGTTGCCTTCTGGAAAGAGAATCATTTGTTTTGACACATGATCCACCAGGATCTTGCCTCAGCTGTGGCTTGGTTCAGACTCAAATAACGCCCATCAGATGTCAGTTCCTCACATCACGTCCCCAGGGCCCCAGATGCCTGCATGGACCGCAGCGTCACCTCTCCCAGGAGCCCAAATCTACATGTGAGAAACCCCCATGTCCCCGATCAAGGCTCTGACCTCTGTGTTGGGCCGTGATGGGGAGATGAGCTGGGCTACGTGGCTCAGGCCAGGCAGGGACATTTTCTTTGAGCTGAGTGTGAAGTCAACTCTGAGGAAGCTTTACTGGCTGGGGATGCTGGGGAGTGAAGGGAGGCGAAGGAAAAGGGGTGGGGACCACTCTGAGGTCCCCACATCTTCCCAAAGAAATGACTGATGGCTGAAACCCAGCGACACACACACTCACACACACATGCATGATCTCTCACACACACTCACTCACACACACGCACATGAATACACACATAGACACACAGGCACTCACATACATACACACACACACTCATGCATGCATACACACACGTATAAACACTCACACAGACTCTCTCACACGTGCTTGCTCTCTCTTTCTCTCTTTCCTTCTCTCCTCATCCCGGGGCCATGTTGCCTGTCAGCCTGATGAATGGGGCAGTGCTCCTCCTCGCTAATTTCACCTGGAAGCAGTAGCTATTTTGGATTCTGGCGGAGCACTGGTTTAGCTTAGCTGGTCACAGCGCTGGGCTCCTGAGGTAAAGGGGATGAGGGAGGAGCAGAGAGATGGGGAGACACGGACCCAGAGGCAGCAGCCATGGCTGAGACCTGGCTCCATACTGCTGAGCCGGAGCCCTGGCTGCGACAGGAAAGTCCGAGGCACAGTCCTCCTGTGCATCTGCCCCTGCTCAGTGCTGTCCTGCCACACCCTGCCAGGTGACTGTGTATGCCTCTGAGGTCTCAGCCTGACTTCCTATCCCCAGAGAACTCCCTCTGTAATTCACATCCTCACACCTCTTGTGCTCCTAACAGCTCAAGGCAGTTAGCCCCTTCCTGAGCCTATCTTTCCTGAGCCCATCTTTCAGTGGGATAACTGGAATCCTTCTTGGGAGATCTGTGTTAGATAATCACAGAATTGACTGACACGGGGCAAGGCTCAGCAAAGGCTAGCTTGAATGAAATCCAGGCAGAGCGGCCATCGGGGAAGCCAGGCTTGCCCTCTCACTGTGCGGGGAAGATGGGCTGCCAAGATGGTGGTGAATGCCAGTAATCCCCAAGCTTGGGAGGACCAGGCAAGAGGATTGGTGGATTACAGAGCAAAACCCAGTATCAAAACAAATAACAGCGGCAGAGACTGGAGCTAGAGTCTGACTCGCCTGCTCCTGCAGCTCAGCACAACCGGCTGGGTAAGGCTGCAGCTCCACGTTCTGGTGTCCCTAACACTGCAGAACACAGACCAGACCGGTGAGACTTAGTTGTCCACGGGCCTCATCAGAAAGGTCTAATGTGATAGGGCAGTGTGAACTGGGAGGAAGCAGCTTCCTGAGCGCTTGATTCCAGTTGATTCCAAGGCATTCCCCCCATTTGAAATCCCCTTCTCTGTCCTCGTCAGTTCTCCCAGCCCCAAGCCTTGCTGTACAGGATGACACACACACACATCTGTGCATGTGTCCCTGTTTCGAATGTCCTATTGCTGGCTTACGGAGCTTGACCTGGAGCCAGCCAGATGGCACACCCGTGGCCCTGCTCAGAACTTGCTTCATGGAGACTATTCAGACCCTGTGGAAATGGCTAGAGTGCCACAAAAATGGCTAGAGTGGTACGGGTGCACGTGTCAGCTCCAAGAGAGGTGATTCTGGTTGGAAACTTCTCCAAAGGGAGGGCAAGAAGCTGGAGGCACAGCCTCCCCGTGCGGGAAGGGAGCAGTAAACTCCGAGTAGCCAGAAAGGCAGTGTGTGGACTTGTCTCCAGGGCGCCCTCTGTGCTGTTTGTTCTCCCTCGAAAGACAATGAATGTCCTAGGTGGAGGTGTGTGGGTGTCTTCGTGACTTCCACACAGGAGCCATCTATCCGGCTTTTATTCCATGCACGTCAGTGGTTGGGTCAGACACAATGTACTGCTCAGTGCCAATAAGCAGCTCCATGTTCTCACCGCAGGGAGGCAGGGCATGATGGCGGTGATGAAGATGACAAGCACAATACTCAGGCTGAGGGGGGCGTCAGTGTCAATGATGACAGGGGTGGTGGTGGTGACAATCATAGTGACGGTTGGCAATAACTATGATCGTATAGCCAATGATGGTGATGATGTCGCCAATGACGACAATGACAGTGATGATGACATAGACAATGGCGATGGTGATTTTATACTGGTGATGTTAACAATGACACTGATGATGATGTCAATAAAGATGGTGACAGTGATGGTTACAGTGATGATGATATGGATGGTGACAATGGTGAAGTGATGGAAATGATGGTGATAATGATGTTGACAGTGGTGATGATGGTGACGTCAAGAGTGATGTTGGTGATGATAAAAGTACCAATGGTGGTGGTAGTGATGATGTCAACGATGATGATGGTGTTGGTTGACAGTGGTGGCAGCAACAATGATGTTGGCTGTGACATGTACTTCCGTGCATTTCTCTACATGTTTTGATTTCTGCTGACACTTCATCTCCACAAGAACTTGTGAACAAGGTCTGCGGTCGCCAAATTCATCATTGCTACTTGCAAGGCACTGAACAAGTTGTCTTTCCGCAGTGTTCCAGTCTGTGGAATGGACATAAAGCAGCAGCTTTAGGCCACACACTTAGCGTCTGACTGTGTAGGCGTTCAGGAGCCGCACTGGCTCTTACGGACCCTGCTTTGATAGTCCTGTCCACCCCACGAAAAGGGAATCTTGATGATTTCACACATAGGAGGGCAGCCCTGAGCTGGGCATGGCTGAGCTGGACCTCACCACCACAGCATCTCTACAGGACTGTTTCTGACCCACAAGGCTCTCTGAACCCAGGGTGGGCTCATAGCTTCATGCAGGAGGCTCCAAAGCAAACGGGGCTCAGTCAGCCCAGCCAATTCCTCCCAGATAAGGGGTGGGGGGTGGGGGGTGGGCGGTGTGTGTGTATGCGGGTATCACCCGGGGCCTGTGCTAGTTAGTCTGTATCCACAGAAGAGCGCAGATGTCCCGAGCCCAACACTCCATAAACAGCACCCATCTCTCAGGAAGCAGAGAGAGAGATCAATGCTGGCGCTCAGCGGGATTTCTTTTCATGTGACCCAGGACCCCACTGTGGGACAGGTCTTCCCACCCCACTGAACAACCATCTAGAAACTCCCTCACAATCGTGCCCAGTTGGTTCCACCCAAGGGATTCAGGCCCTGTTCGTTAACGATCAAGATTAAGCACGATGGTCTCTCAGATGAGGAGTTAAGCACTCAGTACAGCTGATGTTGGGGGGAAAGGGGGAATTGAAGCCGAGCTGAGCTCACCGGAGTGGCTGGTGGGAGCCAGTGATTTATAACGGGAGACCACCATGGAGAAGACACTTGATTCTATCTATTGAGGCTCCGAGTCCTCCCAACTGGGGGTGGGAGAGGCTCCTGCAAACGAGATAAGGGCATCTCCTCCCTAGCAAAAGGGCTTCGAGTTCTCAGGGGCTTATCAGCCCACACCACCTGAGCACCACCAGCAAGACCTTCTAATAAGACCTTACCTGGGCTGCCCCACTCTAGCCTTCTTCCATCAGCTGCTTCCAGCTGGATAACCAGGCTGCCCCGGGCTTTCATAGGATCCAGGCTGCTGAGGCAGAGGTAAAAACAAAACCTTGCGCAAATGTGTTTTCGTGTAAACACGGCAGGGGGTGGCGGCTGCCTGCCGAGAAACAGCTCAGCGGCTGGTGCTGCTCAGGGCAAAATAACCCTGAGCCCTGCAGCTCCTGGAGAAAAGAGGGAGGGGACGGGGGGGGGGGCGGGGGGCACGTGGGAATCTAGGTGCTCCCTGGAGCACCCCAGCCCAGCTGAGCATCTCAGGGGCGGGATAAGCAAGCAGGCAGGTGTCAACCCTGCCTCCTTGGGGAGGCAGCTGGCCAAGTGGAAAACACAACACTGGGGCTTGTTGTTGTGCTCAGGTTTTTTATTAAGTGTAATTCGCCTGTAGTGACATCCACCCGTTTTAGCTTGCCGTTCTGGGAGCTCTGACAAAAGCATGTAACTCAGCACCCAGCGCCCAAATCAAGAAACACGAGAGTCCATTCCCCCTTTAGACACCAACAGCCCTCAGACTCCAGCTTCTTTCTGGGTCATGTCGGCTTGTATGACTCACTAGGGTTGGCTGGTCTAAGTAGCCAGTTTCTTCGAGGCTGAGTAGTACTCCCCTGGGGCATGAAGTCAGCAGCTTGGGTCCACTTGCCTGGGGTGGGAGGGTGGCAGAAACAGGCAGAATTTCCCTCCGCATCTGGATTCAGGTTCTGCTGTAAGCATGGCGACCATTTCTCGAAGGTTAGCAACTGAGGAGGGAGATGATTAGAAATCGCAGTAAGCGGACATTTCTACCAACACAAGGAGCGACCTTGCTTCTCTCCAGAGGGCTCCTGTTCCCTTCTTCATTTCCGCCTTTGTGACTGGGGGCTCTCCCCAGCCTCTCCTCACTGAGTTTGCTTTGTGTGTTTCAGCTGCCTTAATGTTTTCTCGCAGAGGCTTTAATTAAAGAGCTGGCTGCCACATCCTGCCACCCTGATCTCTGTCCACAGACGCTGGCTGAGGACAGTGTCGGGGCCATGTGCCCTGGAGCGGCCAGGCCCCATCTCAGCCCTGGCCCTGGATGGTCGCACACAAGTGTGCATCTCCTGTCTCCCATAGGGATGTGCTCCCAGCCACACAGCAGGATCCCAACAGGTTCCTAGGCTTGCTATAGTTTGAGAACCCCCATTTTGCAGCCTTCCTGGGGATTCTAGGGAAATGTCACTGGGTTGGTTCAGAAGACTAAGTTAGCCAGGTATGGTGACGTGCTCTATGACCCGAGCACTTAGAAGGCTGGGGGAACAGGATAGAGAGTTCAAGGCCAGACTGGGTTAAAAATATCAATGAGTAAGCTCACAAGCAGAACCCAGCACGTGGCCGAGCTGTCGCCCTCTGACTCGGGAGGCTTTGGAGACCACCTCGCGGTGTCAGGCTTCCGCTCGGTCTCAGGGACTAGAGCTTCCTTTAGGAATGGTGTGCTCACGCAGCCCACCAGCGTTTTCTGGAGTGCCTTCCTGAGTAGAGTGCCCCGCGTAGCCAGGGGGAAACTTAACTCCAAAGTACCCGTTCCTACGGGAACAGAAGATTGGGTGCCGGGAGGAGGGACTCATTCGTACCCGTGTGCGCGCGTGCACACGCGCGCACACACACACACTGCCACATGTATGTGCACACACACAGCTGCACATGCACTCTCACACACATAACTACACACACACACACACACACACACACACACACACAGCCTCGCTCCTGCACACAGCCCCGCAGGCCAGGCTGAAGTCTTGGCTCTGCACCGACGAGCGCATGACCTTGAACAAGTCTCTTGACCTTTGGGATCCTCAGTTTCTCACCCATGTGTTTGGAAGTGTATGTGGGGTTTTTTTTTTGAGGCCCTGAAAGTTGAGGTAAGGGGAGACTAAACCAACACCCAGCCCAAGTCCAAAACTACAAAGCCACCAGCTTCCTGGAGCCAGAGGTCAAGCCTTCTTGAGCACTGGGTTCACAAACTGTCTGTGCTGAGAGAACAAGCCAGAGTGTGGTGCCCCTGACCCAGAGCGGGCCTGGGAGGATGAGGGGGGTCTCTAAGTGGAGAACAAACGCTCCCCAGATGTGAAGTAAGTGTTCGGTCCCCAGGGTGATATATGATGAACCCTCCCAGCTGGTAAAGCCTCCAGTTCAGGCTGGTCCCCTATGGCAAACTTTACTCTGCTAATGAGGCTAGTAATAAGGGATGTCTATTGACTGAACAAGTGAGTATTGAGTATTGGAGTAGGACAGTAGGTAAAAACTAGGGGGAAGCGTGCACACACACACACACATATTTTATCTAGATGAGCAAAGCAGGCCAATCTACCTGGCCAAGGCCACACAGCCGTAGAATGACCTTGAAGGTGAAATGGGAAGAAAAAAAAGATAGAGGACAGGGCTTGAGCTCCTTCTTGCCTAGCACGGAACTGTTGTGGGCAGCTGCTGTTTCTCAGAAGACAGTGTGAGGTGGCAAATACCCACACCTTCTTGTAATAAGGCTCACAAGACGCCACAGCAGGGCGCTGAACGCAGGCAGAGCTTTCCTGGGTGTGAGCCATGCCGACTGTGGGACATGGGCAAGCCTACAGAAGCAGGTCTGGGACCACTTCCTTTGTAGACAGGAAACAGCTCCGAGAGGCATGCAGCTTCTGAGACAGGGAGTCAGTTTCACTTGCTAGCCAAGGCCCACTGGCCCAGCCCTGCATGGCAGACTTCCGATCCAGTGCTCCTGGCAGGAGGGCCTGAAGCCACCAACAGAGAGGGGCTTCCCTGTCCCCAGGTGCCTCCTGCACACTCCAGCCTTCCCTGCTCCCTCACCCCCAGGATGTAACCACACAGACGTCTCCCCTTCACCGGGTGGATTTATTCTTGGGGGTGTGTGGGCGATGAGTGTTCGTGTGGGGGGGACGTTCGTCTAAATTTAAATTTAAAACGTTCAACAGCAGCCTATTAATGCTGGGGCTGGAAATGGATGGCTTTTCCCCCCCAAATAAGCAGAGTGATAAGTAGCAGCCCCCTCTCACTTCTGACCCAGCCCTACCTTTCCCCGTGCCCATGGCAACGGGGTAGCCATGGGCTATCAAGCTGGGAAAATGAAAGCTCAGGGAGACAAGGGCCACTGTCTCTATCCTAACTCTGTCCAGCCTTCCTGTCATGGCTGTCTGGGCTACTTCCTGCTCTCCAGGCAAGGCATCCAGGTGATCCCTGCACCAGCACCACCGTGATGTGCCTGGCCCCTGAGGAGTATTTCACACACGCTATGTCACCCAGCTCAACGGCCAGGGAGACAGGATGGAAGTAGTGCTCTCATCCCGTGTTATACATAAGAACTTGCAGCCCTGATGCCTTCAGTGGCTCCCACGTTCTTTGTGCCGCCTGTGTCAGGGCCAAGAGTCAAACTGCGGTGAACTGGCAACACAGTTCATGAAATGGCTGGCAAGGTGGGTTAGCGAGATGGATTAGTTTGATGCCAAACCTGACGGCCTGACTTTGATCCCTAGAAACCACATGATGGAAGGAGAGAGCCAACTCCCTCAAGGTGTGTTGTGACCTCCACCTCCATGTGTGTGCTACAAAGCATACACACGAGTGGATGAATGGATGGATGAATGAATGATATCAAATCATTTTAAGAACCAGCACATGGCTTCCCTGTATTTTTCAAAGCATAGCTTGGTGTGGAAAAAAACAAAACAAAACAAAAATATAAACTCACTTCTAACCCAGCCCCTGGCTGGTTAGGTCCTTTCTGTCCAGCTATGTCTCAGCCCACGGGGAGGCTCTTGCCCTCTGTGGCTCCTGTGGTGTTCTGTAATTGCTGAGCGATTTGGAGATGACTGGAAATATATAATTCATGGGTGTGTCTTTCTCCCCAGTCCCTGGAAGGCACTGAAGCATGACTGGGGAGCTTTGACCTCCATACCGAAGGAACCAGAATCTAGACATCCCAGTCAGAGAGCCTACTGCCAGTCAGTAGACCCTGGCCACCCCAGCACAAGGTCCTATAAATGAGAACCCTAGCACTGAACCCCCAAATAGAGTCAGTGATGGAGAGCTGGGTAAAAGCTGTGTGAATTGAGTGATGGGCCCAAGGGCACCGGCTCTGCCTAAGCTTGTTCTCCAGGGCAGGTCAGAAACTGGGCCTCCATCGAGGTAGGCAAACAGTGCTGTTTGGTGTGGGCTGGGTGTGACCAGCCTGTGGTGCTGAAAACAGCTCAGGTTGACAATCAGCTGGGGAGAAACATGAACCTGGCCTGGGGGCCTTCAGGCTCCAGCCAGCGCTCACTTTAAACTCCCAAGGGCTGAACAATCTAGTTTGCAGCTTCTAGCACTAACCAGGTTTCTGGAGCGAATGGCAGCAGCTGCTGATCCTTGTGTGTGAGTGGGGTCTGGGACTGGAGTCTGTGCTGGGCATGAGGAGGGACAGCATGGGATATAATGGTACATGACTGCTGGGTGGGAGAAGGGCAGGCGCAGGGTGTGCCAAGAGGGGGCTGTGACACCGTCTCCTCTGCTGATGTTTAGATGGTTGACTGAGGAGCTGGGGAATATTCTCTTTCTGCCTGTGGTTGTCCTCTGGGGAGGGGGGGAGGCATTGGAGGAGATATTGGTGGCGTAGAACCCTTCTAGCCACTGAAGGCCACGATGAAGATTCATTCCTGAGGGCCAGTGACCTCTGCACCTTCTGGGAAGTCCTCATTCCCAGCTTTCTCATCAGACTGGAGGCCGCAGATCGGCAGTGGGCAGAAGGTTCTAGATTCACACAAGCCTGGGTCTGAGTGGTGTCTGGCTGCTTATCGGCTGAACTTCTGTTAAGCAGATTGACTCTCTTGTCTGTCGAGGGAGCATTAAAACCACTGTGCAGTCCCCTGGAGAGGTCATGATGGGGGACACGAAGGTCCAAACTGCAGTGGGTCTCTCATGGCCTTGAGGGAGCTACTGGGTCAGGGGAGGGGTGGGCAGAACTTCCTCCCCCAGCCAATGTGTACTCTCTGGCTGATCCTGGGTGGAAAATTCCTCTCTGGGGAAGAGTTTCTAATGGAAGTAGTCACTGTTCCCAAATTAGAGTCTCACTGGGTGTGTCAACAAGTGGCAGTATGCTGGCGATTGTGGCTAGAAGGAGCTGAACCAGAGCAGTGTGGACACAGGACCGGAGTGTCTGGAGCTACTCAGTTCTGGCCTGGCTGTGTGGCCCTGGTCCCTCTGTTAGGCTCTCTGAGTCCTTCATGTATAAGCCATCGGGCCTGTCCTGGCTGGTTTGGGGAACCTTGCTTTCTGATGTCACTGGACACCTCCTTCTGGCCTGTCCGTATCAGGCGTCTCGCAGGGACACGAGTCTCTAAGCCTCAGTTTCCCCTTTAGTTAGAGAACGCCACTTTGCCGGGTGGTACATCTCAGCCTCCTATCCTGCTCCATGCTCCTCACTCTAAGGAAGATGAAGCTGACTGGAGGGTAGTGTGAGCTCTGGAGCGAGAGTGATGGTCCTCAAGTCCCTTTTCAGACACAGGTCAGGAGATGTGTTCGTCAAGAGGCCACACAGAACACCGCAGGTTTGTGGCCACAGGCCTGAGGCCCACCAAGAAGGGATTGTGCCTCCTGGTTCTGAGCAGGGACGGCATCACACGCCCCAGAAGGAACCTTTGGACCTCCCTCTTCCACCCTGTGTGGGCTCCCTTGGGAAGCAGGGACACAGTTGACCACAAGTTCGGGGACAGCTTGAGGTGCAGCCTGTGTGTGATGAACCCACTCTTGTCCCAGTATCCAGTCAGTACATGCTGCCCGGTGTCCCCCTGCTGGGGACCTTCTCTGGAGTTCTCAGCTCCCAGACAGCTCCCAGAGGGTCCTTCTGGACCCATAGAGTTTCCCCCTTGGTACTTGTGCTTTCCAGTTATGCTAACCGAGCAGACTGGAGAAGCAAGCTGGAGCATGGGGAAGCCCAACCGCCAGACCATGCTGCAGGCTCCACACAGCAGAACCGGTCCCCTCCTTCCTCCCATGCCCTCCTCCGGCCTCCAGGTCTTCTTTCCCTTTCTCCTAGCTCTGCCACCCCCATGGGTCTGGCCCCTGGATAAACATTCTGCCCATGAACAGAACCATCCATTATCCCCCTGACAATTAGCAGCCTATTAAGGATGCCTATGCAAATGAACACTAATTGACCCACGACACAGCAGCGCCTGCAGGAGAGCGATGACTCCAGATGGCTTAATGATAGGGGCCCAGGGCCCTGCTTTACGAGGCTCTCTCTTGGGGAAGGGAATGATCCGGGCTGCAGAAGGCAGCCAGCTGCCTGGTAGAGAGGACCACAGATGGGGACTGTGTCTCAGCCGGGTCATCAGAACCGCTGGACAGAACATAGCTGCCTACCTTGTTCTCTCCAGGCCTCCCTTTCTACAGCTTCTCTTACCTTCCCAGCCCAGAGCGGGCAAGGATGTGACCATCCTTTCCTGGAAAATAGCCAAACCAACGATTACAAACCCTTTTAATGGCAGCTTAAAATAATAGTGTGTGTCGTAGAGCCCAGGGCGATGCTTTCGTCCATGTGAGATGTGTGATGAGAAGATCAGAGGGACCAGCTCGTCTATTGCCTGGGACAGTCCTCATTTCCTTGTGTTAGAACATCGAAATCCACTCTCCTAGCTGTGTGAAATGGGTGACGAATTGCAGCCAACCATGGTCACCTTAATGTGCAAACGGTCGTATTTGTCGATGCGGCAGTTAGTCAGAAAGCACAGTAGTCCTTGCCCACGCTGTCAACACTGGTGGGGTTCAGCTCTGAAGGTCGGGCCTGTGGTCATTTGCATACGCTTCCTTCTTGGGGTTGGAGGCTACTCTTCGTGTCCCAGGCCTCACGGCTGTGTTCAGTGTCGCGTGTTCCGTGGTCCTGGACAAAATGTGACATGTATATGCTGTTACAGTATGAGCAGAGCTGGGTCATCACTCCAAAAGCACGTTTCTGTCCCGGAAGCCCCTCCTGTAGCAGGGATGCTGCAGACACTTGCAAGGCATCTTACACTCAGTACTCTCATTCTGAAAAGAAGAACTTTTTCTTTTCCCTCTTCCTATCCTTTCAGATCCTGGTCAAAGCCTGTGCCTTCATTCCCAGGCAGGTTGGGCTTTCTCACGCTTTCTCTGAAGCTGTCCCCACCCCTCATCTGCCCTGTGATGCTTGGATTCCATTACTGGACCTGCCGGCTTTTCTGGACCCTATCTTAAAAGGACATGGCTTGCTCTCTCTTCCTCTTCCCCATCTCCTTCCTCCAGGCAGCTGCCAGGATTCACAGCTTGCCTACCCTGCTGCTTTTCTCTCAGACACTAATTGTCCCCAAGTTCCCTTTTGAGTCTGTTTTAAAATCCTTTTATTAAGAAGACTAAGAATCCAAAAGGGACCCGGTTTCCCTGGCAACATATGGCCCTTGAATAAGGACTCCCCCGATTTCCTCAGTAGCCTTGGCTGCGTTGGATGGAGGAGAATGTTAGGCCTAGGCTGCTGCTCTGTGGAGACTGGGTGTGGCAAAGACTCTCTGAGCCCATACGTTGTACCTTGTACTGTGTGCTGATGACAGTGTCCAAGCCCCTAGAGGCGTCAAGGTCCAAGGTTTGGCTCCTGACTCAGTGTCCCCTTCCTGCTCATCTGTTTTCTCCTTCTTCTCACTGGGGAATTACATTTGCTCTGTCTTTGGACAGCCAGGCACTTAGGAGGCTCTGGAACTCCCTGCCTCAGTTTCCCTGGATTTTAAAGAAGTCGTGAAACAGAAACTGGCAGAGGGAAATGGATTCATTTGGAGTTTTGGGTAAACAATGATGAGAACTAAGAGTCTCAGTTTCTCCACTCCTCTGCCTCAGGACTGCACAGTATTATAGGGAAGATGGGACAATGTTGAGCTTTATAGGGTGTGCCAAGAGGTGGGAACAGGAGGATCAGCAGTCCAAGGCCATCCTCAGGCACATACGGCATTTGAGGGTACCTCAGGTTATATGAGACCTTTATCTCAAAACAAAAGATGGGGCAAACCAGCTGGCTCAGCACTTGCTGCAGAACCCAACTTTAGCCCCCGGAACCCAGAGCATAAGGCGAGAACTAAGGAAGTTGACCTCTGACCTCCACATGCAATGTGTGCCTGTGTGTGCACACACATACACTATGATAACAGATTAAGCTAAACTCTGAAAGCAAAATGAGATGAAGCCAGGAGATGTGTATGGGCTGGGTGTGTGCGACAAGCCGCCCAGGCTGGACAGAAACTCTTCCTGGGAGACACACACCTCCTTCAGCAACAGGGCCTCTCATCTCCCCGGTGGTCCGTGCTGTCAAGAGGTAGGAGGTGAAGACAGAGATGACCCAGACAGGCTCCTCTCCAGCACCAGGAAGCCATCAGCTCTCACCAGCTGTGTTTCTCTGCAGATATTTCTGAGGAAAACTTTGGTCATAGGTTTAGTTAGTCCCTAGACCTGTTTAGTCCCCAACTGCCTCTGACCACCTTGGTCAGGCTCTGGTGTAAGGAAGAAAGGCCCAACCTCTCCCCAGCCTAAAAGTTTCCTTCCTAAAAGTTTCCTTCCGGTCTCCCTCAAGAATCTCTTATTTGGTGGCTCAGCCCCTACATTGGTTGTTTCTGGTGTTAAAAAATAATCTGCATTCAGGGCTTCTGTTGAAGACCCTGCCCATGCCCACTGAGGCAGGGACAGATTTCACAGATGAAGACACTGAGACTCGGGGTCTCCTGCAGTAAAGAGCAGGGGGCCGTGAGAGCATCCTCAACAAGTGACAACCCCAGACCCTACCCAGCATCTCTCTGTGACTGATTCGCCTTACAGAGAGACAAGTGCAGCCCAGGGAGGTCCAGATACTGTGACTGCCAAGGGAGGGCGTCAATACCACAGAGTCCCCAGGTGATAGAGACAGAAGGAGGAAAGAGCTCGCCGGAGTCAATGCAACGCTGTGGATGGGTGCAAGGTTTATGGACTTGGGAGGACTCCGGGGAGCTGCCTCACACACAGTGAGGAGAGAGGGAGAGGTAGGGCGGGCGGGCTTGAAAGCCCTTTAAACAGGGCACCCGGAATAAAGTAGGTGCTCAGCGAATGGTGGCTAACTAATTATCCCATCCTGTTCTCTCTGGAGGGGGATTTCTGTCTGTGAGAGGGAGGAAGGAGGGAGAGATGCGGTCTTAGGGAGAGCTGCTGAGTGGGGGAGGGCTGCCAGCTCCGGGAGGTAGAGAAACAGTTAGCTTTCTCTGAGGACAGGGCACTGTGACTCGGAGACCCACCCTAAGTGATACAACATGCTCCCTCCCCCTGAGCCCCAGATTCCACCCCTGTCTACTACCTGAGCCCATCAGCCCTCGGTCTTGATTTCACATTAAGGCCTGGGGTGAGGGGCAGCCCCTTCTGTCCTCACCTTCTCCACTGCAAACAGCCTGGGGACGGACTGAACACCAGGTGCTGGGGCTAAGGCATGGTGTGTGGGGCTCAGACTCCCCGGGGGGGGGGGGCTTTCCCTCCCAGCCCCAGCAGGAAGGTGTGGGTAGGAAACTCGAATTTGCAACATTCTCCTGAAGGGGAGGTGGCGTGGCCCCTGCTCTCTGTCCCTCTTCCTTGAGTCTTCAGCCCACCCCACACCCGTCTATTTCTGTCTTCTGCCTGGCTGCTAATGAGTTCGGTGTCCCCCAAACGCCCACCTGGCAGCCACTTAAGGTAATATAGAGAACAGAGGGGGAACAACCAAAGAGGCAGACATAGAAACATCGCCAGCAAGGGAACTGCTGAAGGGGCCGACACCGTGTTCCTCGCTATGTGGCAGATAGCTTCCCAGGCGCTCACAGGAGCCTGGGGAGGCAGGTGAGCAGCGGGGCAGCCTTGAGTGTTTCCATTGTCTTCCTACAGTTTCGTTCAATCCTCCAACAATGGAGGGGAGAGGCAGGGAGATGGAGGCTGGTGAAAACGCGTCTCTCTCCAAGTTAGATGAAGCCAGGTGGGCTTCTCGCCAGGGCTCACACTTTGACCTAAAGATCTGTAATCTTCAGTGCTCAAGGTGGGGAAGGGGTGGGTGTCCTCCCAAAGTACCAGACCCCTTAAGCCAGCTGAGGTGCATTCCCATATCCCCAGTTCTTGTGAGGCAGAGGTGGGAAGAGCTTGAAAGTTCAAGGTCGTCTCTGGCTTCATGGTGAATCTGAGGCAGCCTGGGCTACAGGAGGCACTGCCTCCAAAAGCAGGAGGTGGGGTGGGGGCTGAAATGCAGTGTCCGTGGAACCCCGGTGAGTTCTGTGCCAGTAGCAGGGCCTTGGCACTCAGGACTCTTGTGGTCTGGCTCCGCCCACTGCTTTCTGCCTCCTGGCCAGGCCCTTCCTAGAGAATATCCCTGCTCTGCAGCTTTGGGTTTACAGTGTCAGGTTTGAGGATCCTGAGGAATCCCTGGAGCACGGGAACATGGAGCAGAGGACGGCTTCCCCCAGAGAGCAGCCTTTGACCCCGCAGATATAGGAAAGCTACCTTGAAGCGTCAGGTTAGGCGGGAGCAGCCTGTTCCATGTAACTGGAAGGATAGACGGTAGCTGGCTAAGTGGAGAACTGGATGGATGGGTAGACAGGCTGACAGATGAATACAAAGATAGATGGGTGGATAATTGATTGGTATGTAGAGGCTGAAGGTGATGGATGGACAAACGGACATTTGGCACTACAAGTGTGTGGATTTTTGTGCTGTGCTTAGTTACCAATTCCACGTGCCTAAAAGGTGGCTGGTGCAGTAGTGCTTCTGAAGGAGTGGGGGGGCAGACACTACCCAACACCTCAGTGAAGCTCCTGTGCTTTTGTGTGGCCTGAGGGGCCACTCGGGGGCCCTTTCGCCGGCCATGGACTATTGGGTCCTCCTTGCATTGGCTGAGAGCGTCCTTTCGCCCCCTGCTGCTGGCAACGTGAAACAGCATTGCCCAACACTTAATCTCCATCCTTGTTTTCCTTCTGGCAAATAGTCCAGAATGGAGTTCTCAGCTTCTTGTGCCCATGAGCATTCTCCGAGGCCACCCATCTGTGACACCAGAGATGCTAGCTGGAAAGTCAGAACTTCTCAGCAGCTGCCAGGACAATTTGAATTCCCAACAATCAGACCCTCCTCGGAGAGGCCCTGACCAGGGGAAGTTGCTGCAGTAGCTGGAAAGAGATGCAGTCTTGCCTTGGGGCTATCTCTGAATTGTCAGAAAGTGTCCAGAGTGTGTGGGAAGAGGCCGAGTCAGAAGGGTTAAGAGCTGTGGTTTGGCCAACCAAGATAATGGCACTTACCTGTAATCCCAGCACATGCGAGGTAGAAGCAGGAAGAACAGGAGTTCGTGGCTTAGAGCAAGTTTGAGTCTAGCCTGGGCTACACAAGACCCTATCTAAAACAAAAAACAAATAGCAAGAAAAAAACAAGCAACCCAGTGGTTTTAAATGGCCCCTTGAGACAGGAGAGAAGAGAAGATGGACAAAGGAGGCACTGAGCTGGCCACCTGGGGCCCGTCAGCAAATACTGATCAGTGGATGGGTTGCTTCCTCAGCCTGCTTCCCTCACTTCCCATTTCCCCTCAGGCAGTGATGGCTGCCTGGAGATTTGATTTCTGCATTAGAACAGGAGCCCTGGGAGGTGTGTTTTATCTCTGCATCTCAGCTTGAGCTGGAACACAGCTGGTCTCCTTTAATATTCCTTGGGGAGAGTGAGATGAAGGGGTTTGGGCAGCCACGTCTCTGAGGTTTCCTCTGGACTTGTGGGAACCCACAAACCCGCGCATGCATATTTGACAAATAGAGACAAAGCTTGTGTAGAGAGGGAAGAGCAAGCAGCTCCGGCCTGCCCACCTGGCAGCTTCTACGCACAGATTCAACCAACCGTGGGGAAAAAAGCCAGTGAGGGGAAAAATGCCTGGGGCTGGGGAGATGGCTCAGTTGATAAAAAAAAATTGGCCACCTAAACATGGTAATCTGAATTCAGAGCCTCATTGCTGGGAGGGCAGAGGCAGGAGGCTAGCTGGAGCTCCCTGGCCAGGCAGTGTTGCTGAGTTAACTTCCAGTTTTGTGGAAAAGATGGTATCTCAAAACACAATAGGGGGAGAGTAACTGCAGAAGTTATTCAGCATCGACCTCTGCTCTCCAGACACACAGCTACTACCCACTCAAACACACCCTTACAGATGCACACACACTCAACACGCACACACACCCGTTTATACTGAATGCCTAGAAAAGTCCTCCTTTGCCAGTATTGTCTTTAGTGCCTTGTAAAAAGAACTTGAACGCAGACATTGTGTTAGGTGGTCTAGGATACGTGAGGTGTTTGGAAACCCGCAGGAAGGTGTGTGCAGATCCTAAACAAACCCCAGCCCCCAACCCAGTAGGATTGAAGCACCGAATTCCAGTGTGGCAAAGAGTGCAGGCGGGGTTCCGGAGCCCTGGAGCCCATGCAGCCCTGCTCTCAGGGTGCTTCTGCTGCTGCTGCTGGCCTCCAGTCTTCTCTGGGCCTTTGCGCCCCCTCCTGAGGCCTCTCGGGATCTCTTTACAGTCCCTGCTTTGGTAGGGGCCTCATGCCTGTGTCCACTACTGTGTTGCAGGTGGTAGCCCGGTGCCCTGAAGCCTGACCAGATGGAGGCCTCCCAGCACGTGTCCCCAGAAGGTGGCACACAGCTCGGTCGCCCGCTGGAGCTAGAGGAGAGGGCAGCATTAAAGCCCTCGGTGAACTAATCCGGCACAACAGCCCAAGGGGCTGAGAAGGGGCCTGAGTGAGCAGAAGCGGTGGGGCTCCGTTCCCCAGTCCCTGTCACCAGAGTTCTTTAGCCACACTCTGGGTTGAGGAACAAGATGTGGGGAAAGGGGACCGTGTCCTGTACTTCGTCTTTCTTGGCCCCGGGCAGCTCTCCTTAACCTTGGGACACCGGCAACCTCTGTCCTCATCTCCTCCGGACTCAGCCAGGTGCTGACCTGCTACACTGTCTCCTCTGGTGGAGGGATCAGAATACCACAGAGTTTCATCCCTGTGGAGTTCCGGGAAGCCACGCCCTCCACGCCCCTTCCCAGCCATCAGCCCAGCCAGCCCTGAGCCAGTCCGGAATGATCCGGCTATGGCCAAGCTCTGGTTCAAGTTCCAGCGGTGTTTCCGATATTTCCGCCGGAAGCCCGTGCGCTTCTTTACCCTGCTGGCTATATACCTGACCGCCGGGAGCCTCGTCTTCCTGCATTCGGGCTTCGTGGGCCAGCCTGCTGTGCCCCAAAGCCAGGCCAGCCCCGCGGCGGGGAGCCCGGTAGAAGCGGAGCTGCCCTTCCTGGGTGACCTGCACTTGGGCAGAGGTTTCCGGGACGCCGGGGAGGCCTCCAGCATCACGCGCAGGTACGGACCCTCGCTCAAGAGCAAGGACACCAGCGAGAGAGCCAAGCTGGGCGACTACGGAGGAACCTGGAGCAGAGCCCTCAAGGGGAGGGTTGTCCGGGAGAAGGAGAAGGAAAAGGAGGAGGAGAGAGGTAAGAGTCTGGAGGGACTGAGGGAGGAGGGAAGAAAACACAGAACACAAAGAATAACAGCCAGCAACTGGTCACGGAGCTCCAGACCCTCGTGGATGTGGGAAATTTGCACTGTCATCCACAGTGAGCAGGTTACACAGCTCCTCAGTTGGCAGGGTCCATTTGAACCTTTACACTGGCCTCGGTTTACAGTCCCTGTGCCCTTTACCACAGCTGGTTAAACACACAGAAATGCCAGCATCAGTGTTTCTAGAACTCTTGAGTGTCCTGGGGTCAGCAGTGAACACGTGCTCAACAGAGTTGCTGTGCTTCCTGTCGTTAGGGAGGTGGCTGGGCCAGGTGATGCCTATTGCCATTCCTGAGGTTGAGAGGCTGAGCTAGGAGGAGCTGGAGGCTAGCCTGGGCTATATGAGACTCTGTCTCAAAGGGAAAAAAAAAAAAAAAAAGGCACCAGGAGCTCAGGATCAGTGGCAGCTGCTTAGCAAAGCGAAGTCTGTACCAAACAGCTCTGCATCTGCTGCACTCCGGCCTGGCAAAGACGCTCCAGGCGCTAACACAGCCCTGGGTAAATTCCGTTGCCTTGTCACAGTCTCTCAGCCTTTTACACCCAAAAGGATTCTGATTATCGGTACATGTCACAGGCTTGAACAGGGTGCAGATGAGCTCATGCATGTTTAGCAGGTGTGCAGGGCTGGGGGCGGGTTGCTCAGTGGATAGAGCAGGGTTCCCAGGGAGGGCAGGGCACGTCTGTAATCCCAGCGCTAAGGTAGAAGCAGGAGGATCAGAAGTTCAGGGCCATTCTTAGCCACATAGGAAAGTGGAGGCCAGCCTAGGCTAGGAGACCCTGTCTCACAAACAGATGCCACAGGAGGGATGAGCAGCTAAGAGCAAAATCACCTGTAGAAGACCCAGAGTTCCAGTCCCAGCACCCATGTCAGGTGGTTCATGGCTACCTGTAATCCCAGCTCCAGGGGGATCTTATGGTCTCTGGCACATAGCCACCACCACACACACCACCACACACACCACCAAAAATAAGTTAAACTAAAAGCAAGCAGGCACCAGGTATGGAACCTGGAGTTTAAGCCCCATCTGCCCAGATGTTTGGCTTCCTCTGAAGGCGTCACCATTGCACTGGCAGCTACCAGTGACCAGCAGGCTGGGAGACCTTCCATAGCCACAGCTCATGGTATTAATATGGGAGGATGTTCAGGGAACCCTGTGAGGATGGGGTGAGAGGAT
The DNA here is from genome assembly GCF_907164565.1 of Psammomys obesus. NCBI lineage: Eukaryota > Metazoa > Chordata > Mammalia > Rodentia > Muridae > Psammomys > Psammomys obesus. Next base: position 3,036,638 of record NW_026590062.1, read on the forward strand.
GGATTGGTTCCACAAGCCTTAGAGTGCCATTGTAGGAAGCCCTTCTCCACCCTCCTCTGCCCCCTGAAGGTACAGGATTCACAAAGGGACCCATCCTAGGAACAGGGACAGGTGGCCTTGAACCTGGCTCAGAAGCTGTGTAGGAGACTCCTACTTTCCAGCCCTGTGAGAGACCTGGAGCTCACAGAAGGGAGGAGACAGAACAGGCTTGGCCTAGGGTACCAGTCCCAGCTTAACCATCCATTTACGTCTCAGATTCCCTCCTCCACTGTAGCCCACTGCCCTTCTTGCTGTCCACTGAGTGCCCTGCTGTCTTTGCTCAGGATCTCAGCCCATTCAGCCTACATCTGCATAGCTCCCCATGTCCCTTCCTCCTCCCATAGCTACGTCCCGGAATGTCCCAACCATCTTCACCTCATGCCTCGTCACAGTCACACACACACACACCCATCCCCCCAGATTTACTCTGTTGCCACACAGCACCGGGCAGAGGCCTGTTGCTTGAACAGCTGGGCCTCTGATCCAGGAGGGCAGAGGTGTTCCAGTCTTGGCCAGCTCAGCCCGTCAGCACCCGGGACAGCGCAGGTGCGCCTCTGTAGCTTACCCGGTATGGATGGATGAGTAAATGAACGGGCGACTCTCCCTCTGCCAGGAGACCTCCATTTCAGCTTTGTCCACACCCAGAACACCGCCCCATCCAAGTCTGATCAAAGGCTCTTTTTCTGCCCTGTGCCATGTGGTAGCCCTTGTGACAGTGGATCTGCGTGACAGTGTCCCCGTGGGTTTGTGAGAATCAAATGCAGTCAGCGCTCCATAGCTGAGGGTTCATACCCTGAGATTCAGCCAACCACAGACCAAAAAAAGACCTAAGGAAAAAATGTATTTGTATGGATCACACCCTGGCTATCCCCCTTGTATTTTCAGTGTTCACACCACGTTAGGGACTAAAGCCATTTAGAGAGAACTGCTGAGCATGTGAGGGAGGAAGGGTCTGAGTCCTGTGCAGATACTGCACTTCATAAATGTGGGGGATGCTGGACCCCACCGCTGTGGGATAGATACTGGGAGACCACTATGTGGCCACTATGGCTGTTGACGGGAGTGATGCCATTTGCTGAGCACCTGCTCCATGCGCGACACGCCTGGCACACCCTCTGGTTTGTGATGTCACTTAACAGCTGCCCCGTGGCTGGTACTGGTATGTGTTCTCAGTGGTCGCTGCGGGCTGGACCATGTTGGAGCAACTCATTGCTTTACCTCACTAGCACCGCTCCATGAGTTAGAGGCCATTTTGCACGTGGCTCGTGATGGCTACACTGGTTGTTTGCAGAAGAGCTGGAGTCCGAAACAAGAGCCACTGGTTTCCAGAGCATGCGAACCTTCTTCTCGATGCTGCGCGCGGCCCAGCACACTGAGCTTGTACATATTTTGTGAAACGCAGAGAGAGAAGGAAGAGCATGTAGAAAAGCGGCCCCAAGCTCTGGGCCCTCGGCAGGCAGCCTCGGAGACAGGCAGTGTCCTCCTTGTTGAGGGACTTACTTGGAGTTCAGCATCTTAGGTCAGCTCTCAGAATGCTGCTCTGGCCTGACGCTGGAGCCTGAAGCCTGGCTCTCTTCCAAGCCACTGGAGACCTGCAGGTCGTGGGCATGCAAGACTTGATCCTCAGAGCCCTGGGACTGTAAAGGGGAGGGAAAGAACTGCAGCCGGTGGAGCTGGCACCCGGCAAGAAGTCAGATCCCTGGGTGCAGCCAGCATCTTTAGTTGGAGGGCGGCCCCAAACCAACAAGGTTGATGGCCTGGTCAGAGGATGACCACGTGACCAAATGAGATGAACTGAGGACGCTGGTCAGAGCGTGTGGCACCTGTGGATGGGACGGATGAATGGGTGGAGGTAATGATAGGTGCACAGTGTTCGAGTCCCGTTCACAACAGAAGAAAAATGTACCCCTGCCTGGGCTCAGCCGCCCTCTTAGCAAATGGCCTCCATCAGAGAGGAGGGCCTTCCATAAAAAGATTATTAAGAGCATAAGAAAAAGTGTGAGAAGAGGAGGTTGTTACATTCTGGACTCTGAGCTGGAGATAAATCACCAGTCTGCATCCCGTAGCTATTTCATTGGTCTCTAGGGCCCTGGAGATGCTGATGGATTGTGTAAACTCAGCCATTAATCCCCCTTGGTGTGGCCTGTGACTAGGCACTGTTTTACACACCTCACCTCTGAGAGCTTCTGCCACTGCAGTGGGATTTGAGCACAGGCCCTGGGAAAGGTCCGGTGTTTGGCAATCACATGGCTGAGCTCAAGCTTGGCAGTGCCATGAGGTTCCGGTTATAGGGACCAGAGAAGCTGGCAGGGAGGAACCACCAGGCCCTTGACGTTGACTTCATTGGGCAATGGTGTGTGAAATGCCCATGTTCAAAACATCCAGAGGACCTTGTATCTCCTCCTGTTGACAGATAAGGAAACAGACACTCAAGTGTTCCTTCAGTAGATGTGTGTACCTGCTGTGTGGGACATCTCAGCTTAATGCTGGCCCGGGGAGGAGTCATGCAGCTTTCAGTACTCCAGATAGACCCCTGGGTTTCCAGAGCCCTGGGTTCCATCCCCCGTGTCACACCACACAAACTGAAAAAGCACTCTCTGCCATAGTGAGCATGTCATTTCAAACTAAAAGTGCAGGTTTGGGGGAGAAGGACATATGAGCCAGTACTGACTGTCACTGCAGGAGCCCTTCCTCTCTGGTCCTCCACCCTGGCGTATGAGCAGAGTGGAGAAGCCTCCACTGTCCTGCCTCTAAAACAGCGCGTTGGAGGTGACAGACCTCCAGGTTTGCTCCAGGACCTCCTTGTGGATGGATTCACCAGGTCAATGAGCTTTAGCATCAGAGTCCTGGAGAATGTCCGTCTGTCCTGCCATGCCACCAGCCTGCAGAAAGGCTCTGAACCTGGGCTTCAACATTTCTTAATCACACACCTTTAATCCCAGCACTCAGGGAGGCAGAGGCAGGTGGATTACTGTGAGTTCAAGGACAGCCTGGTCTACAAAATGAGTCCAGGACAGCCAAGGCTGCACAGTGAAACCCTGCCTCAAAAAAACAAAACAAAACAAAACAAACCACATTTCTTAATGCTCTCTCCTCTCTCACCCCTCTCTATATCTGTGTCTCTGTCTGTCTCTCTGTCTCTGTCTTTCTCTCTCTCTCCTGCACACACTGAACTTGGTACAAGGGACTATAACCATTGGCATCTTTGGTATTATGGAATGCCATTGTCATGAGGCAGGGAAGGCAGGTGCCAGCATGGCCAGCTTTAATATTTAAGGGTTCAGAGCATGGACCTCATGCCCTATCTTGAGTCCAGCAGGCTCGTGGGTGGGCATTGCTACTGACCCCAGCTTGGCTGGGTACCCCTGTGGGGAGGGCAGGTAAGATCTGTGTGTAAACTGGCCCTCAGGAGGGGACGGCAAAGGATGTCAGTGTCCTGATGATTGGCTTTCTGCCAGTGAAGTGGATCTCCATGGGGCTGGAGATCCACTTAGTGGCTTAGTGGTTAGGAGCATGGGCAGCCCTTGAGGAGGGCATGAGTGACATTCCTAGCACCCACATCAGGCAGCTCACAACCTCCTGTAACTCCAGGGGATTCAAACCCTCTTCTGGCTTTGCTGGCACCTCAGTGTACACATGCCATTCACACACACACACACACACACACACACACACACACACACACACTGGCTTTGCAGGCACCTGGACACACATAACATTCTCACACACACACAAACACACACGAATGCACACACACACATGCATGTAGACATACTTTAAAAATGGCTTCCTTAAAAAAAAAGAAAAGGTTTGTAAAGTTTGAGAAGGCCGAAAGCGTGGCTCTGTGGTAGAGGGATGTCTGAGTATGTGTCGAGCCCTGGGTTTTCCCTGAGACAGAAATAAACAAAGACCCACCATCCTTAGGTGCCCAGTCCTTTAGCAGAGGCCCAGAACGAAACACGTGTGCATGGCCCTGCGCTGCGCCCTGCAGCGCCCTCTCCGCTGAGATTCTCTCTGAGGCACGAGGCATTTGGGATGTCTAGCAAGAACAACAACCACCAGGACCCTGAAAGGCTATCACAAGTGATGGGTGGGCTCACGGGGGGGCAGCGATGCTCCCTTTGAAGCCAGACTGTTCTCAGCAGAGCCCATCACCTCTGCTGTACGAAGGAAGTCCAGGTCACCAGGACGGAGACCAGCGTCCAGCAGAGTTGACAACTACAAGTGGTGGACAGAGCCCTGCTCCCCAGTACAAGGACAGGAAAAGGGCCTCCTCCCATTTAACCTGGGGGGCCTCCTAGGCAGAGGAAGTGTCAGATGGTATTCAGGTTTTCCTGATCACTCCCTGGGAAGGCCATTTAATCCCAGGATCTAGCTGGATCCAACTCTTTAAAGAGAAGGGGCAGAAAGAGCCAGTGTGGGTCCTGTAGACCTACGTTCGAGTCTTCATCCAGCTTTGAGCTGGGTCTCTCCTCTGTAGGGCGGGAGAACGCCAGGTCTGTCCAGCATACAGGAATATCCCAAACATACAGAAGAGAGAGCTGGAACCACGCTGTGTGTGTCTAACTCTGGCCTCGTTTACACAAGCTGTGTTACCCTGAGCAGATAGCACCCTCTCTGAACCACAGAGCACAGATAATATCCTCACAGAGTCTCAGTGAAAATTCAGTGAGTCATGTGTATGAGGCACTTACCATAGCATTGGGGAAATGTTAAGAAAAAAAAAGATTTTGCACAAACTGTAAGGCGCTGTCTTTGTGTCTGAGTCAGTGTTGATGCCTGTGTGGTTCTTAGATACCATTTGAAGTGATTCTTGGCACAGAAGCATCTGCCCATGTCCCCCAGAGAGACAAACTGTGAAGTGTTTTAGCCAGCCCATTGAATGGGCACTTTCTTACCCTGCTAACCAGAACTCTGAACCTAGCACACACAGGACAGTATAACCGGGGCGGGGGTGTTCGTGACTCATCCCACTCCAGCAGACCGGTGGGTGGCTTCATCCCCACTGCAGGGGGAACAAGGCCATCCAACCCCATCTAGACCAGATGGGGAGTAACAGTGAAGTGAGGTCGAACCTTGAGTCATCCAAGTGCGGTGAGACCCTTGAGGCAGCCTGCGGACCGTCCACAGACACTAAGACAGGCCTTGTCCTGGGTAGTGTGGGGCTCCTCCTGAGCTAGGGGAATGCCCCAGTGCCCACTGTCACCAGAAAACCCCTGCCCTTGGCTGTGCCCAGGGAAGGGGGTCCCTCTGGTGCCCTGTGTCTTCAGGACCTGCAACCTTACGTTGGTCCCCATTGCCCTGATTGGCCAAGGCCCGGGATTTCCCATCTCCTGTGTGTGCCCTGAGGATGGACCTAGGTACCACACACTTGGCAAAGCCACACAGCAAGGGGCGCACGGGGCCCTCCTCCTGCATCCCTCCAGCTTCATCCTCAGCTGTACTTACACACTCTTCCTCTTTCCCCACAGCCAAGTACATCGGCTGCTACCTGGACGACACTCAGAGCCGGGCTCTGCGAGGTGTGTCCTTTTTCGACTACAAAAAGATGACAGTCTTCCGTTGCCAGGACAACTGTGCTGAACGGTAGTGCGCCCCGCCCCACCGCTGCCACCCCACCCCCAGACATATCCCTTCCAACCCTTTCCACCCGGTGTTCCTTCTTGGTGCCCTTTGCCTTGCCTTGTCAGAGGGTGAACAAGGGGGTGTGAAAAAAAAGAGGACTGCAAGAGTGGTTGATTTGTGTGTGTGCACACCCATGTATGCATGGATTCATATGTGTCTGGGCACATGTGTCTGCATGGGTATGCACATACATGCGTGGCAAGCAAACATGGTCTGTGGGAGCGTGACTGTGCGGCTGTGTGGGCCGGACCGAGGAGCAGGCTGTAAGGTATGGTGTTTGTGGTCAGCTGGTTATGTGGGTGAGGTTAGTCCTGGCACCCGACTGTCTCTGAGAAATGCTGGTCGTGTCATCGAGAGTCTTTGCAGCCCTCCTGCCTTGGGCCCCCGAGTCACTCGGATTGCAGGCCTGTGCCATCATGCCTGCTTTTAAACTCCACCTCTTATAAAAAGGCAGTTTGCTAACTCGTTGCGGACTCCCAGCTCTCCCCAGCCAGGAGGCCAGCCACCATACAAGCCCCTTCCTGGATGCTGGTGAGCCCTCTCTAGAACAGCGTCCCTCCTCCTCAGCCTTCATCCCTTCTGGCTCTGAGTTCCAGGCTGTCCCTTGTTTCAGACCTGATAACATACGTCCTTGGGGAATTTTGCTGCTGCCAACAGGTTCCTTTGCAGGAGAGGGGGTTCAAGGGATGCATAAGAAGCAGGCTCAGAGGGAAGGGACATGGAGGCAGTTCCTGCAATGAGGTTCCAAGATGCCCATGTCAGCCGCCCTTGCCTTCTCTTCCAGGAAGAGCAGGTAGATGGGACAAGAGTAATGCCACCAGGTCACCAGGGCTCTCCAGGGCATGTGCGGGCCCCGGTCTGGGTGGCTCTGCCTGTCTCCCCAGCACTGCGTGGGGATCCGGGAGATAGGCCTTGTCATCGGCATCTCCTCCAGGGATGTTTCTTGCAGGCTGCTGTCTAAGGAGCCCCCGTGACTCTGGGAGCATGGTGGCCAGGGGGCTGGCTGACAAGGCTTCCCCCTCCCCAAATTCTCAGCCGGAGCCAGCAGCCTCCTTCCATGTGTTTAGACTGGTGTCCACTGAGCGGCCTTTTTAGGAAAGGATTCCACGGCTAGGAAAAAAATAGCATACCCTCACAGCTCCTGGAATTTTGTTTGGCTTTGTTTTCAGGGAAGAATTTTTTTTTTTTTTTTCTTGGCTGGGTATGTAAGCTTGGTTTTGTAGCCTGCCAAAGGGATACAAGCACCCTCCCTCCTCCCCTTCCCCATTGCTGCTTAGTGAGGTGTCACCCTGGGGGGCTGTTTCCTGGAAGGGAGAGGTTGGGTCCTTCAGAGGTGAAAGGAGTGGGGGAGGGACAGGGTGGCAGTAATGTGTGTGTGTGTGAATATATTTGAATATTGTGAGTGTGTGTGTCCCGAGTGTGTGTTGGTAACTGTGTGTGTATATCTGTGAATGTATAAATGTGTAAGAGTGAGTGTGTGGATGTGTGAATGTTTCTGTGCACATGAGTGAATGTGTGTGTGGATGTGTTTATGTGTATGCACGAGTTAGTGTGTGGATATGAGTGAGTACCTGTGGAGGTATAAATATGTGTGTGTACAGAGTGAGGGGGTGTGTGTGTGTGTGTGTGTGTGTGTGTGTGTGTGTGTGTGTGTGTGTTATGCATGAGTGTACTAATGTGGGCATGGAGAGGGTAGTATAAGGGTCAGAACACATCAGGCAGTGATGAGGGCTGATGAGTGTCCCCAGGGGTCGCTGACTCCCCACGCTCTGTGACTTCCAGAAGGTTGTCCTGCCCTTTGGAGTGGGTGTGACCCCATTTCCTCCTCCAAGCTCCCTGCCCCTTGCTGAAGTCCCCCCCCCCATGCTCTCCTTCCTTGGTGTCCATGCCTCCTGGAGACACTGTGCAGTCCCCTGTCCCCTGGGGGTCCCCCTGGTGGCATCGCCCCTCCTGACAGCAGCCTCCCACAGGGGTTACCTGTATGCTGGGCTGGAGTTCGGAGCCGAGTGCTACTGCGGCCACAAGATCCAGGCTGCCAACGTGAGCGAAGCGGAGTGTGACATGGACTGCAAGGGAGAGCGCGGCAGCGTGTGTGGCGGCGTCAACCGCCTGTCCGTCTACCGGCTGCAGCTGGCCCAGGAGTCTGCCCGAAGGTGTACGTGAGTTCGGGACACCAGTGTCGGCCGGTCCCCCACTGCCCGCTCTGCGGGTCCTGATGGGCTCAGCTTCAATGTGCTAGAGCAGTGTAACCAAGACTGCAGAGTTCAAAGCCCTTGTTCTTTCCTGAGCACTTTATACAGAGTAGCTCATGTCATCCTCACGGTGACCCTTGAAATAGGCGGGAGGAAAGCCAGACCTGGTGGCGGCGCAGGCCTGACATCCCTGCTACTGGGGAGGCTAGGGGGAATGATTCTAAGTCGAGGACAGCCTAGGCGACAAGAGGAAGTTTGAGGCCAGCCTGGGCAACATAGGGAGAACCAGTCTCCAAAACATTTAAGGGATGGGAAGGTGCTGGGTGTGTATCTTAGGACAGAGCACTTGTCTGTCATATGCAAGGCCCTGGGTCAGTCTTCAGGACTGCAAATAAAAAGAGAGGAAGAGGGAGGGAGGGATGCAGGGAAGGAGAGGAAGAGGGAGGGAGGGAAAGGGAAGAGAAGAAGAGGAAGAGGGAAGGAGGGAGGCAGGGAAGGAGAGGAAGAGGGAGGGAGGCAGGGAATGAGAGGGAGAGGGAGGGAGAAGGAGGGAGGGACTTGAAAAGGGAGGTTGGAAAGCATGAGACACTGCTTTGACCCACTCCCACTTGTGGTGAGAAACCTGCCTCAGTGCCACAGCCACAGTGAGCAGTGGGGACCTTCTCCAGCTCAGCACACTTCTCTGCTCCTCCAAAAGCTTCTGCAAGGCTCGCTAGCGTCCCCAGCCAGAGTCTTGCTGGGAAAACTCTGCAGTTCGCAAACCAAGGAGAGGACGTGGTAGGAGAGGCGGGGACATCCTTTCTGTGGTCATTGTCCTGCAGCTCCTTCCTGAAGCCTGAGCCTCCAGAGCAGGTGGGGTGACAGGCCTGAGATACAGACCCAGTTGGGTTCCATACCCGGACGGTGCCCACAAGCCGTTCTAGGCTGTTGGTCCATAGCTCCTGTCCTCTGTACGTGAGTTCTTTCACGGGTGTGTTGGCTGCGGCCTCACATGTGGCCGGCTGTAGGGATAGGGCATCTTCTCAGAGGGCGTCTCTGTCATAGTCTGGCACATGGCAGTATGTTCAGGGCTTGAGAGCCTGGACCTCGGTAGCCTCGTGCAAGCTGTGCGCCTCAGCGAGCAGCGTTGAGTGTGCCGTCGTTTTTCAAATGTGCCTAGTCACCTTGGCTCAGGTCTGAAGGCCCTGCCGGCAAAGCGCAGAGGTGGGAAACCTCAGCTGGAGAGAGCCAGTGCAGTGGGCGGGCTTGGGTCTCTGACCATTGGTGCAGCGGGGTTCTAAATCAATGGCAGCTTGCACGTCCTCACAACTGGCCACATTTGTACTGATATTCAAGAGGCTATAGTGGTGACACTTTGGCCATCTGAAGAGATGACCTCAGAGTATTGCAGCCACTGGGATGATGCTACCGCTGACTGCAGATGCGGCTGGGATGGTGGGAAACATTTCAGTGGTGTGTCTCGCTAACTAGATAACCTGGGAACCTCCTCGGCCCCAACCCCGCTCTGGTTCTGTGGTGTGACACTTAAAGGCATATCAGCTAGATGAGGGGTGTAACAAACACACGGTGAGTGAGCTGGTGAGCTCTCTTGTGTGAGGTGATCTTCACTCATACAGAGAGGACAGGGGAGGCCAGGGTGGCGTCTCCCTCCTTCCCCCCCGCCCAGCCTGCCCATGCTGTGGTGGCAAAAGACCCCTGGGCGGAGCACCATACTGCCTGGGAAAAGCATCCTTGTGTTGTATCCTGTCCAGAAGGAGATGGGGCCATTTCTACTGAGAGCAGAGCTCGGCAGCGGTTCCCAGCCTTCCTAACGCTGCGACCCTTTAATACAGTTCCTCGTGTTGTGGTGACCCCCCCCCAACTGTAAGATTATTTTCATTGCTACTTCATAACTGCACTTTTACTATTGTTATGAATCCTAGTGTAAATATCTGATGTGCAGTCTATCTGATATGTGACCCCTGTGAAAGGGTTATTCAACCCCCAAAGGGGTCACGACCCACAGGTTGAGAAGATGTTTCCAGTGTGGTCTGCACAGTCTGAAGCCTTTCACGGGGAAACTGAAGGAAAGCCCAAGCCTAGTTATGAACCTCAAGGCTGCTTCTCCTGAGACTAGAATGGAGGCGGTGTGGGTAAGAAGACAGGCGGTTGCAGTTGACAGATATCCAGCCGAGATGCCTGCTAGGCTCTCACTCAGCAGTGTGGTGTATGGAGAAACTGAAACAGGGAGCTGTGCATTTTCTTGTAGACTCAGTGTGGGAGGTGCAGGCTCTCTTCCAAGGAGGCCGCAATCCTGGGGTAACAGTTGGCTGCTAGTTGGGTTGAGTCAACGGTCCATATTCAGTGAATGCCTTGTTGGAAGCACCTTCCTCGTCTGTCTCCATTATATGTACACTTGTGGAAACTGAGGCATAGAGAGCAGAAGTAGCCCTGTGGAACACCCTGGGTGATGCCATAGAAGAGAACACATTTGGTGGGGTTCTCACGGTGGATAAAGCTTCGTTCACCTGGTAGAGAAGGAAAGGACACCCAGACTTGAGACACATGACAAGGAACCCCAGGGAAATCTAAGCAAATGGCCTGGACCTGGACCTGGAAAAGCCTGGTTGCGCATCAGGAATGGCGATGGGCACTTCTTTCTGATGCCCAGGTGCCTTCTGGGGGATCTAAAGGGTGGCTGGAAACAGGTTTCTGACTCCCGATTGGAACATTGCCAGTTCTGCAAAGACTCAGCTTCAGCCCAACTCCTTTGCTGACCCCTGACCCCCTTTCCTGTCTCCTGCCTCTAAGACTTACGACATCTCTGCTTCCTTTGCTCTGACTCCAGAGTGCCCTTGACTCCCATTGCTGGGATCTGCTTCCGCCATAAACAACTCAGAAAGGTGTGTCGTCCAGGTCACTGGCTCACAGCCAACTCAGTGTGGGTGACACAGGTGAAGAAGTGAGAGAGCCTTTCTGGGAAATGGAGAAGGTAGAAACAGGACTCCATTTGCAGAGTCTCTTGAGAACTCACACAGAACACTTCCAATCAGAAGATCCTCCAGGGGCTTTTTTTTTCTGAGTGCCACCCTGGTGGGCTGGGAGGGATTGCTTGTTCCTGCAATAGGGCTGTTCCTGGTGGGCTGGACCAGTCTCTGCTGGTGCCCTGCCGTTCTGCCTTGACGAAGGCCCCAGGGCACACAGATTCACTCTTGGTCCAAAAGAACCAAGAAATGGACTACCTTCTTGGTGAGATTGCATTTGTCACAACGGTTTGCTAAATGTGCCGTTGAGTTCAGCTTTCTCCCCTGAGGGAGAGACCAGCTGGTAATTGGAGAACATTGTGATTTTATAGGAGGTTGCGAGAGAGTCTGTATGCCTGAGGATGCTTGCAGGATTTAGGTGGAGAGGATCCAGAGCGCTGTCCGTGGTGCTGACAGCCATCGGGTGCATTTCAAACCCTGTGACTGCCACCCAGCGCTGTTGCTGGGCTCAGCCCTTTTCTTCCTCTCTCCCCTTCTCCTTCTTACCATCTCTTCGCCCTGCCTCTGGTTCCTACTCTGACCTTGCGCTCTCTCCTGCTCTGATGAGGTATTATGAAATTCACAATAACACTGAAGAACCCAATACCCAGCGAATACCTCCCAGCTGGATAGTAGATTTTGCCTGGGATTGATAACCCTGGAGATTCCCATCTCTGAGAGTTGGAAGAATTCTGGGATGGGTGTATGCACTCTCTGTCCATTGGTACTTTCTTCCTACCACCCCTACCTCCAGCTTGTCCAGGAATCTCGTGTCTCTTTGGATGGATCTTGCCAGCTCCTTCTCTGCCAGACTCTAACATATGGCACTGGTGGATGCCACAGTATTGGGAGGCAGGGCCAGTCGTAACAGGTGGACTCAGCCTGCACCTCTCCACACAATTCCCGAAAGCAGGCAGGCAAGGCGAGATGTGTGGATTTTTCCACTCCGATTTCTGTTTCTTTGCTACACTGACTCTGGCCGAGCTGCAGATCCATTCTGAGTCTCTGATCATGGTCTGTAAATTGGGGACAACTTGAACCATCTCTGGGACCACCAAGCAAGTGAGGGTCCAGACAGATCTGCATGGCGCATGCTGCTCCTGACGGAGTCCCCGACTTTGCTCTGAGAACTACCCAGTTCAAGCTTCTTGGATTTCCAACATCCTGGGGACCTTCTGGTGATGTCTACAAACAGCGGCCTTGAACCTCCCCTTGGACAGGGAGACCCCTTCTGTAATCAATGCCTCTCTGACTGTAGGTATCTCATTGGCTGAGGCCAGCAAGTAGCATCCCCTAGCCAGCATTTTTAGTGCAGTAGAACTTGCCCTAATTATCCAGGGGCCATGGCCTCTTTCAGACTAAGGAGGACTCCTCCATGTCTGCCTCTGAGCTGACACTCACTGACACTTACCTCATCTTTTTGTGAACCACCAGAACAATGAAGTGACAGGACTTCCGGGTCTCTTAAATAAGAGGGTCAGTGCGCCATTGCTCTGCTCAAGTCTTTCTAGTAAAATAGCTCAAGCTGTCGGGGTCACGCATGTCCCTGCTAGACTGCCAATAAGAGCTGACATTGTCAAAATGTGGGGCACAGGCTTCTGCGGCCATTGTAGGACCCTGCTGCGGAGCCTGAGAGCAATCATGGGATTGCTAGCAGGGGGATCCCCAGAGCCCCTCGTTAGAGCCGGGTACAGCTCATGTGGAGAGGCAGAGGTGGGAAAGCACTTCTGATGTGCAAGAAGACTGGGGACAAAAGCCAGCTCTGCTTCCCGCTGGCCGTGGGACCTGGACACAGGGTCCTTCTAAGTCTCGGGCTGTCTCCCTGTAAAACAGGGTAACAGTACTGCTGGCCTCACAGGCTGTTGTGAGATACTCTATGAAATATGTTCCGCTCCACGATGCACACAGCAAGCCTCTGTCACAGTCACCGTTACTGCTCTTTGGCAAGGGCTGTGGTAGAGCGTGACTAGGAAGTGGCCATGAGAGGCTGCAGCCCTGACCTCCATGAGACATTCTTCACTATGAGTGCTTACACTGTTGCCCCGCGTACAAGGTGACTGGGGGCTGCTGCCGCTGTGTCTCTGCTGGGGAATGGAGTGGCAAGGCTAAAAGCAGCCAGTAAAGAGTCCCTCGTGGACCCAGCCACTCATGAGGACTCCCCCGAAGTCCTCTGGAACTCTCTGGCACATACTACCCAGGCTTCAGAGGTGGCCTACTCAAGGAAAAGAACACAGGAGTATTGATTCCCCAGCTCTCACCTATGTTTGCCTGAGGGTGGTTCCTGGGAAAGTAACATTCTAGACAGTAAGACATAGTGTCTGGTCACCCTCATTCTGTGCAGGATGGGTGCACATTAAAGAGGCACTGACAAATAACACTGCCTAGTACTGAGCCTATATGCACAAGTGAGGGAGAGAATAAGTCAATCGTCACCCAGTCTATCTGGCTTAAGGCTGATCCCCTTTTCACTGGGCTCCAGAAATTTTTCCAACAAGAAAATGTCAGCCTAATGCTGTGGGAATCCAAATCTTTTTTATGCCACAGGGAGGCCGGGGAGCCACCGGCCACTTCACTTTCATTTTCAAATGCAAGCGACACTAGGCAGACAGTCTTGTGACCCATACCAAAGATGGGGGAAGGAGGGAAGTGGGAAGACTCAGGATCTCGGCCACCATTGGCATGCTGGGTGTCCAGCTGACGAATCTGTAGTGGACAGAAAGAGCCGGGCTCCCCAGACTCCTGAGAGTTGGCTGGACTCTCTCCTGGCTCACTTAGAAGGCTCACATATCTTCCCCCTGCTGTCAAGAGCTCTGAGGCTATGCAGTCTTACCCAGCACCTCAGAACAGGAAGATCCTATGTCCTGAAGACGGGCAGCTCCTAGAGCTGACTCTGCCTGCTGCACTGCTCCCCCAGCTGCTATCCCTGGCCCCGTGAGACTCCGCACGCAGACCTCGCCTTGTCTGAAATCAAGGCTTCCTGTCCAGCCCTCCTCCCTGGGCTCCTCTCATGAGCAGCTTAAACATCAAAGAAGACTCCTCCACAGCACTGGACAACAAAGTCCTCATCCTCTCCCTGCCCTTTTCAGTCTAGACTCCTCGTGTCTAGGCCGGGACCCCCCACCTCTGTCTCCTTGTTCTCAGTCTCAGGGCAGCAGGCAAGGAGGCAGGCCACCACAGCTCCTTCACGTTACTCCCAGTCTAGACATGAGAACATTGGGGCCTCCATCCCCTCCCCCAGGGAAAGCTGAGACAGCACAGGACAGCATATACCCAGCATGAGATATGAATCGTCCTGGAAGCCATATGCGTGTCTGTGCTGTGGGCCAGTGCCACTGTGACCAGCTCGGAGACCTAAGATGTACACATGCTATTCATGAACACTCCACCTGCTGCGTGGAAGTAACTCTCCATTCTCTGCCAGCCCATGAATCTAAACACGTGTGTCTGTGTGTGCAAGGGAACATGGATCCGCACTTCTACACTCAGGTCTGCCAAGCTGGAGGCCCGTCCCCTCTGCGGTTCTCATTGCTCTTCTGAGGTCAGACGGTCTCAGAGCAGCTGGGAGAGAATGGGACTTTTCTACCAAGACATCTTAGTTCATCGTTAACTCTCTCAATGAGTTTGCCTCTTGTGGGCTTTTGGGGGTTTGCTTTGCTCTGTAGCCCAGGCTGGCCTCAAATTGACTGTGTAGCCAAGGATGACTAAATGCCTGATCTTCCTGCCTCCGCCTTCCAAGGGCTGGATTGCAGTCTTTGGTCCCCATGCCTGGTTTATTTGGAGCTGGAGATGGAACCAGGATTTCATGCATGCTAGGCAAGCTCCCTACAAGCCACATCCCTAGACCCTTTGTGGAGTGTTTAAGAGAAGGGAACCTGCTGGTACTTACACAGTGTCCAGCAGAGTGCTGGCACAGTCGGGGCTGTGCAAGTGCCACCTGTCCCTGCTCCTGTGCTCCAGACCTAGGTTCTTAGTTGTAACTGTACTTCTGGGAAGGAACATTCAGCTCAAGATCTGAGCAGTAAAAAGCTAGGATAGTAGCTCAGTGGCAGATTGCTTGCCTTGTTCCCAGCAAGCCTGGGCTGTGCTAGGTCTTGGGTTTGGTTCCCAGCACTGCAGCGAAAGATCTGATCAACTTTGCCAAAAACAAAACAAAACAAAACCCCCCGCAGAGTCCACTTTCTACTTTTCCTAGTTACATAAAGTGCATATTCATTGTGGAAAGGATTAAAGAAAAAGTTTTATTAGAAGAGAGAAAAAGAAGCCAGGAGTGGTTGTGCACGCTTGTGATCCCCACACTTGGGGAGGCAGAGACAGGAGGATCTCTTTGAGTTAGAGGCCAGCCTGGACTATGAAGTGAGTCCATGACAGCCAAGACTACACAGAGAAACCATGTCTCAAAGAACAAAAACAAACAAACAAAAACCCAAGAAACTAAAAAATAAAATAGATTAAAAAGGGGGGGGTAGCGAAAGAGAGGTATACTCACCACCTTCCTGGACCAGCCAGTGTTCTACATTTCCCATCTGGAGCTTTCAACTACACACTTGCTTCAGGCTCTGCTTCCCCAAAGCCAGCCTAAGACCATGGTTCCAAACGTTTTCTTCAGGGGCAACTTCTTTGGCGGCAACGTCATTGGGATCCAGGTTTGCTATTTTCATGTTAAGGATCTTAACGAAAGCCCCCTCCCCAACCCTAACACAGTGTCAATTCTTTCAGCCCATAGGTATCCATCTGGGGTCAGCAGCAATTTCTGAGGGCCAGGAACTTTCCCCTAAAGCCCAGCACAGGGGCAGGCTCTGGTACAGGAAAGACGGTCCCCTTGGATGCTGCCGGGGACTTTGCCTTCTGCTATCCTGTAGTACCAGTCCATCTGATGAGAATGCGGAAACTCTGCCCACCGTGTGTCTAGTTCATGGATGGGGCAGTCCCACCATTGAGACTGAGACATGAGGCACAGGGATGCTAAAAAAGAAAAGGGGGTAAGGTGGCCCACGGAGAACCAGTCTCTCATGCCAGTTGACACGGATGTTGGAGCAGAGGAGTGTCCCTGAAATACTGAGCTTATTCCCTGGGAACTGGACCATTCTTTTCCTTCCTGCTTTGGCTTGCTCGGGCAAATTCTGTCTTCTCTGGGCTTTAATGTTCTACATCTTCTTTCCACAAGGGGATTTGTTAGAGGGACTTACAAGCTGTGGTCCAACAATGGCTGTTTCCTGACAGAAAAGCCAAGGCGATGGGAGTTGTTTCAGTTCGTGAGGCTAGATGTCAACTGTCTCAGTCTGGCTCTGGAGTCCCAGGGAATTCTTAGGGAGCTGCTGGTCTTCATTCTACGTTGGGGTCCTGATGTAGGTATCTAACAACAGTGAGGGAAGCCCTCAGCAGCAGGATAGATGAACTTGGCTGTGAGTGTAAGGGCAAGTAGGCAAAAAGCAAAAGCTTTCTTCCATGTCCTTTTATGGGGGTTGACACCAAAGGCGTGGCCAAGATTTAGGGTGGGTCTTCCCACGTCAAGGAGTCCAATCAAGAAAACCCCTGGAAAGCCTGCCCCGCTACTTGGGCTTTAATGGGTTCCTGATACAGACAGGTTGATGACGAAGATTAGCCTCAGCTAGGTCTAACAGCTCTGTTTCATCTGGCCCTTCAGATGGGAGCGCGGTGTTCAGGGGCTGCTTCCGTCGACCCAACAACCTCTCCCTGGCCTTGCCCGTGACAGTCGCCATGCCAAACATGTCTGTGGACAAGTGTGTGGACCTCTGCACAGAGAAGGTGAGCTGGGGCCGTTCGCAGCCCTCAGGGTTCAAGGACAGGGTGGCATGAAGCCTGAGGAGCAGGATGTGGGGCTGGAGAAGTAGCCGTCACTCAGAAGAGCTTCAGGGGTCACCAGATCGTGACCTATGATGAGTCAGCGTGAGCGTCACTTCACGGAGCTGCACTAAGTGGCAGGAGCCGCCTGCTTGTGTCTGATGGTGAAGGAGTGTGAGACTGAGGGTGCTGAGGAGGCATACTAAACACTCATGGTTGGGTGATGTCAGCGGTGGCCAGTGGGGCCCTGCTGCACGCCATCTTTCTGAGCTGTATCTGGCTTAGGAGCCAACTGGCCAAAGATAACCTGGCTACCCAGGCGACAAAGGAAACAACCCAAGTTGGTCTAAAGGCACAGATTTGGGCCAGCAAGATGGCACAGCAGGTAGAAAGGCTTGCGGCGGCCAAGCCTGAAGACCTGAGTTTGATTCCCAAGGCCCATGCGGTGAAAAGAAAGAACTGGTTTCTGCAGGTTGTTCTCTGATCTCCACGTGTGCTCTACCGCATGCATGTGGACAATCCATTGGTAGTTTACAGCACAGATTTGGCCAGAGTTTCCCAGTCACAGGGAAGACAGGGCCAAGCATTTCCCTCTTGGTTCTCTCATGTGCTTCTCTCGGTACAGTGCTGACACTGTCTGCCGTAACCCTCAATGAATCCCTTTTGCCAGAAAAAAAAAAAAATATATATATATATATATATATATATGGCGCTGACCCCAGGTTCATTCTCGGCAGGGGAAAGGGCCCAGGGAGAATTTACCAACACTGGCCACTCAGTGTTCCATGGCTCCAGCTCACCCGAGGCCGTGTACATGTACGCCAGCTCTAGGTGTCTTCTAAACCCTAATTTGGTACTGATGCCATGTAAGACGTTGCCATGGAGATCACCAAGGGAAACGAAAGGGTCCAGTTGTTCAGTGACCAGATAGTACTTTTCTGGAATATTTTTGACCTCACCGTGGAGCCAGCAGATGGAGAGGGCCGGTGCATTCTGTGGGTCTCCCTTTGCTGCCTGGGAATGTGGGTGCCTGTTTCTCCTGAAGTCTTGTTTCAGATAAACGATTAACCAACACAAGAATGGGCTGGGTGGCTGTGATGTCCGGGGAGGGGTATGGTTGGGCTGTACAGGGACTGGGTGACCCTCCTCTGTTCTCATGCCCAGGAGTATCCCCTGGCAGCTCTTGCCGGCACTGCCTGCCACTGTGGGTTCCCCACCACACGGTTCCCTCTTCACGACCGGGAGGATGAGCAGCTGTGTGCACAGAAGTGCAGTGCCGAGGAGTTTGAGAGCTGCGGGACGCCCAGCTACTTCATCGTGTACCAGACGCAGGTCCAAGGTAAGCCAGGCTGCCTCGACAGACCCTCCTTCCCAGATGTGTCCTGGCCAGTCGGTTTCCTAAAGCCTGCAGTGTGAGGCAGGAAGTGAATTGATGAGAAGGCTGAGGGCTGGCCGATTTGCTGAGACCTAGGCACCCTGGGTATGAGACAAGGAAAGCACCTGGGGGGAGGTTCTGATGATGTCTACCTGAGGTGATGCTTTGCTGATAGGGGAAAGAGAGCCCTCGGTCTCCTCCAACACAGAGCCAGAGTGTGATCCTGGACAGCCCATACCCCCTGTCCTGGCCTCAGTTTCTCCATATGGAAAATGAAGCTGTAGATGGTTAGCCTCCAATGTCCTTTTTGTTCTGGAATTCTGTCAACCTGTCTACGACTTCTTCCCCTCCCTGTCAATCGTCCTTTCCATCCCTTTCCTCCTTTGCCAATAGAGCCCACGCTGACTGTTTATCTCTGTACCGCCTACAGGGAAGGCCAAGGGTAGAGATGATGACAGTGGCTAGGAGGGTGGCCATGATAGCGATGGTGATGACTGCAGTCGTGCTTGTTAGCTTTTGTCAACTTGACACAACCCTAGGCATAGCAGGGACGAGGGAATCTCCGCTGAGGGCTGTCCCCATCAGATTGCACATAGGCCAGTCTGTGAGGTATATGATTGAGGTGAGAGGTCTCGCCCGCTGTGGGTGGTCCCACCCCTGGGCAGGTGGCCTTGGGTTGTTTAGGAAAGGAGAGTGGGCAAGCCATGGAAAGCAAGCCAGTAAATAGCTTCCTCCATGGTTCCTGCCATGGTTCCTCCATGGTCCTCTGCTCCTGCTTGAGTGCCTGCCTTAACTTCCCTCAGTGCTTGACTGCACCTGGGACATGAAAGCCAAAGAAACCCTTCCTTTGGCCAGTGTTTATCACAGCAACAGAGGGGCAAACTAAAACTATGAAGGGAGGTGATGGTAGTGACAGTGGTCATGATGATGGTGATGATGATGGTGGTGGTGATGGTAGCAGTGACAGTGGTGGCCGTGATGGTGGTGGCCATGATGGTGGAATGAAGGTGGTGGTGGCAATGGTGGCAGTGATGGTGGTAGTGACAGTTGTGATGATGGTGATGATGAGGTGTTAATGATTATGGTGATGGTGACAGTGGTGGTGGTAATGGTGGTGATGATGATGAAAATGGTGGTATGACAGCAGCAATGGGTTTCTTAAGTCTTACTCCACATTGGGCTCAGTACTGAGGCCTTCATATATACTTCCTTCTCCTCAGCTGTCCTATGAGGTGGGGGTGGTGATTGTTCCCACTTCCCTGGGAAAGTGAAACTCAGAGTAGCTGAGGGGCTTGCCTACAGACAAACCATCAACTTTTATTCCTGGGAGGGGCTTCTCAAACAGTAGTTGGTATGGGGTTGGGCACTCACACTGGACCAGAGCCTAAGGGGACCCCAGGCCTTATCTCAGCATGGAAACACTGGCCATTCATTGCACCAGCCTCATCTCATTCCATGATGTGAAGCCACAGTCAGCCTGTGAACAGGGCAGAACTACGCCCATTTTACAGATGGTGGAGGGACAAGGAACTGGCCACAGTCCTACCTACATAAGAGAGCAACGTGCCTTCAGAGCTGACTGCAAAGACCATGCTAGAATCCTTGGCTCAATAGGAAGAGCTTTCCCAGCCCATCTGGAGTCTGAAGAGCAACAGCACGTCTTTGGGCAGACTGCCTTCTAGCAACAGTGCATAGATGGGCAGATGGACACGGCATGGGTGTGTCAACAGCAGTATTACCTGCAAGGCAGTCTGCATCCTCGCACACCGGTGCCCTCTTAGAGGGAAGCAACAGATGCCTAGTTGTGATTTTCGTAAAAATCCTGTGACCAGTGGTCCCGCTTGATCTGATATTGAGTACAGAAGCCTGGTAGGAAAAACACTACTCATTGACAGTGCAGTGAGGAGGGACACGTGTGTGCTGGTTTTCTGGGATGCATCGGGCATCTGGGCCGAGCTATGTGGCCCTGGCCTGGAGGAGAGAGTCTTGCCAAACTAATAGCACTGTACTCGTGTGTGGCGTTGCTGAGGCCATGCCAGAAGCTGATGTCTTCCCAACAGTCGATAGCATCTCTGTGCCCATCCCAAGCCTGCCCAAGCCGCTCTAGCAGATCCTACCCCCTGGGAAGAGTTGCATGCCATAGATTCTGCAAACTGCCCAAATCTTGGTCTACTGTGTCTGTCCTTTATTAAACATCAGCTACACAATACGCCCTGATATTCCTGACGGGAACTAAACAGTTAGCAGGCTGTGTGCCCAGCGCTGTCAATGTGCCTTACCAGGCTTTGCCCACCTAACCCTCTAGTCACGATGTGTGACCAGTTTACACATGGATGACTAAACAGGGAGGCTGAGCAGTATGGCCATACAGCTAAACAGGGCAGAGTTGGGATTCCAAGCCAGGTGATCAAAGTGCAACTTCTCGGTGTTACTTCAGACTCACTCTGAGTGGCCTGTTCACTTCTGTTCGCAAAGCGAGGAGACTTCAGTTCAAGGAGGTAAAGATGCCCAGTGGAAAGGCAGGGTGGAGACTTGGGTCTGCTGGTTCCATGGCCTAGAACATGCAGCCTGTAGCTTCTCCCTTGGTGTACAGGGCTTCGGAACCACACAGGAGCTAACACTGAGAGGTTGCAAGGTAAAAGATTTGTTTTTATGGCTGGGCCAAACCTACAGTCTCCTCCAAAGTAGCAGAAGGAAACAACTCAGACCAAAGGCAAGGAAACCTCTTTATAGCAAGTGATTACAAAAGCGGAATTTTGCAGTTATTTTTATGATCATGGAAAAAGGTACATGTTACGGATTTATGGTCAGACAGTTACCAAAACATATGATGAAACATTTTATGGTCAGTCAGCTCTCAGAACTTACCATGAAACCGTGAAAACTATTTACGATTTATATGTCACACGATTATGGAGAAAGAACAAATAGAAATAGCAAGCTGACCTTTAGGACCATAAGGAGCAACATAGAAATAAATCAAAGTCTAACATTGTTTAACTTAAAAAAAAAAAAAAAGGTAAATAATGGAGGCAGCTGACCATTACCATAGACAAAATAGTTTTCTGTTGTTGTTTGGTTGGTTGATTGGTTGGCTTTTCGAGACAGGGTTTCTCTGTGTAGCCTTGGCTGTCCGGGACTCACTTTGTAGACCAGGCTCACCTCAAACTCAGAGATCTGCCTGCCTCTGCCTCCCCGAGTGCTGGGATCACAG
The DNA here is from genome assembly GCF_907164565.1 of Psammomys obesus. NCBI lineage: Eukaryota > Metazoa > Chordata > Mammalia > Rodentia > Muridae > Psammomys > Psammomys obesus. Next base: position 3,057,887 of record NW_026590062.1, read on the forward strand.
CACTGGCCACCGTGCCTGGCTGACAAAGTGGATCTCAACCCTGAGAACAATAGATGTTATCAGAGAGCTGACTCATGGCCTCCCAGGAAGGTGTGAGTTAAGAATTCTTTGGGAGGGATGAAGAGATGAAGGGTGCCCCAAACCCAGAGCCAAGCTTTTATTATGAAAAACAAAACAAAACCTGTTAAACCTCAGAAAATCGAGATGTTGTGCAGGACACACCCAGAGGCTTCCTTCATCCCTTTTGCTGTGTTTACAGGGCCCCTTGTACCCTGGGCCCTCTTGTACCCTGCCATTCTGAAAGAAGTGCAATCCACCATGTGAAACATTAATTACAGTGCAACATTTGCCTAGGGTTTTTTTTTTTTGTTTTTTTTTTTTAGTCGCGTTTGCATAGAGGGAGAGGCACCTTTTAAGTGTGGTCCATGACCACAGGGCAGCCCCTGCTCCTCTGGCACCAAAAGAAAGCAGAGAACCTTCTGGCTCAGATAGGAGCTGCAGTGGGATGAGGCGGGGTCTCCGTGAGGTCGGGCTCTCAGTCCCATCAAACTGACAGTTTGAACCACTGCAACCACCTGTGAGAGACTTTCTGGGGGTCGCCTGAGACTGGACAGGAGGTTCGTCCTCCTGTGGACGAATGCTGTCCCCCCTCCTGTGCGCTCAGCCCATCATAGAGCCTCTCTTCTTCCGGATATGACCTTGTCTCCAGGGCACACTGTGCTCACCCCTGTTTGTCCTCCCGCAGACAATCGCTGCATGGACAGAAGGTTCCTCCCAGCCAAGTCTAAGAAGCTCATTGCTCTAGCCAGCTTCCCGGGCGCCGGCAACACATGGGCCCGACACCTCATCGAGCTGGCCACCGGCTTCTACACTGGCAGCTACTACTTCGATGGCTCTCTGTACAACAAAGGTGAGGGGTGGAGGGTGAGGGAAATTCGGTGCACCACTCAGCACGCCTGGGCTCCCCAGTCAAGGCCTGTCATATGTGTGGTGCTATCCACCTTCTCATGGCTGACCCACACTTCGTTTGTCTCAGACTTGGCACCTGCCCTGAGCCTGCCGACTAATTGACACCTATTATGTGCTTAGTCACTTTCCTCCACTTAGATTGCCACAAACATTTTTTTCCTTTTTTTTTTTTTTAACTTTTATTAGTTACACTTTATTCATTTTGTATCCCCCCATAAGCCCATCCCCCTCCTGGTCCCACCCCCCCTTTCTGCATGCATGCCCCTCCCCAAGTCCACTGATAGGGGAGGTCCTCCTCTCCTTCTTTCTGATCTTAGTCTATCAGTTCTCATCAGAAGTGGCTGCATTGTCAGGGTTCTAGGTTATCTCCATGGATAGTCCTTGGTTGGAGTATGAGTCTCTGGGAAGTTCCCTGTGTTCAAATTTTCTTGTTCTGTTGCTCTCCTTGTGGAGTTCCTGTCCTCTCCAGCTCTTACTATTTCCCACTTCTTACATAAAATTCCATTCACTCTGCCCGTCAGTTGGCCTTCAGGCTCAGCATCTGCTTTGACAGTCTGCACGGCAGAGGCTTTCAGAGGCCCTCGCCATAAACATTTCTTAAGCACCTACTGTGTGCTGGGCACCTCACCACAGATACAGACTGACCAACAGCTCTGTGCTACCAGTAGAGGTATGATAACTGTTTACTTTGGGGCATTTATTGAGTATCAACTGTTTACTAGGCATCTTGCCTGTAGTATTTGCTGTGTGCCCTGTTCTTTATTTTGATGCTGTACACTGTCATTTACCCCGCACTGTTACATCAGAAACGTGCTTCCTTCGTGTGGTTTTCAAGAGGCACTCACAGGCATCCTGTCGAGTTGTCTGTGACCCCAGACATGAAAACTGAGGCTGAATAAGAGGACGTAACCAACCCCCCCCCCCGTCACAGTTTCTTCAAGTGTCTGATTAGAGACTGTGCCCAGCTGTGTCCTGATGTCAGGTTCACGTCCTTATCACCCTTGGGCTTCCTACTGGGAGTTAGAAATCCAGGGTAGCACTGGACAGGAAGCGATCTCCTTGGCATGGGTTTTACATGTGTGTGTAGGGAGCCCTTGGCTGTGGCTCTGTGTCTGTGTTTTGGTGGAGGTGCACTTCCTGGCTCTGTGGTCGCTGGCATGCTGCTGTCCCTCTCTGATCCTGTGGTCACGCACCTGCTAAAGCTAACAGTTTGGACCTCGTGAGGCTGATGTAAACATGCATGGATTGACTCATTAACAAGTCCAGCACGAGGGAAACAGACACTGCCATTACGGCACAGCTAAGGAAAAGCCGGGCAGCAACAGCTCCCAACATAGAAAGCAGGAGGGTGGGAGAGACTGAAAGTGGCAGGAGGTGAGGTGGGCGGGGCTGAAGATGGAGCTAGCAGGGGTGTAGGAGCAGGCCATCCTAGTGCCTTCAGTTGCTGTGATAAACTCTGAACAAAGCCTACTCAGATAGGAAAGGGGCAAAACTCAACAGAGGCCATGGAGGGTGCTGCTTACTCACTTGCTCCTCATGGCTTGCTCAGCCTGCTTGCTTATATAACCCAGGACCAGCAGCCCAGAGATGGCCCCACCCACAGTGGGCTGGACTCTCCCACACCAATTACTAATCAAGACAATGCCTCACAGACCGATCTGATGGAGGAAATCCCTGAACTGAGGTTCCCTTTCCGTGGGTGTCACTAAAGTAACCAGCACATTGGAGCCCAGTTCTCTGCATTTGGTTTGGGTTTCTGTACTCATGTCCTTAGCACTTACTATGTGGGAAGTAGCACTCACTGTGTTTGAGACTCCTGTCAGGATTTGAACCCAGACCATCAGCAGAACTGGAGCTGTGCTGTCTTTATGAGGTGGTGGCTGGGATCACGTCACATATTGTCCTAACTGCCCTAACTGCTCAGCCTCAGAAAAGGGTTGCCTGGGATCATTGAGGTCAGGGATGTAAAGTGGTTTCATCTCCTGTGTCAAGTTCGGTGAACTCCGCTCTGCAGAGACATGTTGAGAAGGGTTCTGAGGTTCTGTTTTTCCTCGGTGGCTTGAAAGAGGCAAAGGGAGGCAGCTGCCTAGACATCCGGGACTGGGCCCCCATCAGCTCCCTCGCGGCTTCAGAAAGCAGTGGAGCCATCAGTCTGAAAGTCCATGGTGCTTTGCGAATGGGACCTGGGCTCAGGTTCTCCCCATCCTGAGCCTCGGCCTCTTTATCTGGAACCAAACACAGAGGTTTTCCAGACACACCAGACCGTGGCAGGAGGGCACCTGGGGACACTGTGACGCGAGGCACACCAGGCTATGGTATGGAGGTATGAGGAGAGAGACAAGGGGAAACATATTTTTTTGCAGCTCTGAGACAATGTCTTGAAACAATTGTCTGGTGGCCCCTCAGAACCACAACTGTAGTGACTCAAGACAGCCCATCCAACTGTCCTCCCACAGCGTCCTCCTAGTCATGAAATTGAAAACTTAGACTCTGGAGTGGGTATTTCCAGACGACCATGCTGTGTTTTCTTTGTTTCTTTTCAATCTCCACAAATACTGCGATAGGTTGATGCCATTGGGGCATTGCAGGTCTCCCAGGACAGGGAAATGACCTCCGTACGGTCGCTGCCGCTGACACCATGTCTTGTGTGGGGGGTTGGGAAGTTTTCTTGACCGTTTTGTTGGCTTTGGCTTCTGGAGATGGAGTCCCACCCAATAGCCAGGATGTCTTCAAACTCAGGGCATCTCAAGCATGGGGACCGCAGGCATGGGCCAGTGAACCTGGAGCCGTGTCTCTGAGGAGCGCGTGGGTTCTCGTATGCCACCTGTATCTCCCCATTGCTGGGCCTGGAAGAAAGTGGGTTTCAGTATAGACAAAATGGAGGCCATGGGTGCAAAGTCTTTGCCCGGGTTGTACAGAGTCCCAGAAAAGGGATGTGTGGCATGGGGCTACAGCCCTATGCCCTCATCCTCAGTGCCCTTAGGGTGCTGTGCCACTGTGAACATCAAGATCTGTCTCTAAAAGACCTGGGCCCGGGTGCTCAGAACACACCCAGGAGTGAGTGAGTGAGTGAGTGAAGAAGAGAGTCCTGAGGAGGGGTTGGGTGTGCCTCCTGCCTCCCCATATCCCCAGCTTCTAACTTCTCGGCTGGGGTTGTGGACAGGGTTCAAAGGTGAGCGGGACCACTGGCGTAGTGGGCGGACCATCTGCATCAAGACCCATGAGAGCGGCCAGAAGGAGATCGAAGCCTTTGACGCAGCCATTCTGCTCATCCGCAACCCGTACAAGGCCCTCATGGCGGAGTTCAACCGCAAGTATGGAGGCCACATAGGATTTGCTGCCCATGCTCACTGGAAAGGCAAAGGTACAGAAGGCGGGGGGTGAGGGGCTGGGGCAGTTTGGGGTATGGGGCAGACAGCATGGGGTGACAGAAGGGAAGAGCTGGAGCGGTGTGGGGTGGCCAGCATGGGGTGACAGGAGGGAGGATCTGGGCCAGTGTGGGGTGGCCAGCAGGGCGCTCTTAAGAGGCTGCAGCTGAGGCCTCACAGGCCACACCCAAAGCACCAGGAGCTAAGGATTTGGAATTTACAGTGAAACTTGATAACATGACTCCCAATCATTCCAATTTATTTATTTATTTATATGTCTATCTATCTATTTATTTATTTATTTAGTCTACAGTGTTCTGCCTTTATGTGTGCTTTCACACCAGAAGAGGGCATAGATGGTTATAGGTGGTTGTGAGCCACCCTGTAGGAGCTGGGAATTGAACTCAGGACCTCTGGAAGAGCAGACAGTGCTCTTAACCTCTGAGCCATCTCTCCAGCCTTCATTGCACTTTCTTGAACAACTCTTAGCTTTTTGGACTTAGTGGTGTGATAAAATTGTGGGGTGCAGAGGCTGGAAGGTACATCCTCAGCAGCTATGGTTCTCTGGTTTTGGTGACAGAGACACTATTGGTAAAATCCACATGGCATTGATTGCCACGTGTTTTGGGGTCCTCTCCTGAGTTTCACACAGCCTGTGTCCAGTCCCAGGTCATTGCCTATGTGGTGGTGTGAGCCGGGAAATTTGAGAGTCTATGTCCAAACCAGATTTCCCAGGTACTCCGATGCCCTACCAAGGTTTGAAAACTGCCTTGGGACACCCTAGACGTACAGAAGGGAGGGTGACCTGCGAGAAGCAGAGGCCACATAGCTGCTGTGTGTGTCCAGCCACGGGAGCCCTGTTCCCTCCCGATTAGAGCCAAGATAAGCCTCCCCACCCCCCCAGCTTCGGTTCCATAACGTTAATTTTACAACCCCTCTGGAGCGGGACGAAGGCGAAATTTTATGTGATATGATTACACAAGGTGAATTGTCCTGGATCTGTTTAATGAAACAGATCCTGTGTTTAATGATTCCGTGGGGAGCTGGTGCCTCAAAACCATTAATCAGGGCCTGGTTCTCCCTGACGACAAGGAGTTGGAGCAGAGACCGCCAGGTGGCGGGCAGCCAGGCACACAGGTGTCCTGTGGGTCGTCAGGGTGCCTTGATTTCTGGATTTGTAGGTGCTGATCAATTACCAGGAGCCCGGAGCTAGCGGAGGCTGTGGGGGAGAGGGATGATTTTTGCTTTCATTTCTATTCTTCTTTGCAATGAAGTCATTCAGGAGCTTTGAGAGGTGGGGGTTGGTGCGGGCGAACCTCTGATATGGAGGAGGCCAGAAGAACATGGGAGCTGTTATGCTTTGAGGGTGGGGAGACTCAGGCCAGCAGGATGGGACATGTGGGGAGCCTTAGGAAAAGCTGGGGGCCAACACCAGCAGGCTTCTCCTGAGCAGCATGTACTCTTCTGCACCTGGTGCTTCAGCAGGAGCTTTGCAAAGCTCGTTATCCTAAGAGAGCAAGGCTGCCCATCTGCAACTCAAGGCGAGCAAATAGCGCCAGCCAGGTCGCCCAGTGCAGGTAGAGAGGAGCAGAGGTTCCGGCCCCAGCCACCTGGATGCAGGGTCATCCATGGCCAACCCTGAGTCTCAGCCAGTACCCAGAGGTAAAGGACGCACCGGGGAGACAGAGGCAGCTTCCCCAGAACCAGAGCTTCAGGTGATGGTCTCAGAAGACAGGCTCAGCTTGACACACCAAGAAGATGTCTTCAGGATGGTCCCACGTGACCACCCCAGAGGTCTAGACCTGTGGGGTGCTGGGTGACAAGGGCTAGCCTCACCTGGGTTTCTCCTGGGATGGTAGTAGCTGTCCTGAGCCACCAAGGGTGCCGGGAGGTGACCAGGAAGTAGGGAGAGGCTGCGAAAGGGAAGGAGCCGCTCTGTATGCGTAGGTTTCCTACCCTCCCAGATACATCTGGTCCTAACCCATTATAACAGTGCGGGCCCAATTAGTCAGCTGTCTTGCGCATAATCTGTTTTAAGAATAAGAAATAACCCGTCACCAGCATAAATATTTCTCAAGTAGCCGTGGGGTTCCGGGAGGGGGCGGGACACGGCCATCTGAGGACAGCTTTGATGAGTTCTGTCGAGAAAAAGCAGTCCTTTATCACGGTGCAATTTAGCTGTTGGATATTTCAATTTGGTTCCTGCTGGGTACCAGGCTGTGGGATGAGGCTGTCAGTGGCTGGAGAAGAACTAGGCCAGAGTGAGACAGGCTGGATGGAAGGGTGTGATTTTGACCAAGTCACTTTCCCTGTCTGAGCCTCAGTCCTTCCTGGGGATGATATCCGATAGTCTTTTTCCCTTAGGGTAGGTGGGAGGACTAAGTGAGACAGTGAGGATCTTTTTCCCTTAGGGTAGGTGGGAGGACTAAGTGAGACAGTGAGGATTCGTCACCCATCAGGGGGTCACCATTCAGGAGAATTTTTTATTTTTTTATATTAATTGTAGTTTATTTACTTTGTATCCCAGCTGTAGCCCCCTCCCCCACCCCCTCTCAACACCCCCTTCTAACCCTACCCTCCCTTCCTCTTCTTCTCCTATGCTCCTCCCCCAGTCCACTGATAGGGGAGGTCTTCCATCTGACCCTAGTCTATCAGGTCTCATCAGGACTGGCTTCATTGTCTTCCTTCGTGGACTGGTAAGGATGCTCCCCCTCAGGTGGAGGTGATCAAAGAGCCAGCCACTGAGTTCCTGTCACAGATGGTCCCTGTTCCTATTACTGGGGAGCCCTCTTGGACACTGAGCTGCCATGGGCTACTTCTGTGCAGGGGTTCTAAGTTACCTCCATGCATGGTCCTTGGTTGGAGAATCAGTCTCAGAAAAGACCCCTGTACCCAGATTTTTTGGTTCTGTTGTTCTCCTTGTGGAGTTCCTGTCCCCTCCAGGTCTTTCTATCTCCCCCTTCTTTCATAAGATTCCCTGCACTCTGCCCAAAGTGTGGCTATGAGTCTCAGCATATGTTTTGATAACCTGCTGGGTAGAGTCTTTCAGAGGCCCCTGTGGTAGGCTCCTGTCCTGTTCCCTGTTTTCTCCCTCTTCTTATGTCCATCTCGTTTGCCTTTCTGAATGAAGATTGAACATCTTACCCAGGGTCCTCCTTCTTGATTAGCTTCTTTAGGTGTACAGATTTTAGCATGATTACCCTATATTATATGTCTAATATCCACTTTTAAGTGCGTATATACCTTGTGTGTCTTTCTGCTTCTGGAATTTTAAGGTCCCCAACCCAGCTTGAGAGACTCATGCTCTCCGTGCTCCCTCTGGAGGGGCCTGAGGAGTGCTGCAGCGTCAGCAGTTGGGCCCTTAGTGCAAGTAGGTGCTGATGCTGTTCCCAGCAGCCCAGCGCCCACCATCGGCAGTCTCTCCCAGCTTCTCTCCAGCCTGAGCCTCAGCGGCTATCCTTGGCGATCCGCTCTACAACTACCCCCAAGGAGTGTTCTGCTCTGTGTAACCTGTCTCAGGCAACCCTAAAGGCACCCTCCTAGTCAGGTGACTTTCTGTGTCAGGGCTAACAATGAGCCCTCAAGAGGAGAGTTTGAATAGAGCAGGGAGACCCCCAAGAACAAGCTTACCAAGCCTGTTTAACCCCACCCCAAGGGGCTCACTCTGCAGTGGAGACAGATGTGTAAGCAGAGTGACCAAACAGGAAGGACTCACTGTGTGGTCAGGAGAAAGAATGGAGCCTGCAGAGCCCAGAAGAGGCCTGTGTGGGTCCCCGGGGCCTGTGATGGTGACTTCTTGTTTGAGAAAGATGGACAGCAGTAAGGACGGTAGCCATGCTTATTGAACAACTGCAGGGCCCGGGCCAGTGTGGCGACAGTCCCCGTCCTCTGGCCACACAGTACACAGTTCCCTGTTAGCACCCTGACATTGCTCATAATACCTTGGTAGTAAAAGGCCCACCAGCTGCTGGCCAGGCCTCCCAGATCCCAGACTGCCTTCAACAGTCCTTCATCCACTCTGCCTCAGTTTCCTCTTCTGTTAAATGATGACCACGCTAATGAGGGGTACCTGTGAGGACTGAGCAGAGTTAACTCCTGAATGCATCTGCACAGCGAAAACACATTTACAATCCAGCAGCACACCTTTATAATTAATATGCTAATGGAAATTATAGACCTCTGATAGGAACATATTTACATAAACATAACTATTTTATAAAGCCAGCATGGTGGCGCACACCTTTAATCCTAGCGCTCAGGAGGCAGAGGCAGGTGGATCTCTGAGTTTGGGGCCAGCCTGGTCTACATAGTGAACTCCAGGCCAGAACTACACAGAGAAACCAAAGGGAAAAGCCTGTTTTATGTAAATCTCATATGAATTGCATAGCATAGTGTGGGGTGAGTCGGAAGCACTTGGATGCAGGCCTGATTGTCTCATCAGAATGGAGTCTTTGATGTGACGTCTCTCAGTCCCTGAAATCATCGGCGGTCTTTATCCTTTGAAGACTCAGGGACTACCTTTGAATTTAGTTGTCACACTTAAAAGTCTTTTACAATGCTATGAGTTATTCATTAATTACACCAAATTGTATAAACAGATTTAAATATTTGTTCATCACAAAGTTTTTACAACTGTTATTGAATTTAGTAGGAATATTCCAGATAGGGATAGCTCTCTAAACAACTTTTAAGTGATTAACGCAATGACTGACTACTCAAAAAGCAAAGGCTTTGTTCAATGGGGAAACATTTAACAGGTATTAAATGTCCATTTAGTCAAAGGATAAACAAAACGTTTTGTTACTGTTGTCTTAAGTGATTTTTTAAAACATTACTAAGAACAAATCAATACTTAAGAAAGTATTATAGAGAATTAAGCATTAATTTTATCTCAGGGTATTGAACTGACCTTAAGTTTTATAATTTAAATGTTATTTTTAACCTGTTAAAAATTAAATAAAAATTAAAATTAAAATGTTATTTTTAAAATGGATAACCATATCCATTTTTAAACAATCCTTTTGCAACATACTTTGATCTTATTATTATTACAAAATTTAGAAAACAATTTTAATGAGGTAATTTTAAAAGAAAGTTCAGGAGGCCATAATGTAAGACAGAAAACATGGTATCTTAAATATCCAATACTTATAAACACAGGTAAAGCACATTTATAGTTTTGTTTTCTTAACCAAACTTAAACTAAATGTTTGTTAAAGATTTAAGCTACTATAACAGGTCCCGTGAAGTGTTTTGCTTTTGGGTGTGTGGTTTTTGTTGTCATGGTTGGAAAAAGCATTTCCTCTTATAGTTGTCTTCCCCAGACATCAAGAACATAAGGCATCCAGAGTAAGACAGTGCTTAGCAATTATGACTTTAGTGTTCTTTTAAATTAAGAGTTGAATAATTCTTTAAATATATAATTATGGTAATACATTAAGTGGATCTGTAAACTCTAAGATGTCTATGCAAACCTGGAAGTCGGTTTTTAAAATGACAATTAAAAATAGATACAGTCGGGAGCCGTGGCACAGGCCTGTAATCCCAGCAGTTAGGGAGGCAGAGGCAGGAGGATCTCTGAGTTCGAGGCCAGCCTGGTCTACAGGGAAACCTTATCTCGAAACAAAACAAAAAAACAGACATTTAGGGCTTTCTCTTACATTGGCCTTACCAAGGTGCAGATCTTGAAACCCTGCTTGTTCGTTCATTTGTTTTTAAAGAGACAGTGTGCTCAGAACTGTCTTTGAAATGTTGGTATGCAGATAAACACTCACATGTAAACAAGCCATATCTGAAGCACAGATGTGATCTGGCCTTTTAATCTCTGAGATAATGAGCTCAGTGTCTGGGGTATCTCAGCTGTCACTAGGAAAATCGTACGCTGGTGTAAGAGCAATCATCTCATAGTTACTTTATACCCTCAACTGGATAAGGAGTATAAGGTGATATAAGGAGGACAAGGTGACATCTTCAGAATTGCATCTTGTTCTTAAAGCAGACTTACATTTTTTAAATTTAAAAACATGTCAGCTGTCCCAAAGAAAGATCTAGAATCATTAAAAGCGGGCAGAGGAGATTTAGTTGGTGTGGTCACATGGGAAGGGGGACAGCGAGATCTGGCTTTAGGGACCTGAAGTAAAATCTAAACAGTCCTGGTCCTTCGTCATTGTCTGGGCTTCGGGTGTCCTGAAGGTGTTTGACAGTTACTAGAACTATTTGAAATCTCTTTCAGGAAGACAAGTTACCTTCCAGCTGGCACCCTTCCCTCTCCCAGTGTGAAATTCCTGGGGGGGGGGGGCTCATATCCCTGGGGTCCATTGCTTCACCAGTCTGACAGTCGGACTGAGACACACACGTGTCTTTTGAGAATATATTTTTGCTACGCTGTTTACTCAGGGGATCAGGTTTTATGATGATGTTCCCAAGAAAAGCCACTTGTTGCTACATACCCAGGAGCAGAGCTGGCTGGGTCTGAGAAACAGCTATTACTTGGTGTCAGAGCCACTCAAACGTCTAGAGTTTCTTGTTAGGCAATTGGAAGCAAAGGAACGCAGAACCTGTGCTGAAAAGGATGGAGGGGGCACAGACAGTTTCATTTGATTTTCTTAAATAGTCTAAGGAGTGCCCCTAGCTCAGTCCAAGCTGGGATTCTGGGCTTTAAGACTGGCAGGAATTTTTAAGACTAGCTTTAACATAAGCATGGGAGTTAAAGGAAAACAAGCTGCTCAAAGAAACTGTAAGATAGGATGTGACAAAGAAGCAGGCCAGAAAGGAAGAAGAGCCCTTTTTTTAAATTTTAGCATCTAAATTAATTTAATCACATGAAATGTAACTCAGGTGTGGCTTTACTACTCTTTTATTATTATGAATTACCAATATGAGCAGTATTTGGAGATCAGTTTACATTTTAGTTAAAGCCTATGTGTGAGTTTTAAGACTTTCATCGCTCAGGACTTTGTTAAGCTTGGAGGCTGTAACTGCTTGGGTTGTCTTTAGTCTCTTTTGTTTTTTTCCTAAACACTTGGAAGTTAGTCAGCAATTATCGCTCACAGAGCAGGTCAGAGTACCAGATGGCCATTTTTTTTTTTTTTCTCCAGGCACTTCCTCCTTTTTGGAAACCTTGTTTCCTCAGTTTTTTATTTCTCCTTTTTCTTTTGTCCTGAAAAGTCACCTGTCTGTGCTAGCTAGGAAATATGTGGTTTGGGTCAGCTGTATGTGCTGGTTTTTTTTTGCACCTTCTCCCACTGGGTCTCTGGTTATCCTATATGTTTACACAAACACGAAGGAGCTCAGGACAGTGGGGGGAACAAACCTTCATGTGTGTCTTTCCCAATGAGCCAATATTCCAAGCCTGGTGTACAGATCGAGTTTCAGAACAGCCTGGGCTACAGAGAGAAACCCTGTCTCGATAAACAAAACAAAAGAATGGGGCGTATCTGTTGAGTTTCACTGAGGCCTTTGCACATACTGAGGCATTGCCGCTGACACCACCACACGTTGGGGTGGGTTGGGGTGTGAGGGAACAAGTGTGTCTTGTCTTCAGCAGCTTCATCATCGGATGATCGTAAACTTCCTAAACTAGGGGTCTGACGAGGTCACAGGAGCCGCAGCAGAAAAAATGCAGAATAGCATTTGAGGAGGAGTGTCAGGAAACACAGGCCACATGGCAATAAATAAAGCATTTCAGAGACAAGGAAAACCAAGACAAAACAAGCCAGAAGCAAACAAAATACTGAACACGAGTTAAAGAGCAGAATCTAAAATGCCTCTAGAGTTCTGAGTGCAAGCAGACCAAACCAAGCAAACGTTAGACCGAAATGCTTTCAAACAAGCACACAAACCACACACCTTAAAACAAGTAACTTTGAAACAGACAAAAAGAAGATACCTCTCAAAGAATGACCTGTTAAGCAGCTCAGAATAGACAGACTGTCCACAAAAGCAAAGGAGGTCAGAACCCCAGACAGAACTCACTTGAGGAGAGAGCACCCTATGGCCAGGGCCCAGTGGATCCATACAGGTGCCTGGCTTCCGTTCAAGTGTTTCCTCCATTGAAAACTCCACATGTTGCCATATCTGATGGCATAAAAACCATAGCTCTCCTCTTATAGGGAATACGAGCTAGTTTATTCTGGAGGAATTTTGAGTGACTGTGGCCCAGAAAAAAAAAAAAAAAAAAAAACAGATTTAGGACACCCCAAACTCTATATTGCAATATGGAAGCAGTTTCACCAAGTTTTTGTAGTTTCCTAGAACAAAGATGATAGTCATAAATCAAGACAAGTTTAAAATATATTGGTAGGCACCTCAGAGAGGTGGGCACAGCAAGGTGGGCAGGACTTTTATAGGCCCAAGATGCTATCTGATGGCGTTCTTGCTTTGGGGTTAAGAGGAAGCTAGCTGTCTGTTAATAGATTCCAAAAGATACCTGTTAGTCAGGGGATGTTAATTCTGGCGTGGCAGAGGGCAAGGAGTAGCTGTACCAGAGCCTAGAACTAGCCCAAGGTAAGACAGTTAGTGGCTGGACTGACAACATTCCCACCGTTGCACAGAACTGGGGTTCTAATCAACCTATCAGCCTCTGCAGACACAGCTTCCTTCCAAGAGTTCTTGTTCCCAGGATCAAACCCAGAGCTTCCAGCCTGCTGGGCAAACATATATTTATATGGTGTGGTCTATTTGTGTCTTGGGCTGTACCTGGAACGAACCAGGCGCCAGTCAGGTGGGTATAGTTACCCCAGAGAGCACAGGCGGGTTCAGGGATCTTGAAGGTCTATCATCTGCCCACCTGGTGGCATGCTGACACACTGCTCTTCCCTCAGAGTGGCCCGAGTTCGTGAGGAACTATGCCCCGTGGTGGGCCACGCACACGCTGGACTGGCTCAAGTTTGGCAAGACGGTCCTGGTGGTGCACTTCGAGGACCTGAAACAGGACCTGTTTGCGCAGCTGGGCCGCATGGTCAGCCTGCTGGGCGTGTCGGTCAGGGAGGACCGCCTGCTGTGCGTGGAGAGCCAGAAGGATGGCAACTTCAAGCGCTCCGGGCTGCGCAAACTGGAGTATGACCCTTACACGGCTGACATGCGCAGAACCATCGCCGCCTACATCAGGATGGTGGACGCCGCGCTGCGCAGCCGCAACCTCACCGGGGTGCCCGATGCCTATGGCCCAAGATGATGGGCAGCCAGGGAGGGGCCCAGTACCCCCACACCCCACGGCTTCAAAGAGCTGGCTTCCCTCTGGCATGAAGACAGCTCCAGGCTTCTGCCTGCCTTCAGAGAGGCCCGTCCTAGGTCTGGGGAGGAGACATCCAGACGCCTTCCCCCTGGAGAAGTGTGGGGTGTCCCTGTCCCTGCCATTGATGGGAGAAGGGAGATGGTAGTCATGGAGACGACAGTGGTTAGGAGGTTCTGAATGAGGCAGCTGATGACCCTCCCAAGCTGACTATGTGGGCCCCTGCCTTTTCCCTGAGCAAGCACTGGCTCTCTGATCTCTCTCAGGCCACCTCTGTGTGACAGGCAGACGGCTGGGACCTGTTTCCGTTGCCTTGGGTGTCTGACTTCTGAGGTACAGAGACTGGTGCTTTGGCACCACCGTGGCAGCCGCCCCCAGGCTAAAGCACATAAGAGACCCAACCTGGGTGCCGTTCCACCTGTCCTGGGCGCCAGAACCCTGTCCTGCCTGCCCGTGCTGTGTCTTGGGGGTGGGGATGACACTGGGGTTCTTGATCCTTCTCCTAAAGGCCCTTAGGTACCAAAAAACCAACCCAACAGGTTGGCTCTGTGCCACATACAAAGCCCAGCGACCCAACTTTTGCAGGGTGTGGACCAACACGGCTATCTTAACACTGCCCTCCTGATCCCTCAGCCAGGGCAGAGAACAAAAGAGCTCCAACTCGGAGCCACGCCCAAAACAGTCTGCCTACCCTCCAAGCCATCAGCCCCCCCTTTCCTTGCTGGTAGCCCAACAGGCCCAGTCCCCACTCGGGACTCCTTAGAAATGGGGTAATGGATGGCTCTCGATCTCCATTGTACCGCTGCTCTCTCAATGCTGAGACACCAAAGGATTTGTGACTTGAGTCACTGATCATGTTTTTAAAAGCATGCATCCAGGATCCCGTCTCCCCAGGATCCCTGTGGCTTCCCCCTCCAGCCCGCACCTTCGCCACTCCCATTGCATAAACGTAAAAGCCATAGTCACGGCCCCCTCGCTCTTCTGTCCGGAGCAGCCACTTAAGTCTTGGGGGGGGGGGGGAAGACAGTCGAACCCTCGTTCCCGCCTAGCCAAGGAACCTTGGAAAAGGTTCTCGAAAAGAGATCTATATTTTTTTAAAAGGAATATGACCAAGACATTCTGCCCCTTGGACACTGGCCACACCAAAAAGAAGGGCCAAAAAAACACTGGACCTGCTCCCCTTCTCAGATGCCCTCACCTGGAGGGTTTGGGCCACCCCGGGGCTCAGCCAGGGGGCTCTGAATGTATTTTGTACGGTGTTTCCCCACCCCAGACTAATTTCTAGTTTTCTTTCACTGGCTGGTAGAGGGGCCTGTTCCCCCTCCTGCTTAGAGGTTGGCTCTTCCTGAGATTCTCTGGTTCCAGACCCTGGGCTGTAGTTCCTTGCTAGTGGCCACCTCTGGTCACGAACTTTCTGTTCAAAGATTCCTCAGGTCAACAGTATCATTAAAAGAGTTTTGTTGCTAATTCCACCACATGGCCCTGTTATATGTGGGGAGCTCACAGGTGAAGTGTCTTCCTGGGTGTGTGTGTACAAGAGGAGAAGGTCCAGGGGACGGCTGGGGTGAGGGATTCTCTGGGTGTGTGCATACACGTGGGGGTGTCCATTGGGAGGCGTCTCTTCTGTGCATGTGAGTGACAGAGACCCTGAGTGGCCGCTGTACCCTGTCTCTTCATTAAGCAAGCCAACGAGAACACAAAGATGCCCAGGGACCCTGTGGCTGCCGCCCTCAATGTCTAAACCTCCACCCTGGCTTCTCTTACACACCAGAGATGTATACTGAACCATGATCAGTCTTAGACTCATCCTAATCCTTATTGCAACTCCACGTTGACTGAGTCCCAACGCTGCTCCTATGCATACTGAGCCCCGCTCCTAGCTATCTGACCACTGTGTTCACAGGCTGATCCCTAACTGGCCCCAAAACAAGTGCCATTGATGTCTCTTGACTCGACCTTAATCTCTGTCACCTAACTGACTGTAGGTGCTAAGCCACAGTCTGGCGTGGGATGAGTCTTAACCTCGGTCACATGTGGCCTAATGTGATCTCACATCAAGGCTTGACTGGTCCTGGTGGCCTAGTCCTGAACTAATGGACTGTCTTGCTTTGAACCTGAGTCCCATCTGTATCCCCAAGGCTACCTTCACCCACCCAGTCCTAGTAAAGGAAGCCTTGTGGCATTTAACTGGCTGGGATTCTTGTCTCAGGATCACAAGGAGCCGTTACATCCAGCTCCCCCTCCTCCCTGAGGACCCAGTTCGACACCAGGGTGAAGCTGGGCTGAAGCCAATGCCTGCTCTTCCTGGGGCCATCTGGAATCAAATCTCTAAATTTTGGACTTAGGAACTAAAGTAGCATTTTTTTTTTTTTTTTTTTTTTTTGTTCACTAACTCACACAAAAGTCCTGAGCATGCATTTTCAGTGCAACAAGGACCCTGAGCCCCCTTGTTTTCGAGACTAAAAAAGGATTAGGAAGTCCCCATTCCTGAAGAGTTCACATCTTACCAAGTACCATCAGAATCAGAAAGCATTTGGGGAAGAGGACAGGGAGGCCCCTGGCGACCCATATGAACCAACATGGAGATTTGTTTCAGAGCTAAGGCTCTCACTGTGGAAAGTAACATGAAAACCAGCTTGTGGGGAAGTGGAGGGAGCATCCAGTCTGGATCCTGCTGTTCTTCCCACAGTGACTCCCAGACTCAAGTAGAACAAGGCTGATCATTGGAAACAATTCCAGATTTTCCCAGGAGCCCTGGAGGCGGCTGCTGGATCGGTGTGGGAGGGAAGAGAGATGCAGGCAGGTCCTCCAAGGACTATCCCCCCTGGCAGAGACCCAGCCCCTCTTCCCTCCTATCGCTCCTTTGTTTTCTTTCTCCTCATCCCTCCTCCTCCTCACTTTTCCTTAGAGCCATGGTTTCCCTCTTTGAGGTCCGATTTCCCTCAGCTGCCCCAGGTGCCTCTTTCCTCTTCCTGTCTCTCCGTTTTGCTCTGTCTCCCTCACCATCAGCTCATCTTGGTCTCTGCACTGCTGTTACAGGTGTCTCTCTATCCCTACCCCTTTATCTCAGAGTTCTCAACTCCTCTGTCCTTCCCTTCCTCCCTCTCTCCCACCCCCATCTCTCCATCCTGCAGAGTGGGGGTGGCTCTGTGGGATCCAGGCATAGTGAGACAAATGTACCCAGGCTGGTAACCAAGGAAGTGGTTTCCTTAGCAACAGAATCTGTAGAACAGGGGCTGCACTGCCCTGTCCTTAGCACTGCTATTACAGTAATAGGATAGAGGAAGAGAAAGGGAGGCAGGAAATGAAAGAGAGGGAAAGAAACGGAATGGATGTCACGAGCAGTACCTCACTTATGGCTGCTAATGGTCCCCCTGACAGGAAGGGACAGTACTCCAGCACCAGCTCACTGCCTGATGCTTTGGGAACACTCCTAATTAGAGGCGTGGAGGGAGTGAGGGCAGAGAGAGGCAAAGTGGAGGGTGTTGGAGCACAGGACTAGGCCACAGTTAGGAGAGACCGCTAGCAGGACCTGGAGCTCCCAGCCTCAGCAGTGTGCCACCCCAGGAGGATCCTGGGACTGAATGAGAGCACAGTGGGGGGTGGGATGAGGGTGGCAAAGTAGACTCTAGTTTCTGTCCCTCAGGAGTTCACCTAGGCATGGATGGAGGGCGAAGGGTATAAAGCAGGATGCAGGGCTCTCCTATCTCACCCTCCCTTCTGACTGGCCAAGGGAAAACATGGAGAAGGGAACCACCCAGGACATGGCCAAGGCCGGAGAGGCTCAAAGAAGTTAAGTAATTCACTTAGGGGCACAGTGCTTGGCTTGGAACCAGAGATCATCAGAGCCCATTTGGAAGGTGGAAGAGGCAGAGGGTGCATGGGGAGAGAAGAGGGGGAGACACTGACAGACTGACTGACTGACAGACAGACAGCCTTAAATAATTGCTTTGGCATTGTCTTATGCCGGACCTCATGGGATTGCGAATGACCATCTTCAAAGAGCACATCTGTCCAGGCATATTCATTCCCTTCCAGAGAGTGGGATTGGGTCCCCCTTCTAGGCTGCTGTTCAAGATTCAGAGGGATGTAGGAGGCACCGGTGGGGGATGGGGGACGAAGGGCAGAGAGCTGTTCATGGTGACACAGACACATGTCCCATCTCTTTTCTAAAAGCACTGACGCATGGAGGGAGGTGCCCACAGCAATGCTTTTTTTTTTTCATCATCTTTGCCAGCTTACTGTTTTCTTTAGATTCACAGCCTGCAATCTGCCAGCATTCGGGGGAGATGCCTGAAAAGGAGGACACACCTCAGAACATGGAGGAGAGTCAATGATGGGGGGTGTCTCTGCCCCACCCCTGACTTGCCTCTCATCTCAGGAGTAGCCACATCCCATCAGGCCCCCAAGACCTATCTGTAACTGAAATGTGAGGGTCCTGAGGGAGGCAACATTGTTGACTCAAATAGCTTTGGGGTGGTCCTTGCTGTTGGCTACTAGACTACAGGAGACAAACAGTCAGCTCAAAGGCAGAGGAACCACTCGCTGAGGACCTTCATGAGTCCAAAAGTCAAGGGATGGCGGGAGGAATCTGTGGTGAGGATTGAGGTGGGCACTCTGCCCGTTATTATGGCCACCAGGCATGACTACTAATCTCACATCTTCTGAAGCCAACTGTCCAAAACACTGGGCCCAGGTCTCAAATCCTCCTGGTGTAAGGACCACAGCAATGGGGGAGGGGGGCTGGGGTCGTGATCCTGTGAGCTTGCCAGTGTCACGGATAAAGAAGTATGTTGATACATCACTCAGGCACCATCCGAGGAGTGGTGCTGAGGACTATGGCCACCACCCAGACCTGTAACTACATCTCTCAAACTCACTAGGCATCCAGCACATAATAGGTGCCCAGGAGCTCCTGAAGCAGTCGTGTTCATGTGCCTGAGAGGAGGCACAGTCGGCAGCCAGGGCTGGCCGGAGCTAGCCCTTGGCAGCCTAGGCTCTGTGCCCCAGAGATGGCTCCCACTCTCAGCCCCACCTGAGCGCAAAGCTAACAATGTAGTGCAGCCCCTCATCCTGGTCCCCGGGAGTCAGCTGTGATGTCTCCCAAGGTCACAAGCAGTGATGTCACATGGGAACTAGTCAGTACTACAGAGCCGATGGATATGGGGAGGGGGACCACCAGCCTCCCACTCCTTACCGATGAGGCTCCCAAGGAGCCTAACACCCTGTGACTCACAGGTGAAATCCCCTGGAATGTTTTAACTTAGCAGAACCCCAGCTTCCACGAACCCAGAAGCTGAGAGTGTCATCAGAGAGCACTGGAGACCTACAGCTAAGGTTCCTCTACCTCACTGTCGCCAGCTGCTCCCACGACTCCACCAGTACAGTCCGGCTAACGTAGCACAGCTTGAAGATGGGAGTGGACTTTGAACCCAGGAAACCTGGTGTAGTGGTTGGAATGAGAATGCTCCATAAGTTCTGTGGTGATTTGAACAAGAGCGGCCCCCACAGACTCACGAATTTGAATGCTTGGCCCATAGAGAGTGACTATCAGGACGTGTGGCCTTGCTGAAGTAGGTGTGGCCTTGTTGGAGGAAGTGTGTCAGTGTGGGGCGGGCTTTGACTCTCCTATGCTCAAGCTACACACAGTGTGACACACTTCTGCCGCCTGCGGATCAAGATGTAGAACGCTCAGCTTTTTCTCCAGCACCATGTCTGCCTGCAGGCTGCCATGCTTCCCGCCATGACTAACCCTCTGGGCTGTGAGCAGCCCCAATTAAATGTTCTCTCTTTATAAGAGTTGTCACGGTCATAGTGTCTCTTCACAGCAATAACTAAGACAGGCTAATGCATTTGAATGCTTAGTCCCCAGGAAATGGCACTGTTTAAAAGGGTTAGAAGGAGTAGGAGGTGTGGCCTTGCCGGAGGGAGCGTGTCGCTGGGGGTGGGCTTTGAGGTTTCAAAATCCCAAGCCGGTCCCAGTGTCTCTCTCTACTTGTGGACCAGGACGTAGCTCTCAGCAACTGCTCCAGCACTGTGCCTGCCATGCTGGTCACAGACTAAGGCTCTGAAACTATAAGTAAGCCCCTGATTAATTGCTTCCTTTTATAAGAGTTGCCTTGGTCGTGGCGTCTCGTCACAGCAATAGAACAGTGACTAAGACATCCGGTTTGAGAACCTACTTTTGCAGTCATGCACTGGCTGGTAGGTGTGGGGCAGACATGAGGCCAGGAGAAGGGAGCTGTGGACCTGACAGCGGGGAGGGATGTTGTGGATGATGGTCTACCGAGTAGCAGACTGCTGCAGAACGAAAGAGGTGGGAAAGAGACGTGAAGCCCCCGGTTGGGCTTTGTGGGTTTGTCAGGGCCTCTGGGATTTAAATTGGGAAACAAGAAACCAACCACGCAAAGCTGTGGTTTCCAGTTTCACACAATGGAACCCCAACTTCCCAAACAGGGGTGTTTAGCAAGGGTCCAGAGGCGTGGCTGGGTTTTTCCACAGCTGGGGGTGTTGCTGGCATTTGAATGGATAGACACAAGGAATGTCGCTTCTCCTCCCCCCCACAGAGCACAGAACATTCGGGTAAAGTGACAGGGAGACAAGCCCTTCTGAGTGCAGTGGGCAGGGGTGGCCATGCACGCCTGTAAGGATAGCTTACAGGTTCCCATGACAACGGCCAGGCAAGGAAGGACCTTGGATTCTGTGTGGCTCACTGGTTTCCTGTGATACTTTCCTCTGCTGGAACTACCCACAGCCCTCCCCACAGTCCATAGAGAAGACTGTACCAGAGAGGAAGGCATGGTCTGAGACCTTTTCCTGGTGATAAATAGGCAGAGAACTAATTTGGGGTGTGGGAAGGAAAGAAGAAAGAAAGAAAGAAAGAAAGAAAGAAAGAAAGAAAGAAAGAAAGAAAGAAAGAAAGAAAGAAAGAAAGAAAGAAAGAAAGAAAGAAAGAAAGAAGAGAAAGAAAGAAGAGAGAGAAAGAAAAAAAGAAAGAGAGAAAGAAAGAAAGACGAGAGAAAGACAGAAAGAGAGAAAGAAAGGGAGAGAGAGAGAAAGAAAGAAAGAAAGAAAGGGAGAGAGAAAGAAAGAAAGAAAGAAAGAAAGAAAGAAGGAAGGAAAGAAGGAAAGTGTGTGTTTGTAAAACCACAGATGCCAGACTAGTTTCTGTAGGAGACTGGGAAGGGAAGTGTTGAGCCAAAGCCAATTTGGAAACAACTGTCTGTGACATCCTCCAATCCAAGGGGCTGAGGTTGTGGCTGAGAGGGCAGACTGCCTGTTTCCACCCCCAGCACCACATAAACCAGTGTGGGCTGGGTACACCTGTAATCCCTGCATTCAGGAAGTAGGGGCAGGAGGATCAGCTGTTCAAGGCCACTCCAGGCTGGTGTGACTTCAAGGCTAGCCTGAGCTCCACGAGACCCTGTCTCAATAAACCAAAAACTGAATAAATCCATCCCTTTGGGCCTCAATTAAAAAATTAGACTCTCCATGTTAAAAAAAAAAAATACTGAAAAACTGTTTTCTGTGTTGACCATGACTCCTATTGCAGAGCTCCCCACCCTGGGGTGAATCCAGGAGATGTTTCAGCAGAGGGAGGGGAGGTGTGCCTGACATCCAGTTGGTTGAGGCCAAGGCAAGGTTCCTAGGGGTGGCCCAAAGCAGAGGGTGGCCTCACCCAATATGGTAGAGGTGTCAAGTTGTTGAGTCTTGGTGTGACCTGAGGAAGGGAGCAGCTCAGATCTCAGTCAGAAACTGGTCAGAACACATCTAACACAAATCTCATTTGTGTCTGGGCTCAGCTGGGCGACCTGGACTAGAAGCTTAGCAACCTCAGAGCCTCCATGTCCTCAACATGGAATTTAAGCCGTGGGATTGTTGTGCTGGTGAGCTCTGCAGAGGAGCAGGGCGGGCCGGGGGAGCAGTTGGTATTCATGGTATACAGCAGGTACACACACACAAGAGAGAGAGAGAATTCATCTCAAAAGGCCTATGTCTGCCACTGGCAACCTGGAGGCATGGAAGACATGATGGCGCCAAGCAAGCTGAACTCCCAGAAAGGAAATGAGACTCTTCTCCACACAACGCCTGAGCTTCTCCCCATGGGTATGGGTGATAGGAACAGCGAGAAGCCAGACACCTAATGTGGACCCTACAGTGGATTTATATAAAACTCCACCTTACAAATTTACAATTCCTCAACCACAAAGCATGAAGCAGAGAAAGCAAACTGGAAAAGGCACAAGACTGTTACTTTCAAAGCCCGGGGTCTTATTTCTGTTACGAAACAGCATGACCAAAAGCAACTAGGTAAGGAAAGGGTTTATTCACCTTACACTTCTGTGTCGCTGTTCATCATAGAAGGAAATCAAGGCAGGAACTCAGTCAAGCAGGCAGGAACTTGGAGGCAGGAGCTGATGCAGAGACCATGGAGGGGTGCTGCTCACTGGCTTGCTCAGCCTGCTTTCTCACAGAACACAGGTGCTCAAGGATGGCTCCACCCACAATGGGCTGGGCCCTCCCTCCTCAATCACTAATTATGAAAATGCTGTACAGCTGGGTCTTTTTGTTTGCTTTTTTTTTTTTTCAACTGGACACAAATCTAGGCAATTGTGGGAAGAAGGAATCTTAACTGAAAAAATACAGCTGTGTCTTATAAGCATCTTTTCAGTTAAGATTCCTTCTTCCCACGATTGCCTAGGTTTGTATCCAGTTGACAAAAGAACAAACAAAAACAAAAAACCCAACAAACCTAACCAGCACACCCGCCCCCAGTGACTATTTCCTCTAGCAAGACTGCACCACCAACTGGGAACCTGAGCCCCAAATGCCTGAAATTACGGGGAACAGCTCTCATTCAGACCTCCAGACACCCCCTACTCGGATCAAGCTGCCCCGTGAGAGCTGAGCCTGTGTCTTCCCAGCTGTTCTTCAGCCTTAGTTCATTCTGCCCACTCTCTACTCGGGGGCACTGTGCTTCAGAAACATCGCAGCTAAGCAAGGCACTGCTGTCTCTGTAAATCCAGGGTGTTGATCGATGAGAGCCCCCTATGGATTCGGTGTATTTATAAACAAAGAAGAGTGCCGCCACCACCACCACCACCACCACCACCCCCGCGCCCCGTGTATGCCTGGAGTCACAAGCCAACCAACCAGGCAAGGAAGGACCCAAGGCTCGGAGAGGGGAAGGACCCTGCCATACCAAGTTCCCCTAAACCACCATCGTTCATCATCCCCCTTTCTCTGCAAGCCTAAGGATGCAGAGAATGACCTGAGGAGGGTGAAGCCTGACTAGGGGAAAGCCACACCCACTTGCTGGCCTCCCTAAGCTGCCCTGGAACAATGACCCGCCCACCCCTTGCCTTCCCCCTAGGCTGTGGAAAGTGTCTAATTAATAAACACGCTTTTAATTCGAGTTGATGTTAAAGAGTGACATTTAAATGCTAATTATTGTTATCAGGGGCTGTTTTCTGCCTAATTAAATGCATGGATTCTGTAATTATTAGCCAATTCCCAAAGAGAAGCCAGGCCCCCAGGTATTACAACTTTGTAATCAGCCTTTGCCTCAGCCTTTGACCTGATTCTCACGTCCTAGGATGGCAGCAAGCATGAAAGGGAGTGAACCGGGGTCCTGGGGGAAGAGAGTGGACTCTGCGGTTACCCTGCTTGCGATCTTCAGGGCCCAGCTGTCAGTTCCCCAAGGTTCAGTCTCAGGAATGTGTCCCCACATAATCGGAGAGCCTTACCGTCTGAAGTGGTGTCAGGTGCAGTCTGTATGGGGCTGCCGCCTCTACCCTGGGTTTTTGCCAGCTGTTTTGAAAGGTATTGTATCAGCCAGATTCGTGTTGCTACAATAAACACCTGAGCTGGTTAATTTATAAAGTTAAAAGGTTTCCTTGGCTCTGGATTCCAGTCTCCAGGTCCTGGTGGCATCACTGCAGGAGGGCACAAGAGAAACCTGCTAACATGATTTTCTAGAAGAGCCTTTTCTGGACGTTCACATCAACAGAACCGTTTGAGGAGCCTGTGTTCTCCATTCCTCTTCACTGTTGAACAGTAACGTTCCCATGTGTGAGAAACGGCTTCTTTCTTTCAGAGGTCACTAGCAGCCAAGGGCTAATATTCCATGCCTCTCCTCACCTGGTAAAACGTCTATACATTTCTTTCAATATCCCCTTCCTAATAAAACTTTTCTCCAAGCAAAGTCCCTCCTCCCTGCATCCCCAGGATCTAGTGGCCCAGAGGACCTGGGCACTCTCCTTTTTCTCTTCCTTTGTGCCTGCTCTTTTAAGACTAGTTGGTTACAGGCTGGAGAGACGGCTCAGTTAAGAGCACTGGCCACGCTTGCAGAGGACCCAGGTTCAGTTCCCAGCATCCCCATGGTGGCTCACGGCCATCTGTAATTCCAGTTTTGGGGATGGCATGCCCACTTCTGACCTTGCAGCCTAGTTTGGGTCATCGCCCTGTTGTTCGGCTGAACCCTCAGAAACCATGAGGCAGAGCAAAGGCTGCCTCCTTCATGCTGTTTCTGTCAGGTGTCCAGTCTCCACAGCCATGGTGACAGCCTGCTCCTGCTCCCGCAGGGATCTTCCGGGAACAGAGCACAGAGAAGAGGGCGGAAGCCTGGCCTCAAGTCTGCCCCACACCAGCAACATGGCTCAGCAGGTAAAGGTGCCTGCCACCAAGCCTGACAGCCTGAGCTCAGATTGGTCTCAGGAACCACGCGGCAGGAGGAGCCAACTGACTCCTGCAAGTTGTCCATCCTCTCATTTACACACGTGCGCCATGCAACACGCCTATCACATGCTCAGAGAAAGAAGGGTGATGGATTAAAGCCCACTCACATGTATGCACCCTAGCACATGCCCTCCACACACTCAAATAAATACACACATAAAGGATAAATTCAAGCTCAGTTACACATACGTACCATGGTACGTGTCTACCGCATGCTCAAATAAATAAATGTAATTAATTAAAATAAAAACCCTCAGTCTCGTTGAAAAAAAAGAGGGAGGGAGAGAGGGAAGGAAGGAAAGGTGTAAAAGGGACTTTTATTCACTTGTTTCAATTGCTGTGTTACTGCCTCCGTCTGCTAGCCTAGGCCTAGTCCTGGAAGCTTCTAGCCTCCGTACAGTCTACCCTAGGCCTAGAATGTTTTCAGCCTCTGCGACTTACTGCTGAATAAGCTCACCCTTTCTTGTTCTTACTGAGCTCTGGGCTGGCCGGTTCAACTCAGCTGTTCTGCCTCAAACTCCTCTTCCAGCTAACTTATTCAATCTGGCTTCTATCTCATCTCCTGAATTGCTCTGCTTGGCCTCAAACTAACTCTAGCAACCTGCTCTAATCTCCTGGCTCATTCTCATTCTCTGGCTCACTCAGTCTTCACCTGAGTTCTCTCTCTGCAACTTGTCTTTCTATTATTGTCTCTCTATTTACTCCCTCTTTATTACTGTCTCTCAGTTACTGTCTCTGCCTCTCTCTCTGTCTTTTTCCCTCTCTCTCTGCATTCCCCCCTTAAGTAGCTTCCCTTTCCTCTCTCTTCTCATGAGAGTTGGGCATATCTTATTCTGTCAGGTCTTTCTCTGATTCATCACTGTTCCTGCCACTCAATTAGACATCACTTTCAAACATGGGTGATTTCTTCTACCAACTAACTTTACCTTCATTGTTTGGGATTAAAGGTGTGTGCCACCACATCTTGACCGAAGATTTTCTTTACCTGATGCTTGCTCTAAACTAGGCTGGCCTTGAACTCAGGGATCTGCTGGCCAGATCTAAAAGGTCTTTGGATGTGATCTCTTCAGCAGTGTTCTGCATTAAAATTCCTCTACAGGAGGGGCTAAGGGATGAGGAAGGCAGGGAGGGAGGGAAGGAGGGAGAGAAAGAGGAAGAGAGGGAAGGACCTTTGGATTATACTTCAGGAGGGACAGCTGTGGCCCCCAACTAGTCAGATTCCAAGGCCCACTGAAGAACCAGCCTGCCTCCATCTTGGGCTGAAAAGCAATTTTATAGTAAAGACAAACTATTTTCCTTCCTGTTTCTGATTAAACCTCTGTTTCTCAAGGATTGGGCTGTGCCCCACCTGTCACCTTAACTACAAATGGTTCTGGACTGCCTGGAATGGCAATGGTGTCTTTGTTTCAAAAGTTGTTCATAACCATCTTGCAACACTATGACCACCTACTTATGACTGCTTATAACCTACTTATAACCGCCTCCTTATGACTGCTTGCTGTACTTTGTTTGGACCCCCTGTTATATTGCACTCCTGGAACTCTTCTCTTTTCTCTCATTTGGAAACCCCCTACTCCTGAGCTATAGAAGCCTTGTCCTCCTCACATCCAAGGCTGACCTCTCGAACCCTGTCCTGGGCGAAGGCAGCCCTCGTATGTGAACATTAAAGCTTGCTTTAATTAATTTGGCCATGATGATGTGGGTCAGTGGTCTTTCTCCTCCCATCTGTGGGATTAACACCATCAACTCTGAAAATTTGTCTCTGGTCCCCCAGGCTGGAGGTTGGGCTGGGTGACCCCCATGTCTGAGAGTCTGCTGGGGTCAGCCTCTTCACATCACTGGGTCCCCAGCTGGCACCTGTCATCTTCCCTTCCTCCACTGTCCTAAGGCCACGGCCACCTTGGTGAACCTATAATACGGAGGGCGAAGCCACGGTCACCTCCTGTCACCACAAAGGACGCTTTGGTGCAGGGGCTGGATCAAGATTCTTGAGAGCCCGAAGGAGGTGGGACCAGGACACAGACCAAAGCCCATGCAACTCATTGAGCCATTTATCAAGTGGCACCAGAAGGAGCAACTGGGATAGGAGATGTGGGGAATCCAGCGGCTCACACCCTTCCAACCCTGAAGGAACACAGCAGGCAACGTACTCTGCAGGAAGCTGGTGCTGCAGGAGCCTGTGAGGGTCGGGTGGTGCATGCAGAAAGGCTGAACCCTTCAAGGGCCCTTTCTTCTACAGCTCCTCTGTGGTTTAAAGTCCACAAGCCAAGCCTCCCCTTAATCCAATTAAAATGGACTTGTTTGTGCTTATCGGCTCTTTATTTTGGTTTGTTAAAAACATGCAAACTACCCAGAGGTCTATGTCCCCCTCCTCCCCCAACCAAAAGGCAACAGTAATTCCGTTCTGTAAAATCTAATTAAAGGCAACTGCTGAAGCTGACTCTGGTGGAGAGGAACAGATCGAGGGAGGGGAGGGCCGGGCTCCAAGGACAGGAGGAATATGAAGAGGACCCCAAAGAGAACGACCCTGCCATGTGCTGACCAAGCAGCCTCTGGCGGAGTAGGATTTTGTTCTGTTTGGTTTTGTATTTGTGATATGGGCTCACAAATGTATGTAGCCCAGGCTGGCCTGGCCTGATACATGACCAAGGATGAACTCCTGATCCTCCTGCAGCCATTTCCCAAGCTCTATGATCGCAGGCATGCATGGCCATAACGATCCGTGTGCTCTCGACATGGAACCATGTGCATACCAGCACTCGGTCCTCTCAGCCCCAGCCCCACAGGGTTTTTGTTTTTTTTTTTTTTTTTATGTCCGTGGCTCTGCCAGGCAGTGTGACAAAGGCCTGTTCTACAGATGGAAGCACTGGGGCTCTGAGGAGCAGCAGCCTGCTCGGGCTGGGCCTCGAGGGTGAATTTGACCCTCTGCCTAAAGCCTTGGAGTGTAGGAATGGAAAAAAGGACGTAGGAAAGATATGAGGCCAAGAGCAAGGCTCCCATCTGCGGGCCAGTCAAGCCCTGCCTCCCAGGGTCTGAGGACATGCAGCTTAAGCCTCAACAAGAGTGCTCTACACATAGTAGGTCTGTATTCCTGCTACACCCAGATACCCTCACGGCTGTCAAAGCCACCATCTTCCCTCCCTCTGCTCTGTTTCCCACCCCAGGAGGCCAAGGCCAGAGTGGGTCCAGTGACCTCACAGAGGTTGCAGGGACCGTTCTCTGCATTGCTGGCGCACAAGGCCGGCCCTCTCCTTAAAGCTGGGTCTCATTGCTTCCGTTTATCACTCAAGTCTGGAGTGGGCTGAAGGTGGACAGGTGAGGCCCCCCGGTGTGATCCAAGAAGCAGCAAAGAAAGAGAGAGAGAGAGGCACTGGCCAGTGCCCACTCCAACCCCCACCGGCCCCCATCCCCTGCCCAGAACACCTGCAGCAGATGTCAGCCAAAGGCCCAGGGGATGGGTTCTTAATTCCTGGCAACCCTCATCCAGGAGATGAGGAGCCCAGATTCCAGGCAGCACTAATCCCATTACACGTGCATTAAGAACCAGGGCGGCCACACAGCTCCACCCTTTCCATGGACCTCTGCCAGCCACTGGCCCATCCCCGGGTTCCTAGAAATCTGAAGCATTCCATGTAAAAAGCAGAAAATTGAGTGCGGCCGCATCGCAGGAGAGTAGCGGCGCAGAGGCCCCCCAGGGAGCAGCTCTTTGTGGTTGCCACCCGTTGCTGGCAGAAAGTGAAATTGGATGTCACCCGTCTCTTTCTCTGGCTGGTTCTGTCCTCTGGGAAATGTGTGAACGGTGACAGATGAAGCCCTAATCACCATTAGGGCTTTTTCATTCTGACTTTTAGGACCTCTAGGGCTGCGGTGGAAATGGTTAAGTCCCTCACATAGTTCACGCTCACTCTTCACCCCAGTGTGACAGTGAAGACGTGGGACCCCTGTAGTGGGCATACTTGTCACTTTGGCGTCCCTGTGACCACCCCCCCTAACCTGACAACGAAGACTAAAAAAGACAGATTCAGGCTCACGGTTCATCAAAATGGGGAAGGAGAGGTGAGACCGTTACTGGCTATATGGCAGGGGTTCTTCTAATCGAAGTGGGCCAGGGAGCAGAGAAGGCATGACAGGCACCAGAAGCAATAACCCTCAAGAGTCCATCCAGATACCCTCCCCTGTACCCCCCACCCATCCAACACCACAGGCAGCTGTAAGCCAGGTGCTCACACGTGTGGCCAGCATGACACATCTGAAGTCTGACACACTCTCCTGTCTTGAAGGAGAATTTCCCAACTTCTGTTTTTATTCACCTGTTTCATGGTGCTGAGCTTGGAAACCAGCGCCTCGTGGCTGTTTATGCAAGTGCTCTACCACTGAGCTGCCTGGAAAAGTCCACCCCTGGATTCTTCCAGACGAGGGACACCTGCTTCGCTCTGCCTCTCTAGGCTAGTTGGGGTGTATTAGATGGGTGTTGGTTTTTGTTGTTGTTGTTGCTATGACAACATAACCAACGAAAGCACCTTAAGAAAGGAAGGGTTTCAGGCTGGGTGTGGTGGTGCAAGCCTGTAATGTCAGCATTACAGGCAGAGGCAGGCGGATCTCTGTGAGTTCAAGGCCAGCCTGGTCTACAAAGTGAGTAGGGTAGCCAAGGCTACACAGAGAAACCTTGTGAAGAAAGAAAGAAAGAAAGAAAGAAAGAAAGAAAGAAAGAAAGGAAGGAAGGAAGGAAGGAAGGAAGGAAGGAAGGAAGGAAGGAAGGAAGGAAGAAAGAGAAAAGGAAGGATTTTTCTGGCCCACAGTTTGAGGGTGCACAGTCCATCGTGGTGGGGAAGTCATGGTGCCTAGAACACAGTAGCCTGTCACACCATGTCTATGGGAATCAGAGATAAATGGAGGCTGGAGCTCAGCTCAGCTCAGCTCAGTGTTTCTTTTTTACCAGCCTAAGACATCAGCCCATGGGATGGCACAGCCACATTTAGGGAGGGTCCTCCTCTTCAGTTAAACCTTTCTGGAAACACACGTTAGATTTTCATCCATTGATGCATCTCCATAGTGATGCTAAATCCCGCCAAGCTGAGGATGTAGACTGACCTTTACAACAGAATGAAGAGAGAGCAGGGTGGTAGAGAAGCAGAGGTAGGCATGGAGGAAGGAGAAAGGGGGAGGGATTTGAGGGCAGGAGAGCCCTCAAGCCTGGGCTTGGATCCTCTAAGCACAGGAAGGTTCTCTGGAGCTCAGCCCATTCTCACGGGGCCTGAATGTGTGCTGGGCACCAGCAAGACAGCACGGAGGGGAGGCCTAGGAAATCCAAAGAGAGGGGTGTGCAGCACTCCAACAAAAGCTAGATGGGGTGTGATGCAGAGATGCTGAGACTCACACTGTGGGGGGGAGGGGGTCTAGGCTCATCTGCCACGTCAGAACAGGCTCCTTCCACACACTCTCTTGTGCCCACACACGCTGGGGAACATAAGGGAAAAAAAGGGAACTCCAGGAGAGTAAGTGCTCAACCCACAGGATTCCCTAAGAGCATCATGCTGAACCCACCACCACCCTCTCCAACCCCAGGTAGCAGGGAGGGGAGGGGGCTTTCCCAGGGATGAAGAGTGTGTGGTCCCAGAGATGACCGGGTGATCCTCCAGAGGAAGCACCTTGGGGACGCCCAGATGTCACGTGTAGTGAAATTTTGCAACGGGGCTGGATTTCTTTGCTGGGGTTGAATAACAGGGCTCAATACCAAATCACAAACTGTGGGCAACAGAGGCTGTGCTCACAGCGTAGGAGGACAGGAGCCCAGGAGCTTCCTTTCTGCAGGGCTGGCTCCTCCTCAGACAGCGGGGTGTGTGCTTGTGAACCCTCTCCCTTCTGCAGGGAAGCGGCCATCTTCTCAGATGCCTCCGACTCATCTTTCTTTTGAACCTGTGTTCAATTTTCCCCTTCTCACAGGACATTAGTCACACCGGATTAGGGCCCAAGGATGTCCTTCAAATTGATTCTTTCTATTAAATCATCTTCAAAGAAATGTGTGTGGAGGTGCCAGGGATGGCAGCATGTGAGTTTGGGGTCAGACGGCATTGAACCCAGGAACTCCAGATATTCTGTTGGGGTGGAGAAATGGTTCAGCAGTTAAGAGCACTGTCTGTCCTTCCAGAGGTCCTGAGTTTAATTCCCAGCAGCCATTTGGTGGCTCACAACCATCTATACTGGAATCTGACGCCCTCTTCTGTCATGCAGGTGTACATGCAGGTAGAGCACACATACATAAAATAAGTAAATAAGTCTTTTAAAATTATTTTTTAAAAGGTATTGTATCTCCCTTTGTTTGTTTTCTGTCACTCACGGCCACAGGCAAAGGCATGATATTTTCCCCTCTGGCTGCAGTGAAGAAGCATGACTTTGTAAGCTTAATGTACATGTGAGCTAGCCCGTGACTGTGAGTGTGGCAGACGGTTCCCATGGCTCATTTTTGCTGACTGGGCGTGCCATCCTACAAGGCTTTTCGGATTTGCAGTCTTAGAGGTGGGGACCTGAGGCTTAGAGAGACGTTGGTTGGCTTGTCGGTCAGACTGGCGGGACTCCAGATGCTGTGTGATCAGTTCTTCCTTGGCAGCCCCCATTGCTAGGCTGTACCTCTGAGGACTTCCAAAGAGCTCTTCCATCTGCCCAGAGAGCGTGGTGGGGATCCAGAGGCAAGCCTGACTGCTGAAAACCTGGTGAGCTTGACTGGATCTGGAATCTCCTGGAAGACTCTGGGTGTGTCTGGAGGGGGTTTCCAGAGTGTCCTAACTGAGGGAAAAGCCACCCTGAGCAGCCTCTCATGGGATGGGTTCCCAGAAAGAACGAGAAACAGAAAAGGGAAAGTGAACTGATCATCCGCTTCCATCTCTCCCTTCTTCCCGATTGTAGTTCCATGTGATGGGCTGCCTCAGGCGACTGCCGCCGAGCCTTCCTGCCATGATGGACTGTATCCTCACCCTCAAACCATGAACCAAAACAAACCCTTCCTCCCTGGAGCGCTTTGTCAGGTATTGCCATAACCGGGAGACAATTGGCTGCAGTGGGTGCCGGTGCCGACTTCAGCAGCTCAGGGCTACTGCGGTAGGAATGCGCTGACAAGCTAAAATCGCCAGTCGAGTTGTCTAGAAGACAAAAGACCCAAATATCCACCAACAGGACGCTGGCTGAATACACTGTGATACTTCCATTAGGTCTGTCAGGAGACCACTTGGATAATCAGGGGTGGGCAGACGAACATTTAGGGGCCAGATTGAAAAAATGACTGCCAGTGTTGTACAGCCCAATCTATGTGCATTTATTTTAACCAGAGAGAGATGGGAGTCACAGCCATGCAGACTGGACTGTAAGGCTTCCGAAAAGATGGCAACAGGCCTCTCGGCTGTTGGATTTATAGGATGATTCAGAGTCTTGCTTTGTTTTGACTTCAGCTTCTTCATATATTCTAATTTTTAATGATTCATTTATTTTTTTTTAATTTTATACATGTATGTGTTTTGCATGTATGTGTACGTGTGTGTATCATGGATGTGCCGTGGAGGCCAGTACAGAATTCCAGAGACATGGTGTGTCTCTGGAAAAGCAGAAAATGCTCTTAAACTGCTGAGCCATCTCCCTGGCCCCACAAATTCTTAATATTTTGACAAAGGTCATACATTATTTAATATAAAGAGGGGAGCCATTACCGTCAGGAAGCAAAGCATGCTGACTGTGAAGCAGACGCTTTTTACGAGCCAGGTCTCCCTCCGGGAAACCGCCTGAGGGCCGGTCATGGTTCTCAGAGCCCCGCGCCCTTCTCCAGAGGGCATCAGGGCCGACCTACTTCCCCTCTTCACTTTAAAGGAAGCCTTCTCGTTCACGTGTGACCCCGTGGGCCCTGATTGGTCAAAGCTTTCCTTTCCTGACAGTGGTTGGTTGAGCAGCAGCCACGTGGCCTGGTTCTAACCAGTGATGCGCTGGGAGGGGTCTCCTGAGAGCTTCCAGAAGGGACCCCTTTCCTCTTCCGTGAGGTGGAAGTGAGCTAGTGACCCAGGACAGCCACATCTTGAGGACAAAGCCTTGTCCCCGGAAGGCGACAGTGGAAGGAAGGAAGCCCCCCCCCCCACCTCCCCGAAGCTCACCTGCCGAATTCCCGAAACCTGCAGGCGCTCTGAGCCTGGGAGAGGATGCCACCATGATGTGTCTAAGAGGGCGCAATCCTAGTCCTCCGTTCACTTCGCACTCTGACTCCAAAGATAGAGGCTAACTAGAAAGAGGTTATCAGGACCTTTACTCATGCCGTGTTTCTTCATTTTGATCAGCCAGGCGGCAGTGGTGCACTCCCTTCGTCCCAGCACTCGGGAGGCAGACACAGGTGGATATCTTGAGTTCGAGGCCAGCCTGGTCTACAGAGTGAGTTCCAGGACAGCCAGGGCTATATAGGAAAAAAAAAAAAAAGTGAGTGTGTGCGTAGGGAGGAGGGGCATCTACATGAGTGTGTGATGATTTCTCTTCGGTTGTCAACTTGGCAGGATCTACAATCAGTCTGGAGACAAAACGACAGGTCCGAGAGGGACTGTCCAGATGACGTTAACGGAAGAAGTAACATCTCTCCCAGATGTCCTGCAGAATCAGAGCTGGGCCAGCGTCAGTATCCTGACAAGAAAGCACAGAGCTTCACCGTGCTGTGGCAGATTGCGCTCTGGGAGATGTGGGCCAAAATAACCCTTCCTTCCTGAAAGTCCTTGTCAGGAATCTGCTCACAGCTAACGTAGACACATCGGTAGCAGCCAAGATACAAGAAAAAGGCTGAGCCATTGAAAGAATGAGCCGGCATGGCTCATCGCAGTGCTGATAGGTTGTGGGACCATTTGAATATAGATGATGTAGGCAGGGCTTGAGCAGGCTGACGGTAAAAGCCTCGGCACAGCTGACATTTGCCGTAGAGCGAACTGGTCAAAGAGATCTGTTCACAGCCAGGAAAAGTCTAGGGCAATGACATGAGATTTCTCACAGGTCCTCTGGTTGAAAAGAACCAGTGATTTCTTCTAATGCGTATGAATGTTTTGCTTACATGTTTGTCAATGCACCAGGTTTGTGCCTGCTGCTCGTGAAGGTCAAAAGAGGGCAGCAGGTCACCCTTTAGTGACAGTGTGGGTCCTGAGTGGGAGGTGGCCAGGAGATGATAAGATAAAGTTAGGAAAGTTTGGGATCAGGAAGGCTCACACAAGCCGTTGGCTCATGCAAGCAAGTTTACTAAGAAGTATAGCACCTCATCGACTCTTTCCAGGGGAGAAATGGCACAGAGTTGGCAAAAATATCATGCATTGGGTTGAAGTCAGCAGGACGCTAATCCAACAATATCATACAAGGTATCTCAAGAACATTATAGACCCACGATATGGGGAGAGCTGAGGTCTCAGGCTCAGAAGCCAAGGCTCCCCCAAGGCTCTGGCCCCAGGCCATTACTAGCTCTATCAAGTACATTCCTGTTTCCTTCTCTACTTATCAGGGCCTCCAGGAAAGCCTCGGATTTGCCCAACCCACAACAGGATTCCCAGGAACTGGGGTTAAGGACAGTTGTGGCCCACCAGGTGGATGCCTGGAATCGAACCTGGGTCCTCTGCAAGAAAAAGTGCCCTTCACCCCTGAGCCACCTCTCCAGCTCACCGAAACCAGTGGCATTTGATCCCAGCAGGCTGGGAAGCCGGTAGGCCCTTCGGTGAGAGTGGAAAGCGACCAGGAAGCTCACACTCCTTTCTTTCCTTCACTACCTCAATTCCTGCCGCTAGCAGTCACTCACAGGGTTGAGGAGGGAAGAGCTGTTGAGTGAGACACCTTCCTACTTTGAGAATTTGGGGCTAGAGGGGAGTTGCTGGCAGGTGTGTATTGGATTCCGGAATCAGTCAGTTTTTACTCCACTCCCATCTAAGAACTGAGTTTTCTCTCTCCAGTTCAACAACAAAAAGTCTTTCTCCCTGCTCTGCCTTGATTCCTTGGGATCTGGCTTATTAAACAGTGGCCGTTGTCTCTGGCCACTTCTTACCATGCCCGGAAGCCCATTCCAGTGAGGCATCGAGCCTGGGGTTGCAAACACTTGCTAGTGACAGAGAGCCTCGGGATACTATCAGCTTTCCTGCCTCCCTGCTCCACAGCCCAACATCTGGAATCAAACCGGAAACTCACTCCATGATCCAGATGCTTGCTTTAAGAAGCCAAATGCCTGTGCCGTGGAAACCAGGACACAGAGAAGCCTAGGTCTGGCTCTCCCAGTTCATCTGGGCTGCAGAGCCTCGGGGCATCAGGGCCCCTCCTACCTGCGTCTGTGCTTCTGGGTTCGGACCATCCAAGGCCAACACAGACCCAATGCCCAGCTGATTTCTTTCACAATTTCCAAGTGGAAGGATAAACACAGGAAGTCTGTGGTCACAGCCATGCCTGCCAAGCCTTTAACAGAATCCTGGTCTAGGGGAGATGGAAAACAATAGGGAGGGTGCGGGCCTGGGGTGGAGGCATCTGGTTCTTTTATTCCCAAGCAGCAATAAATCAGACAACCAGGAAAGAAGGCCCAGGGAGGCAGGAGCTGTTAATGAAAACCTTCCCTACCCCCTGAAGGTTCCTAATGGCTTCAGGAAAAACCATAGCGCCTCCATTTCACCCAATGATATGGGCCTCGGTTTCCACACCTGTAGAAGCAGGGGTACCCCACTCTCTCCACATGTCACACAAAAGGGAAGTCTTTGGAACTAGGGTATTGTGAGGTTTACAACAACAGGTAACCGAGTGGAAAGGATGCTATCCTAGGATTACTCTTTTCTCCTGTTCAGTGGTGTAAAATGCAAGCAGCTTCTTCCAGCTGTGCTCTGCTGGAAGTGGGACACATGAGGTCCCTGCCCTGACAGAGCTCCTCTCCCAACAGGGGGCAGATGGAAGACAACTAAATACTTGAATAAGTAAAGTGATTCTGATGGCCAGGCTACAGAAAAAAATGAGATCTCCTCTGTGACCCGAGCAGGGATCAGAGAGCCTTAGAGGAGAGGGCGTCTTGGCTGAGTGCTGACATGTTTGGTTTGGGCTTTAGTTCTTGCGGTAGTCTGTAGTCTGTAGCCCAGACTGCCCCCAGGTCCCATCACTCCTGCCTTTATGATCCTGGATGAGCCACCATGCCCAGAAGGAGGGGACATTTGAGGGGTTGAAGGATATTTGTGATTATGTAAAGCCAGCACCACATGCAGAGATGTCTCAAAACTTACCCAAGGCGCCTGTCTGTGGCAAAGCCATCAGCACAGGAGGCCTTTCAGCCTGGCTGTCTGTGAGGGCTCCTTCCCTGGGTGCAGGGTCCCTTCCTCCCTGTCTACAAGGCACCCCACACACCTCTCCTGCTGCCGTCTGCGGGGATAAGGGAAGTCATTTCGTGGGCTGCTTTACTCCTAAAGGATCTTCATTTTTTTTTTTCAGGAGTCGTTAATCTCAGATGTACGGAGTGGGGCTTTATTAAATGGAGGTGCCCCTGTCATTACCTCCCAGGGACACCCTCACTCACCTCCAGAGCAATAGTGAAGACGTCTTAGGAAAATCTTGTCTCTGCTCCAAAGTGGGTTTGGCCAAAACCCGCTTCTACTTCAGCCAAGGTTCTGCTCCACCCTGGGCACGCGGTCACCAGAGCTGGTACTCAAAGCTCAGCCGTGAAGAGGGCACCTGGAGGTGAATTCCAGGTGTCTAAACTGACATTTTAAAAGCGACTCTCAGGAGTGCGATATTCGGTGAGTCCCCACACCATTTGTACCCTG
Organism: Psammomys obesus; assembly: GCF_907164565.1. Taxonomy (NCBI): domain Eukaryota; kingdom Metazoa; phylum Chordata; class Mammalia; order Rodentia; family Muridae; genus Psammomys; species Psammomys obesus. The sequence continues at coordinate 3,093,973 of NW_026590062.1, forward strand.
CTCAGTTTCATGATCTGTGAAATGGGGCGGGGGTCATGGCTGAGAAGGGTTAAGCATGTAGTGTCCCCCAACCCCAAAGGCTGAGGGGAACTGACTGACAAGCCATTCCTGCCGAGGACGAGACAGTCTCTCAGACTCATTACCACCTGACTCAAAAGTTGACAGGGATAGAGGTGGGGTGGGGGGAGGGGTGCAGAGACTGACCCTGATCTAGTAACATCCTGGGGAAGCAAGAACTTTTCAGATGGACAGAGAGACAGGGCTTGGCTCTCAGCTCTCACTAGCTGTGCCACCTCACCTCTCCGAGTCTCTCGACCTCTTCATCTGTCTACAGACACGGTCTTACCACAAAGGTTTTCGTAAAGATTCAATGGGATCGTGAGACAGTAGTGCTTGATGCCGGCTAAACCGCACTGTTACCCTCAGCCCAGGTCACCTGCCCGGTGACAGAAGGTGGGTGGCATGCCCAGGGTTGTCCTCAGCCTCTGGGAGAGACACACGTCTGGGTGTCCAAGGCTAACCCCCAGCACAAGCCCTCAGAGTAATCCCCACAGGCGCCACCACAGCAGCAGCTTTAGCATGGCTGGGAGCACCCGGGGCTAATGTATGTATTATTTACAGAGTTCCTGATGTACTCAGGGAACTCCCCTGAGAAGTATAATTGTGCACTGGGAGGTACATTTGAATAATATTTACAATTAATTTCCATCAACAAACTAATGCAGCAGGGCCTCTGTGCTGTACATACGGGCCCAAGGTTGGCTTCCCTGCTAACCACTCCCCTGAGAAGGCTTTGGAGCTTTTAAAGGCCTCTCAAGCCCTCTGCTCTCCCCAGCCTTCCCAGTTTGGAGGCCTCTGGGGCTTTGGCTGAAGCTGCTACAGCCTCGCTCTCCACAGCAGAGAAGGGGAGGGAGTCCACATCCGGGTCTGAGCAGGTCAGCCAGTACCTGCGCCCACAGCTCTGACCTCCGTCCACCTCCTTGCTCACTGCAGCCCCAGCCTGGCTCTCGCCCTCCTCAGCAGTCCTGCTGCCCCCACAGCTCTACCTGGAGCTCGGGGGCACCTCCCACCAGCTCAACACCTGCCCACTCTCCCAGGGGTGTCTCGCTGGCGGCTGGCGTTAGCAGGCTCTGACTTCTCTGTCTGTGGCAGTGGCTCTCTCCATGAGGGTAGACACCTCGCTTAAACCTCATAACCACAGACCCCAAGGACCCTCCCTTAACAGGAAGCCCCCCGGGGGATGTTGTCTCAAGAGAGCCTGGAAGGTGGGAAAGAGATGGCTCGGTGGAGGTGGAGGCTCTGAGGTCGGGTAGCGGGTAGCGTTACTCCATTTTCCTTTCTCCTCCGTCTCTCCCCTCCATTCCCTTTCTTTTTTCTCTCCCTTCTGTCCTTTCTCCCTCCCATCCTGCTAACATGGGCTGATAACAGCGGGGTCTCAGGCAGCAGCGTTGGTTCCAAGCCCCTACACCCCACATCACTTTCTAGCTGTGTAGCCCCGACTTGACTCCTGCGTGACCCCCAGGCACACAGTGTCCTCCTCCCCCGGGCCCAGGCCCAGATCCGAATGTTCACTGGCATCTGGATGCCCAGAAGTGCGCCCCGCCCCTACTCCATCGGTCCTCCCTTCCTGTCCCCATGTTTCCTCAGCTCATCACCCACCCTGGAGGCAACAGTGAGGACCCTGCTGGGTCCCAGCCCCAGAGAGGGCACTGGCCCTGTCAGTCTTCAGAGGGACACAGGAGGCCACCGCAGTTTGCCAACTGCAGGGATTATACACAGGTCCTAGGAGATTCGGGAGACGGGGTGCAGCGAGGACAAGAGGACACTGAAGTTCCCCTTAGTGTTTGGCATGAGCTGCAGTCAGAATAGGGATGCCCGGACAGCTGGAGGAAGGGGTGAGCTCTCAGGGGACACTGGTGCCTGGTGTAACACTCCTGTCTGTCAGCTTTTCCAATGGCAACAAGATTTCCTGGTCCCCTGCCTGGCCTGGCCTGGCCACCTCCGATGTCCAGAAAGCACACTGTTCAGGGGGGACATGAGGGCCCAGTCATGGACCAGCGCCTCTGTGGCATGATGAATCCATAACATGGCATGTCTCAGTTGCACAGTTGTAGCTGTGGGTGGAGGGGGTGGATAATGGGAACACAAGGCTATTTTTAAACCTCCCTCCCTTATTGCTCTCAGTCCTTCTGAAGCAATCAGAGGTTCCAGCTTGGATCAGTTCAGCCCTACCTCATCTTAAGACCCGACAAAGGAGAAACAGTCTGTCCCCTGATAAACTGTGAGTCCCAGCAGCCTAAAGTCCGGGAACTGGCCAGGCCAGAGGACACATCTGTGTGTTACACCCTGATGGGGAAGTGGCTTGGAAGAGAACAGAAGGGCAGAAGGTGGATGCTGTGAGCCAGAAGGCCTTGGACCAGAGAGGCTTCCCCTGCCATGCTCCTCCCCCTGCTTGCCCAGCAAACTTTAGAGTATGTGTGACGGGAGCCAGGGGGTAGGTGGGGGTTAGAGATCAGTCTGAAAACAACAAGCAAGGCTTTATGAAGACTATTAAGATATTCACACGGATCCACTGAAAAAAAAACAGCATTTATGGCTAAAACCCCAAACCCACTAGTTTCTTTCTGATGATACATCCTCCTTTGAGCCAGGCAAACTGAGGTTTGAATCCAGATCCTACCGGCATCTAACTGGGTCCCCTTGGGTCAACTACTTAACCTTTGGGAGCCTCTGATTCCTCATATGGATAGGACCTGACTCAGGGTTTCTGTGAAGAATAAATGAGAAGACACACGTGAAAGGCTTAACGTGCATCGAAACGTTGAGTAACTGCAGGCCACTGAGGGAAAGAAGTCACCTAGGCGGAGCTGGGCTCTGGGCTTCGTTGCTGTGTGTGGTGTTGGGTGAGTCACTTCCCTGCCAGGCGATAGTGTCTGATTTTGGGAGGAAAGCCTGGTGATGGGCTGCCCACAGGGCTGTGATGCCACACCTGGAAAGTGCGATTCGGGGAGGAGTCAGATGAGCTGGTCACAGGCAAGCGTCGGAAGGCCTTTGGGCGCCATTCTGAGGCAGGAGTCCAAAGCTCCTTTGTCTCCAGCTTCACCAGTCTCCAGCAAAGGTTGAAGGGGGTTAATGAAGAGACCATCCCTCTACCCTGGGCTACACTGTAAGCCCTCCTAGCCAGAGCTCAGGGGATTAGGGAGGGAGAGAAGAGAGCCTGGGATGGGCTGGGAGCTTCTGTGATGATACCCTCACCCCAGACTCAGGATACAGGGTTAGGTGAGTATTTATAGGCGCTGAAGCAAAGGGCTGCCACCTAAAACCCCAAGCATCCACCGCCCATAGCACCATCTTCCTGTGGTATGATGCTGTGAGGTGCTCTGCACCCACATCCTTTGGGGTTCTCTGCCCTCCCTCATTTCTTCACCACCACCACCCACACCCCTGCCTTGCCCCAGCAGGGTTCCATAAAGCCCCTCGGGTCCTGGTCTCCCCAGTTCATCTGAAATCCAAGGCCAAGATCTCAGAGGATTATGGGGGCAGGGCCCGCCTTGCCGGCTTGACTGTCCCGTTGCCATAGCAGGCCTGCAATGGGTTTGTGCTGGCGTCTTCACCCACAGCAGAGACTGTGCCATGGGTTTGGGGCACACACAGTAAAACCTTGTGCCTGTGTGTTGATCACAGCTCGGGGCTTGGCTCCAGAGAACGGTTCCCTTCTCTCAGTCAAGCGAAGCTGCCCCCCACCTCCCACTCCAGAGGCTCAGGCTATTCTGCCATCCATACATTTTGCTGGAAGAGTGTCCACACTCTGGAACCCCATCCAAAACATGAGTTACCCTGTGCAAAATGTGCTGGGCATTGAAGCATGCCAAAAAGGCTCCCACCATGTCTCCCACATGGGGAGACAAGTCCCTGGGTATCCCTGGGCTGCAGCACCCGTGGGGGCATGCCCAGGTAAGGTTCAGAGAGCACTGGTCTCCTTCTCATTCATGGAGGGCTTCTCATTCAGTGATGACATCTTGGTGAAGCTTCTGTGATAGGAGGAGGGTCCTGTGTCCTCGCTCAGGGCATTGACCAGGCGGGAGAAGAGAGCCACCTTGAATTTCTTGAAGTCATGGCCCATGAAGACATACAGAATGGGATTCATACAGCTGTTGGCGATGGCAATGGCCGTGGCCAGAGGCAATCCCAGGCTGAAGACAGAGTCCGGCACATCTGTGTGGTGGAGCTCCAGCAGGTAGAGTGTGTGGTAGGGGCACCAGCACAGGAAGAAGGTGATGATGATGGTGACAATGATCTTGAAGGGTTTCTTGGTCTTGGCCAGGCGGTTGCGCTGCAGCTTGAAGACGATGGTGAGATAGCACGCTGTGATGATGAAGACAGGGATCAGGAAGCCACAGAGGAAGCGGGTGACAGTGACCACCACATGCCTGCTGTACCCCACAGGATCCAGTCGGGAGTGAGCAGGGTGCTGGGGTGCAGACAAGCTGAAGTTGTTGAAGCAGAATATTTTCCCATGCACGTTGGTTGTGTCTCGGAACACAAGAGACGGGGAACTCAAGAAGAAAGCCAAGAGCCAGACGACCACACAGGTCACGTAGGCCAGGCGGATGCTGCGGTGGTTCTGGGACCAGACAGGAAGCAGCACCGAGATGCAGCGGTCAAAGCTGATGACGGTCAGCAGGAAGACGCTGGTGTACATGTTGTGGATGAGCAGAAAGTTACTGATCTTGCACATGGCCTTCCCGAACACCCAGTGGTAGTCCATTGCGGCGTAGGTGATGTGGATCGGCAGGAAGATATTGAACAGGAAGTCAGCCACTGCCAGGTTGGTGAACCACACAGTATTCACCGTCTTCTTCATCTTGAAGGTGGCGATGACAATCACCAGACCATTGCCCAGGATCCCGAGGAAGCACACCAGGCTGTAGATCACCACCAGGAAGATCCGAGTCACGTTGGCCTCCAGCGGATCTCCCTCCTCCAAGTCCACAATGGAGTTAAAGCCGTCAAGGTACTCTTCACTGTAGTTGCTGTAGTCGTACTCCATTTCTGCAAGGGAAGACAGGGTCATGGGCTGAAGACCTCTGTGGACAGGTACTGAGGCGTTGCCTGGCTCCTCTGAGCAAGGCCAAGGTGGTAAGTCAACCATCCCCTGCTTTGCCCTTTCAGTTCTTTATTTTGCCTTTCGTTTGTCTGTCTGTTTGTTTGTGTGTATACGTGTGTGCATGTGTTTGTGTACCTATGTGCATGTATGTGTGTATGTGCATGTACATGTGCTCATATATGTGGATGCATGCAGAGTGCAGAGGGCAATGTCAGAGAAGACAGGGTGTCTCACTGAAAGTGCAGTTCGGTAGTTCAGTAGTACTGACAACCACCTCCCCAGCCGCACTCCTTTCTCCTTCTCCTTCTTCTCTCCTCCTCTTCCTCTGCCTCTCCGCCTGCTTCTTTTTCTGAAACCAGGTCTCACTATGCAGCCCTGGTTGACTTGGAACTCACTATGTAGACCAGAATGACCTCAGACTCAGAGATCCACCTTCCTCTGCGTCGTGGGTTCTGGAATAAAAGGTACGCACCACCAATGCTGGGCCTACTTTGTTTCTTTTACAAATATCTGGAGCCATCTCGCAAGCCAGGCACTTGTTACAAGGGTTAGCAGGTACAGACAGTAACAGCTGGACCCTACAGGTTCAGGTTGGAATATGAGGCCAGATGGAGACTCGGCCCCAAACAACTTGAGGCTCTAGAGGAGGAACGGGTGAGGAAAATTTCGGTGGTTTGGGTGAGAATGGCCCCTCCATTGGCTTATATGTTTGAATACTTGGTCCCCATTTGAAGGAAACTGTTGGAGAAGGATTAGGAGGTATGGCCTGTGGGAGGAGGTGTGTCACGGAAGTCAGGTGCTGTCTCTGCCTCCTGCTTGTGAGATGTGACTACTTAGCTGCTGTTGTGCCTTTGCTCTCTACCATTATAGACTCTAACCTTCTGAACTGTGGGCCTCATGAAATGCTTTCTTTTATAAGGTGCCTTGATTGTGGTGTTTTATCCCAGCAATAGAAAAGTAACTAACACAAAGCTAAATGAGGACAATGACGAAGCCTCTTGCCCCCACCTCAGGAAGAGACAGGGTCCCACCTGCCTCTTAAGGACCCTTCCTTCGCCTATGGTCTGTGTGTGAGGCAATTAGTCATTCAGAGTCTGGCAGGGTGCGGGCTATCACACCAGCTCCGCATGCAGTGGAGGAGGAGCCTGTTGCTCAGACCCTGACTCCACCCGCATGTCCACAGCCATCCTGGCATCCCTCCCTGATTCTCCTAGTCCCCTCCGAAGACACGGGTCCCTACCGTTGGTCATTGTTGCAGAACGGAACTCCAGTGTGAGTTCTCAGCTAGTCAGTCACTGCACAGCTGGAAATACCTGCAGGGAGGGAAGAAGAGGCAGCAGGTAGAGCCAGAGCCCAACAAGGAAGAAACAGCAACGTGGCGAGAGTCACTCAGCCAAGGTTTCCCTGCTGAGAAGGGCAGAGCCCTTGAACCTAGAACAAACTGGATCCACTCAGATCAATTGACAAACCTCATCAGCACCAGCATAGGGGCTAAAGACAGGTGGCTGCAATGCAGACACTACCTAGACTGTGGGCATCCCCCTTGGACACTCGACAGCACGGAAGGGCCGAGAAAACACCAGCATCAGTCAGTGGGGGCAGAGGAGATGGACCGACCACTCCAGCACCTGCCAGGCCCTGAGGACACGCCCCTCCATGCCAGCTAGTGTTCCCAGGGCCTCTTCCCAGCAGCCATTGCTGTTCTTGCTCTACATAGCATGGAAACTAGGTCAGCAAGATGGCTCAGCAGGTAAAGACACTCGTGGCCGAGTCTGACAACCTGAGTTCAGCCCTGGGGACCCACATGGAGGAAGAGAGGTGAGTCCTCAGAATTGCCCTCTAACCTCCATACGTGAACATGGACACAGTCATGCCCAGGCACGTGTGTCAAACAAACAAACACATAAACAAACAAACAAACAAACAAATAAATAAATGAATAAATTTAAGAATTAGAAACATGAAAAATGAAATGGCTTGGTTTACAATCCTGGTACTCTGGAAAGCTGGAGAATGATGAGTTTGAGGCAAGCCTGGGCTACATATTAAGACTTCCTCCAAAAAAAGTATGAAGACCTTCTCTGGGGCCCATTGGTCACCATGAGTTAGGAACAGACCTTCCTGTCCTGGTGACCTTGTGGAGAGGGACAATTGTCCACACAGCCTCTGAGCATTTGCAGGGCAGGCTGCCAAACTGGACCCACATGAGTCCCATAGCAACCCTGAGAATCCTTAAAGTTTGTGAACTTAGAGGTGCCTGAGGCAGTGGTTGGGTTCAGGATTCAAATCTGTCACCTCCAAGCTGTGCACTTCTGGCACATGACTTCTCTCAGAACTTCAGGCTCCCCACCAGTAAAACAAGGGCACTGGGATCCCAGAAAGTGTTAGTGTGTTAGAGAGCAATGGACATCAGGATTTGGAGCACTTAGCCCGGCATGGGTACACAGAAAGCCATTAGTACTTAGGAGTGAAACATCACCACCCAGCAGTCCGTCAGAGTTGAAGTGAAGGCCCTGAGCACCTCCCTCCACACACACACACACACACACACACACACACACACACACACACACACCGTGAGTCTTCCAATCAAAGCCTCCCTTGTTACCCAGTAGCACTAGGACTTTTGTTCAAGGCTGATCCCCTGGGGCTTGAGCTGGCCTCTCCTTATAGAAAAGTACTTATGCTAAATAAAAGCCACCTGAAAAATTCCACCGGGGCTCTGAGCTCAAGGGACCCAGGGGTGATCTTGGGTGCCACCACACTCTGAAGACTGGAAGCATACTCCAAGGGTATCCAAGGAATGGGACGGTTAGCGTGGACACAGAGGGCAGGGATGCAGCACAGTGGAGCAGTGTTCATGTAGCCAGCATCTGCAGGTTCACATCTCTAGGGCTGGAGATCAGGAGGAAGAGGGAGAGAAGAGGAGGGAGGAAGTAAGAGGGAGGGAAGGGGAGAGAGAGGGAGGGAGAGAGAGAGGCCCTATTGTTGGAGAACACTTACTTGACAACATGAGGTGCCACTTTCAACACTCCAGGAGTGGGCGCTCCTGAACTGTCCCACTGTGTGTATGTTCATATGTGTGCTTGGCTGGGTGTGCATGTGTGTAAGGATGCTTACAGGGACACACGCATTGTCCACAATCACTCTCCATCTGTTTTGTTGTCTTTGTTCTAGGGATTGAATTTTAGTCCTTTTGACCGCAGAGCAAGCATGTCCCTGACTGAACCATCTCCCCCAGCTTCTCTAGTTCTGGAAGGGCTACTACCATGTGGCCTGGGGAACAGAAGGCCCTGACCAAGCACACAGATGGATGAGAAAGCGCCTGAAGCCTGCAGAGCCCAGGACCCACCTTCCCTATGTGCCTTCCCAACGTACCGCTACCATCTGTGTGTCCACGCTCCCACGCTGGGCCTCACAAGCACGGGGATGGGAAATGAGTCCCTTAGAGTCTCTTCCCACAGTGGACGCACAGGAAGAGACAGAAAGATAGTGCTGAGCCAGGGTGTGCCCCAGATAGCCCAAGAAGTCAGAGGGGCTGCAGTGCAGCTTTCTGGGACAAGGGGCCTCCAAGTCTGAGTAAAGTCCAAGCAGGAACAAGGATGTGAAGGCTGAGAGAGGAGGGAGGGAGGGGAGTCCCACCCAGCAGCCGCCATCATGGCACGGGGATGCTGCTGGCCATGGGGAGATGATGATGTCATGTCTGGTTCATAGGCTGGGCTGGGAGTAGCTGGGGTCAGAGGCTGAGTCAGGTCCAGCAGGCCTTCTGCTGGTGTAGGCTTCACCTCCCTGCCCCCCAGCCCTCCAGGGAAGCTTCTCTCTGTCCCCCCCACAGTCCAAGCTGCATGGATTTCCTGGAAACTTAGAGGGAGTCAGTGATGTCAGCACCTCGGTCACCTTGCCTGTAAAATGGATGTGAAGGGTCCTGCAGGGTAAGGGGTTCAAGGACTATCGTCCAACGTGAAGTAGAGGCTGGCTCCCTCATGCCTCTTGAATTCCCAAATCCTCATGTCCATTTCCGCAATAGCATAATATTTGCATATAAAACCACATGCCTCCTGCCAGACACTTTAGGTTTCCTGTGGATTCAGTTTAATGTCTAATGTCATGGACTTGCTGTGCACAGAGTCTTTGTGCAGCAGCATTTTGTGAAGGAAAAGGCTGCAATTTCAACCTAGTTTCTTTCTTTCTTTCTTTCTTTCTTTCTTTCTTTCTTTCTTTCTTTCTTTCTTTCTTTCTTCCTTCCTTTCTTTCTTTCTTTCTTTCTTTCATTCTTTTTCTTTTTCTATTTTGCTCTTCTTCCCTTCTTGGTTTTTGTTTGACTGTTTGTTTGTATTATTTTGCATGTTTGTGAGAGAGAGAGAGAATCTTGTTGTGTAGGCCATGCTGTCTTCAAAATGGTGATCCTCCTGCCTCTGAGTGCTGGGGGCTAAGGGTGTGTGCCATCACATATGGCTTTCATCTGTGGCTGGTCAAATCCATCAATAAGGGGCTGGCTGCACTCAGGGCTGGCCTGGCACGCTGTGCTATTGGCCTTCATAACCTCTCTGTTGGCCTTTGTCAAGGTAGATGGGAAAAGGCCGACAGGGAGACCCTAGGAATGCCATGTTCTAGTCTATCTGCCTTCCTGCTCTGGTTGAGGGCCAGGACATGGGCACAGGGCTGGCCACTCCTGACTCCTCAGTTCTGTCACAGCCACAGCAAGCACCTCCCTCCTGCTGCCTGGAACACTGCGTGTGATGACAGTGGATAGCTGGCCTCTGCCAACTTCAAGGAGCCATTGCTGTCACTCACATTTCTTACACACCCACCTCCAGGAAGCTCATGGAATAAAGAAGTAGAACCCATGTATGCAGCCCCCATCTATATAGGTAGCTACCTCAGGACAGAGCGCTGGCTGCATGCCAGGCACACCTCTGCCATGTTGAGATGGCTGCACAGAGAAAACTCCACTTTGTGAATGAGAAAAACCCCTAATCCCATTTCTACAAGCCTCCAGGCTTTAACCTAGAGTCCTGAGAGATCAGCCCTCCGCCTGTCCTGATCCCATAAATACGCCCGCTCCCAAGGGTCCCTTCATTGTCCCCTTAAGGTGGCTGCAAGCATCAATCTATGAAAATCATCTGTGCATGGCCGTTTACCCAGTAACACCACAACGCACCCACTGAGAAACACCCTTGAGGAAACTGTAGTAAAGCACAGCATGGCTTTCCTCCAAGGACTGCCATTTCCCCTGTGATCTGTGAGGACCGCATCTCCCTTTTTCCCTTTTTCATATGGCCACAAGGAAGCTCCAGGCTGTGTGTGCAGATTTGCAGTAACTTCCTTAACTAGGGTTCTGCAGCTTTCCTCACTTGCCTCAGCTGGTCCTCCGTCCTCGTGCACCTAACCCTACCCTCTACTGCTTTCAGTTCCCTGAGATAAGTAACAGCTGAGAAAAGTGGCCAGACATTGCGCTAGGCACCTAGCACCTAAACTTCATTAGCTGCCGTGCCTCCACCAACCACCAGGGGCACCACTGCCGTCACCCCACCATGACGTGAGGGGCTGCAGCTCACATCATGCTCAGCCAGAGGCTGCTTCATGCCCAGACCACTCCAGCCTCCGCCCTTGCTTATAGAACACAGAGCACACAGAGTTTGCCCACAGCCTTCCTGATGCCACAGGGTGCCCTACCCTCTAACAAGACACCCTCCCTGTGGAGCTTTCAATAAAAATGCTCCCCATAGGCTTATATGAATGGTTAGTCACCAGGGAATGGCACTGCTTGAAAGGATTAAAAGGATTAGGAGGTGTGGCCTTGTTGGAGGGAGTGTGTCACTGGGGGTGGGCTTTGGGGTTTCAAAAGCCCATGCCAAGCCCAGAGCATCTCTGCCTATGGATCAGGATGAAGTTCTCAGCTACTGTTCCAGTGCCTACCTGTGTGCCACTGTGTTCCCCGCTGTGATAATAACAGACTAAGCCCCTGAAACTGTAAGCAAGCATCCAATTAAATGTTTTCTTTTATAAGACTTGCCGTGGTCATGGTGTCTCTTCACAGCAAAAGAACAGTGACTAACACACTTCCTCTTGTCCCACTTTTCTCAGCCCTGCCCCTCCTGGCCAAGGAGCTCACCCTCCCCGATCTCCAGAACCATCTGGCTGAGGTCAGGAACACACAGGGTCACAGCTGAAGCCAGCATGTCAGCCTGCCTCTCCTGTCCTCAGTTCCCCCCAGAGTCCAGGAACAGGGGAATTATCCTCCCTGCCCAAGGCTGCCAGAAGCTCTGAGCTCCTACCCATCTGATACAGGAGCCTAGAGTGGCCTGCTCCACAAACCTTTAGGCTGGTTCTGTCCTTTCCCTGGGACAGTCCCGTGGATCTCTAGAAAAAGATGCAGACATGAGGAGGTGGCAACAGAGGGTCTCCATGTAGGAGGCCTCTGAGGTCAATTCCCCTTCCTGGGCCTCAGTGATACACTCAGGGAGACAGAAAGGTGACACACCCCAGGACCTGGGCCCGCTAAGGTCAAAGACACTGCAGTGGGGGTAGAGCAGCAGTCTTTCAACCTCTCTGGGGCTCCCAGATGCCCTGCATGCACCTAACCAAGGTCCCTCTTGCTCATCTGAGTCCCGATAAGCTTAATGGAGGAAACTCAGAAAAGCCAAGTGAAGGCCCAAAGAGGCCAGACTCTTCCAATTGTGACAGAGAAGCTGGTGAGAAGTTGGATGTGGATCACATCTTTTTGGACCAGAGCTAGTGCAAGAGGCAGCCACCACGATGCAAAACGACATTTTCCTCTCCACGGTCCAAGTCATCCTTGAAAACCAGGTTCAAGCACCTTTACAGGGAGTCCTCTCTTGGTGTCTCTTCTCCAACCATTTTTGGGACGATGCCCACTCTCTCAGAGAAGTGCGTCCACTGGAGTCTGTGAATCTGGAGTTACTTAGAGGAAGGGTCATTGTACAATGTAATTAAGGTAAGGCTGCCCTGATTCTAATAAATCCTAAATGAGGTGACAGAAAAATAGAAGGTACGGTGGCATAGGCCTGTGATCCTCACAGTCTGGGAAGAGGCAGGAGCCTCCTGTGAATTCCAGGCCAGACAGCGCTACATAGTGAGATCTTGTGTTGGGGGGGGGAGTAGGGAGAGAAGGAGGGAGAGAGAGAGAGAGAGAGAGAGAGAGAGAAGAAGGATAGACAAGGACAGAGACAAAGGCAAACAGAGAGAGACAAAGAGAGAGGAAATGACAGAGAAATCTAACAATAGAAGATGAGGCCACAAGAAAAAGGCAACCAAGATGACTGCCTGGAGCCACCAGAGATGAAGGAACAGGAGGCGACTCCCCCACACCCATGATTCCATCTGACCTTTTGGACCCTGGCTTCTGCCCCAGAGCTGTGAGGAAACAATTCCCTACTGTTTTCAGCCTTAGGAGATACACACCAGGACCCCACGCCAGCCTCAAGGGTAGCCTCCTCACATGGGCAGGCCCACTGTCCTGTAGAAGCAGAAGGCTATTGCTGCCTCACAGAAATGTGCGGATGGGCACTCCCCTGAGGACAATGGAGCCTGGTTCTTCTTTGCCCCTCAGGTCAGTCAGAGCAAACAGGGCCACCAACTGTTGTTCCTTCTGGTCTATTCTGCCATCCTAACTCCATCGAGCCAAGCACGGATGGATAGGAGCGGTGACCTCGGAGTGGCGGATTCGACGTCACAGCCGAGTGTTCGGGGACTTTACACATGGTGGCATCCCTTCTTTCCCCTTTTTTCTGTGTCTGTTTGAAACAGTTACAGGCTCACACTCAAAGGGCACCCATGCAGCTCTCTCCCCTTTCCCCCCACGGTGCATTGCACACAGCTCTGACCTAGAAGTGAAACGGATGTCCGAGTGAGCAATCGGGTAAGTGAGCAGGTACCACTGAGACTCTTTAAGTTCATCTAGATGATGGAAATGTTGCAATAACCCACTGATGCCATACCTCAGCATCATGCTGGCCTCACAGCCCCCAGCCACAGAACTCTCCGGGGTCTAAAGTGAAGGCTGGTGTCCCACTTAAACTTTAACTGTGAACTTGACACAACCTAATCACCTGAGAAGAAAATCCCAGTTAAGAGGCTGTCGAGATCAGATTGGCTAGGGACATGTCTGCATGTAAGGGGGTGGGGGCTGTTTAATGGTTAATTGATTAATCGATGCAGGAGAGTCCAGCCCTCGGTGGGCAGCACCATTCTCTTGGCCCATGGTCCTGGGCTGTGTAAGAAAGCCAGTGAGCTAAGAATGAGCCTGTGAGTGAGCTCTCAAGCAGTGTTCTCTGTGGTTTCTTCCTTCAAGGTCCTACTTGAGTCCCTGCCCCAGCCTCTGTCAATGATGGACTATGGGCTGTTAAATAAGCCCTTGTAAATGAAACAGCCACTAAATAATGGCGGCTGCTGGTCCAGGGCCCACCCAGCGTAAGGAAAGCTCAGAACGACACTGCAGGCAGCATTCTGAAGGCTGAAGACACAGCAGCCTGAAGGCTCCCAGCATTCCCAGTTTTGGATAGGGGCTCAGGAGGGTTCTGTGGGACTTCCTCTGTCCAGGGAAATTCCTTTGCTACTGTTGCCAGAGTTAGCTCCTACCACAGGAGAATCCCCAGGATTCCTCCTCCCTTACCTCTTTCATGTCACTGTCTCCAAACCCTAGGCCCCTCCTGTTGTGACCATCTCCCATTATTGCTCACCCCAAGGCCACCATACCACACAGGTCCACTGCCTAATGCAGACTCCTTCCCCAACCAGCCCTGCTCTGGCTGAGCGCACAGTAGTTTCTCAGGAAATGTGCCCCTCCCTCTTACGATATCAGAATCTGTTGCACATTTTCTGTGTGTGTGTCTAGTCAGCCCTGCCCCACCATCCCCCAGAGAGCTCTGCCGCGAACATGATACCCACACCCACTTCAAAGGTGAGGGCCTGAGGCTTTTGAGATGTTCACGTGGCCGCCCTCCCGTGTTGAACGCAGTGCTTTTGCAACTCCGTGTACAAGACTGCAGAAGCATCACCCTGCAGTAGCAGCCCGACTTCCAGTTTTTAATTTGGATCCTTTCCCAGGTCACACGTCCAGAGCCAGGATGCTCCATGGGCCCAGGTTCTGCCTCAAGCCTCCACCGTTTCCAGTGAAGCCCCGGATACCATGCCTCCCCTGCCAAGAAGGGCTTTATCCCCTCAAACCGTGAGCTGAAGGTTCTAGGGATGGGAAATTCCCAGTGATAAGGAATAACTACAGCAGGGTCCACACACACACACACACACTCACACTCACACACACACACTCATGATCAGAAGAGCCAGAGGGAAGCAGGCAGCTAGAAAAGCCAAGGAAGCCTGCGACAGTCCATAGGAAGACAGCAAACCTGACAGGAAAACAGCCAAGGAATGGGAACGGCTGACACATGCCTCGGTGAGCCCTGCGGAGCTGGAGATGCCTCCGGTGTCCAGGAGCTGAAGGGGCCGGTGAGCCCCCTAGCAGCCCTCCACAGCCCGGCACACACAGCCCACGCGCACTGCCGGAGGTGTGTCTTCCTCCACAAGCAAACGCTTCGGTGAGGATTCCTACACGCAAGGAAGTCTGCCAAGCAGTCGGGGAAAACTGGGTTGTGGAGTGGCACGGAAGGGCTGGGATCCAGAGGAGGCCAGGGATGGTGACACCCAGAGGATGACCTGGGCTCACTCACACCTTTGGGCAGGCCCTGTTCCGTGCTCTGGAAGGGCTGCATATGTCTACCCGCTGCCCTTCCTGCTGCCAAAACCCCAGGTGCTCCCTACCTGTCGATCCTCCTGTAGAGCCCCACGTCCTAGGTGCTGGGAGTGAGAGTCCATGAGGAGACAGGTGTTTGAAAATAGTCAAGGCTCTGAGGACATGGGTGGGACACAGGTGCCTTTGCCAAAGGCTGGATTGTAAAGCAACTTTTATTCACCTGCTTAAGTTGTTGTCTGGAGGCTTACTGCCTCCGTCTGCTAACCTCGGCCTAGTCCTGGAAGCTTCTAGCCTCTGTACAGTCTAACTTAGGCCTAGAACGTTTTCAGCCTCTGAGCCTTCCTGCTGAATAAACTCACCCTTTCTTGTTCTTACTGAACTCTGGGCTGGCTGGTTCAACTCAGCTGTTTTGACTCAAACTCCTCTTCCAGTTGACTTATTCAGTCTGGCTTTTCTCTTGGCCCCTGAATTTCTCTGCTTGGCTCAGACTAACGTAAGCAACCTGCTCTAATTTTTTGGCTCCTCATTCTCTGACTCTGCTCTCTCTGCATTGCCCCTTAAGTAGCCTCTCTCTTCTTGTGTGAGTTGGGCATATCCTATCCTGTCAAATCTTCTCTGATTCATCACTATTTCTACCACTCATTTAAACACTGCTTTCAAACATGGGTGCTTCCTTCTACAGACTAACTTTACTTTCATTGTTTGGGATTAAAGGTGTGTGCCACCACACCTGGGTCTAAGCTTTTCTTTACCTGAAACTTCATCTATGCCAGGCTGGCCTCAAACTCAGATCCACTTGCTTCTGTCTCCTAGATTAAAGGCGTGTTTCTATTTTACAGGGATCACACAGACCTAGAAGATCTTTGGATGGATCTCTTGCCAGAGCAGCCATGTTCTGAATTAAAATTCTTCCATAACTTCCCCATTTCTGTTTAAACTGGAGTTGCTGAGTGCCCATCATGGAAAAGGCGGGAGGAAAAGAGGGGCCAGGTCCCCACCCTGGGATGCCGAGCCACTGTAAGGAGCTGTGATGCCCAGAACCCCACAGAGCAGGGCAAGTACATGGAAAACTCATGCAAAGAAGCAGCACACAGCAGGAACCCTGTGACCCACAGATCCACACTGGTCCAGCTGCATAGGAGGAGCACTCAGGGAGGAGCACTCCAGGGGAGCTAGGCCCAGAACCCTGAAGAAGGCCACTACGACCAGAACAGAGGCTGCAAGCAATAGACATGAAGGCAGGATATCACCTTCCTCATCTCTTCCTTGAGGGCCAAAAAAACCTCATAAGGACAAACCCTTACCTGGGGTTCACGACTGGGTGACATAACGCCGGGCTTACTGACTCCTCAACCAAGCTATGCTAGCACACAGAAAGCCAAGCCAGGCCCCCTCGGGGCCACCTAACAGCCCTCTCTGCCAGGCGGGGTGACCCAAGGGAAGGAACAGTGGCAGTTCAGTGGGAGGTCGCTGACCAGTGTTCCCACATCAGAACATCCTCAGCAAGCCAACACTTGCAAGACCAAGAGAGCCCCAGGCAGATGGCTGCTCCTGCCCACATCCCACATCTGGTTTTACCAGCCACAGAGAACAAAGCCCTAGGGCAATGTCATCACCTTCTTCCCCATTAAACTAACATGTGCACATTCTTGATACATTCTGGCCACCATCCCACACACGACTACAAAGAGGTGACTAAGGCACAGAGAACCTAAGCCATGTGTCCAAGCTCACACAGCAAGCTCAGACAAGAAAGGCGCTTCAAACTCGTCAGTTGGCCTTAGGAGGAAACGCCGAAGTGGTGGGCAGAAGCCTACAAAATAGCCATTGCTCCTCCCCAAGACACATCAGGTCCCTTTGTCCTTTGCCTTAGAGGCTCCTCCTAGAAGCCCCACAGGATGGATGCCACTGGGTCCACAGTGTCCACTCTCCTGTGGAGTCCTCCAGCCGCTCTGCCTCTAATGAGTGGCTGTCTGAGGGATGCCTCTGATCACCCATTACAGACATGCCCTTTGGAGGGGGCTCATTCGTCCCCCATCTTTCAAGGATGCATGCAGGAGGTCAGCTCCCTGGAACTGGGGTAGAGCCTGGGATAGTCCTGGCCACAGAGAGACGGGGACACACCTCTTACGTCCTCAACCCATTTCATGGTCCCACCTCACTAGAGGCACCTGAGGCTGGGCCCAGGCCAGCAGCTTGCCCAAGGCCACCCACGTCTTACCTGGTAAGTGACAGTACAAGCCAGTACTGCCTATGACGCCAGGGCTCCACCTCTGATGCCCCTTGCTAGCCTGTGCCCCCACTCCCATAGGCTGAGGATGGTAGGGCCAAGAGACATCTGGGCAGCAGTTGTCTGTCTTCAACTCTGCTTTGTCCCTTCTTGTACCTCCGAGCCACAGGGAGTCCTACTCTCTGCTTGTCCCTCCTGCTGGCTTCTGTGCCTCACTCTCTCTCCGCCTCTTTTTGTCTCTTTCTCTGCAATCCCCTCCCTGTCCCAGCCCCCCTGGCCCCTCCCTGGCCCTAGTCCCAACTGTGGCCCTTCACCTACATCGCTCACCTTTGCTTACACCTGGGCCTCTGGGCAGCTGTTTTTCTCCCTCTCTTTGTTTTTCTCTCTCTGTTTTTTTTTTTTCCCTCTCTCTCTACCTCCCTTCTTCTGAGTAGATGCTGACATGCCCAGCAGCCCCAGGACAAAGGCAAGAGCCTTATCAGAGCAGTGGACGTGGGCGTGGGAGCCCAGGAGGAAACTGAAAACCCTTCCCCATCTCCAAATGGCTTGTTTGTTTGGTCTGGCCCTCCTCCCCATCTCCCACTGTCCAGCTCAGCCACTTCTCTAGTTCTCTCAGCTTCCAAACAGCTGCAAGTCCCTCGGAGGGTGTCCGGGGCTCCTGGTGTAGAGCCTGGGATAGTCCTAACCACAGGCTGGTGGGAACACTTATATCCTCAGCCCATTTAACGGTCCCCGCCTCACTATGGAGGCACCCTCCCTGGATGAGTGGCCTTCTCAAGCCACAGAGCAGGGAGAGTTGGGCTATAATGTGCACGGTTGTACCCCAAGGCCTACGGCCCGGAAACTCACACATTTTATGCTTCAGTGGGATAATTTGTCCCTGTATCACAGATGTGCATGCACAGAAAGGTCACGTGACCAGCACAGGCTCACACGGCTTTTCCTTCCCAGACTCCCAGAGAAAAACATCCCAGACTGGGATGGCTTTGGGGTCATTCACTCAGAGCAGAGAAGGGATCCCCAGCTCTTGTGGATGGCTCTAGAATCACTTAGGGGCTACAGTCCATGGGGTCCCCGGTGTCTGGAAAGCATACAGATGTTCCAGCCACAGACCTGGCTCTCAGCCCCGGACAGAATTAGCTCTCAGTCAGGGATAGAGTTTCCTCCCTGGTGGCACACCCCCGCACCCAGCTCTCTCTGAGTCAGCGGGAGACTGGCCCCTGTGCTCTCTGCTTGAGGGGTACCATGCCTGAGCCCAGGACTCTGCGAGGAGCATAGGAGGAGAAGAGCTCTGCAGAAGGAGCCCATGGCTACTGTAGGAGCCCAAAAGGCTTTCTTAGAGTGTTAGGTCTTTGACCCACTGTCCTCCTGTGCTTACCCCCAGGGTGTCCCAGAAGTAATCTTCCAGAGGTTTCCCTGCTAGGCATGGGGGTGCACAGCTGTAATCCCAGCTCCGGAGGCAGAGGCAGGAGGACTGCCACATGTTCAGGGCCAACCTGGGCGATATAGGGAGCTTTATACTAACCTAGTGAGACCCCATCTAAATAAAGGCCTCCCCAAGTCGGGTACACACTGTTACTGGAAAGCATGGGCACTCATGGAGGCTGCCCAGGATGGCATCCGCCTCTCCCACGTTAGGATCCAGCCTACAGCCTACACCGGACATGCTGTTCAGAGCGTGGGTTTAGAGGTTAGACGCTGAGGGGGCCTGGGGGTCCCTGGAGAGGTGGTCCTGTCCCCCCAGATTCCTTAAATCCAGGCCTTCAGCAAGAAAGACAAGCCATGCCCGGAATGGGCTCCCACTATCGCCGGCAGCTGGCAGCTCCTGAAGGCTGCTTCCACAAGCCACCCACAGGAGACAAGAGACAGCCTCCAGGCTGGGCTCTTCCCAGGGCCCAAGGTTTGACCCCATGCTTTCCTCTCCCATCTACCCTATGAATGAGGGCACCTTATCTGGCCCCTTAGTCCTACTCAGGTCTGTGTAAGACCCCTGGACCACCCTCTGGAGAGACACTGGAGCCCAGGATGCCAAGATTCAATATGAATAACAATGGCCCTGCTGCCTCCATTTATTGTATGCCTACTATGTGCTGAATGCTGAGAGGCACTGCAAGCGTCTAGCCCAGACTGTGGGACAGTGGCCATGTTCCTGGTCACTTTGCGGTTGCATCTGGAGCTTTCTCTTTTCCATCTTTGGCCTCA
This sequence comes from Psammomys obesus, assembly GCF_907164565.1. Lineage (NCBI taxonomy): Eukaryota > Metazoa > Chordata > Mammalia > Rodentia > Muridae > Psammomys > Psammomys obesus. Next base: position 3,113,227 of record NW_026590062.1, read on the forward strand.
CTTAGTAAACGTTCTTAGAAATATCTTAGCTGGGTGTGGTTGAGTGTGGGCTGCCTAGCAAGACCCTGGCTCAAAAAATATGAATATATTTTTAAAAACCCACAAATATGCCTGCCTCCTTGGAGTCTCAATGATTTCATAGGCTCTTGTCCAGTTTGACACCATATTTGGGCCAAGAGTCTATCTCCAGCTTAGTGCTATGGCTCCTAAGAAAAGACAGCAGCCTTCGGCTCCCTGATGTGTGGTCCTAGGCTAGTCACCTTGCCTCTCTGAACTGTGAGTCCGCCACTTGTGAAATAAATAATCAAACCATTTCCAAGAAATGAGGGTGTGCAGATAAAGAGATCCTTGGGGAGCCCTCGAAAGCTACAACATCTTTAGGCCAGTGATGCGCAAGACTGATTTGTCAAGGGCCAGCCTGGGTTCTGGCTGGCGAGAACAGGTGTTCGTGCCTAGCTGCAGGAGTGGACAGTCTGTCACTGGGAGCCAGCCAAACCAGGCAGGTCAAAGGTTCTCTGTAGCTCTCAATGTGGACTGGCCACCTCTGTTCTCTGAGCTGACTCTGTAAGTGGGGTTTGTGGCTCCATCCCTCTGAGGGGCCTATGAGCACAAAGAATGCAGGATGGGCCATTGTGCTGGGAACCAGCTGCCAGTCTGCCCTCTGTGGTGACAAGGGGAGGGTAACCAGGATACCCATCCTGAACTTGTGACTCGGGTTCCCCTTTTAGACATACTGCTTGATTAAGGAAAACAGCCAGGTGGTGGCTCAGTGGAGCCTCTGTGGATCCCCAACAATACCACTGTGTTGTGGATATAAACGTGTTTTGTTTTGGTCCCAGGTGTGGGATGTGGCACTGATTCAGATGGTCCACAGCAGCAGACTATTTGCCTCCTGCGGGCTCTGAGAGGAGCTCTTTGCCAGCTGCAGATAGTTTGAATCTGAGGACTCTGGAGAGAGAATAAATGCCAGAGCCCAGGGAGTGTGGGGCTAAAATAAAGAACAAGGCTGCTCCTGCTTCCCCCTTGCTGCTCAAGGTTGCTGATGTGAGACAAGAAGATGGAGATCTTCTGAACGGAGGATTGGACTGGCTCCAAGGAACTCAACAGCCCTGACCAGCAGGAAACAGCTAAGAGAACTGCGCCCCCTCTCCCACTACCTGGTGGTTTCTCCTACCTGGTGTTAGGGTATTGGAAGGGATTGGGGTGGAGTAGGGAGAAACAGAGATAAGCAACATAAATAATAAAGCAGTTGTTTTTTAAGTACACCTACACCACTAGCCCTTCATCCCCACCTTTAACAGTTGAAAATCTAAGATTCACACAAGCTGACCTTTCTTGGGTCACCCAGCAGTGGGTGAGCGGGTGGAATGGGTGCTCCCACACCCGTTGGCTCTGCTCCTGAGTCTCCCAGGAATCTGAAGTATTCCAGCGCTGGCCCTTTGGGGTGGGCTGTGTGACAGTGGACAGGTTGCCCCACACCTCCACAAGCTGTGACTAGCAAGAAGGAACTTCCAGAGCCCAGCACCATGCAGCACTGATAGCCAAGGGCGATCACCCACAGGGCAGCTGCCCCCTGTCTCCAACCAGCATCTTGGGAGCTCAGTGCTTTGGGGTCCAGGGTCCGCTCCCCACCCATCCTCTCCTGCTGCCTGAGCAGCTGGTCAAAGCACTGTTGGCTGCACAATAGTGAGAACCGTCCACTATGTTCCAGAGAACCCTGACTCCTCCGTGGAGCAGGAAGTGGGCTTGGCTGCACCCCCAGATGGTGGAGGTAAAGGAAGGACAAAGCTGCACTTGGCACCTCTGCCAGGGAGGGGTCAGGAGACAGAGATTCTCCTGGAGGCCAGAGTGAGCCTCACCCCAATAGGTTCAAGCCTCCAAAAAATGGAGCCACTTATAACAAGTGACCTTGGCCTATGCTCTGAGGACCAACCGTTCTGCCTCCAGACAGAGTTAGGGTTCAGGTTTCCTGCTCCCTCTGTCCTTCCAGGAAACACTAACCAGGCACCTGTTGTGGGCCAGGCCAGACCTGGGTGCTGAGATAATACAGCAGAGAACAGAATAGAACATGGCTACCAGTAAAAAGGGGTATTGGTGACAGGAAACCCCTCAGAGGCCTGGGGTTGAGTCCCAGCTGTGCTGTGTCACCCGGGCAAGCCCCACATCTCGCTGTGCCCTGCCTCTGAAGACTATAAAAGGGCTGAAAGGGCCTGGCTCTCAGGTGTCCACAAGGATAAGGCTGTGCTGACAGTCTTTCAGAAGCAAGTGTCAGGTCACGCCCTGCCCCCAATCCTCACGGAAATGTCGCATATTTAAGAACAGCAGGGGTTAAGACTCAGTGCTGTGACCGCACTGAGGTGCACAGGGTCTGACGCACGCACGCACGCACGCAGGGTCAGGGAAGCCGCCCTGAGGAGCTGACATCTGAGAGGAGACATGAGCCCAGGGCTGGGAAGCCATGTAGTAACAGGGCATTCTGGGAAGTGGGAAAAGAAAGCGCAAAGGCCCAGAGGCAGGAATGGATCCAGCACCCATTTGAGCATCTGCCGATTTCCTGGAAAAGCTACAATTGTGCACCTCCCGGCTGCCACCCCTCCCTGCCGGGTGCTGTGGGACAAGATGGCCCTACCCTCGGAGACAAACGGCATGGTCATGGTCTCGGTAGAACTGGCCACAGACCCCACTCCTCCCTATCTGCTCCTCAGTTCAGGGGCACCTAGTCAGCTGCCGTTTACCAAGCCACGTGTTCTGCCGCTCTGCCACTTTGGAAGGAGAAGCAATAGCGGGTAAGAGAGATGAACAAAGTCATCACTGGCTTCCTCTGGGCTCTGAAGGATGTCTGCATGCTGCTTCGTCGTGACTCCTGTCCTGCCGCACTGGCCACTGTTTGTGAGTCCAGTGAGTCCCGCCTCTACACAACGCAAGGAGCAGGAGGCCTGGAGGCAAGGTGAAGCTTCTAGGGGAGGTGATGTCTGAACTGATCTCTAGAGGGAGGGCATTAATCATTTGCCAGATGGATGACGAAGATATCCCAGGAGAGGGTGCTGTGTGCAGGTCACATGACATGTGGTTAGCATGAGGAGAGATGGCAGGAGAGACTCATATCAGGACACCCCAGTAGACCTGTGACTGTATCATGCAATAAGGTGCCATGGATACTTGTGAACAGAGGGTGTCTGTCTTTCCAAAAAGACAGACCTGGGTGGGTGACATGGGATCTGAACTGGAAGAAAGGAAGCTGGAGGGGAAACTGAGGCAGGAAGCAGCAATGACTCTGGCCCAAGACCACACAGAGCCAGGAAGGACCAGCAGTGGGACTTGAACTCAGGCAAACTGACTCTTAGATCATCAGTGACAACTGTCCACCATTGACAGAATAGCATGATGATCCTTGAGCCCACGGGTCTCCAGGGAGACCAGGAATGTTAAGCACGCAGGATTGTCTTTCCAGTGAGAAAGATTAAAAAAAACAAAAACAAAACAAAACAAAAAAACCTGTTCTTCCATCCAGGGAGCTGAGAATTGGAAGTGATTGACAGCTTGGTAATCTGTGTTATCTGTTGGACCTGGCCATAACAAGCTCCCACAACCAGGACCAGAGGTGACTAATAGCCCAAGTGACCTCTCCGCTATCTGTATGACCGAGACCATGCTGGACCCTTAGGCCCTTAAGCTAGTACAGAAGGCCTATCTCTAGAACTTGCAAGAACCGACAGGACCAAACCACCTGTTACTGGACGCCTCTGAGTCTGATCCAGGTTGGCGAAGTCAATCTGTGCCGGGTTTTCATCCTTATCTCTTCACAGGTTCCCCTCCCTGTGTGACCCCTGCAGGGACCCCTCATCCTCTAGCCATGTCCTGTTGCTCGTCTGTTGGCTGCTGCGCTGTTCCCAGGCTGGCCTCGGCCTATCTGCCATTGCAGCATGCCTCCAACATCCCAGCCTACCCAGCTCTTCACAGGCCTGTCTCCAAACCAGCTCCAAGGCAAGTAGGGGGCTGCAGGAACCTATACAGCCCAGGGGAACAGGAGACGACCCAGGGCCCTGACCTGCCCCAGGCACCCAAACACAGTCCAGCACATGAGAATTCCCTGGCCGTGGCCCAGGCGGTGACAAATGTGCCGTCACTGCTGCCAGGATGGTAGAGTGTGAGGTCCCACCCTGTTCCCAGGCTCCAGGGAGGAGGGCCAGGGGCAGTTTTCACACACAGCCCTACCCACCCCATCACTCTGTCACCTCTTCCAAGGCAAAGCCCACACTTTGACCTGGGAGGGGTCTGGCCGGGGAAATGGCCCCCTCACCCTGCCCTGACACCATCAGGGGACACTGGCTGGGGACCAAAGGAAATTCAAGACTCCTAAGAGTCATTGACAAAGAGCCTTGGGGTGAAAGTTCTACCACTTCATGTTGGAGTAGAAGGGGGTCACGAGACTTATTGATGGCAGCAGATCTGACCCAGGGCTGACCAGGGCTGGGGGTTGAGTTCAGCCAGCAGAGGGCTTGCCAACCATGCACAAATCCCCAGATCCTATCCCTAGCACCTCATAAACCATACATGGTTGTCCAAGCCTGAAATCCCTGCCTTCTGGGAACCCTGTCTCAAAAAAGAGGAATAAAAACAAAGCAAGCAAACACACAAGCCAAAAGCAAAAACAAACGTATCTAGCTGTAGCCTGGCCTTCAGGTGCTGAGATTCTGTGCCATAGAACCCCAGGCCCGTATCTGCTTAGGCCCCGTGAGTCTCACAGAGAGCATTACATCATCTGCCCCTTGTAAGGACTGAAGGGCATCTTAGGACACCGGATTCAGTGCTCAAACGAGGAATGTCCCCGAAGGTCACCCCAGCTTTGTAACAGGTCAGTTGGGGACACACACACACACGCTTTGGCCAGTTCACAGAGGTGCTTCAGGGCTCAGTGGACAGTTTGAGTCTACAGCCACCAGAACTTCTAGCAAGACTCCCGAGTCATGGAGAGCTCTTCCCTGTTTACGAACTGATCTTGGATGGCCTCGTTCAGGAGCCACAGGAACCGCCCAGAATGCAGCCGACACCTCCCCATCCTGGCAGCAACCACTTCCTCCCTTTGACCTTAGCTAGCACTTCCTCAGCATCCTTATCCCCGGCCAGCTGGCCCACCCTGAGGTGAGGTGAGGCTGAGGCCGAGATGCAGGGCACGGCTGGCATGACAGGCTTATCTACTTGTCTGTTTGCTCGGGTACTGCCTTGGTCCAGAGGAGGGTGGGGGCTCAAAGGAGAAGTTTGTGTACAAGGAACATAAATTAAAAGGAAGAGTGAAAGGAGAAGGGACCTGGTGGAACAGACTATGAGCCTGGACTGAGAAGGAAGCAGACCAGACGGTAATGCCGGAACTGCTCCCAGGTCCTGGCTGGGAAGAGATGCCAACTTTTAGGTCACTTGGTCCTGGCTCTGAATGCTCCACACCACAGAGAAGTGAATTCCTGTCATTAAGACCACAGGACTCTTGCCCAGGCTATGGGGCAGGCTCCTAGGGACAGAATCACACCAGCCCAGAGTATCTCAGAGGAGACTGGCCATATGGAGTTGGTGACAAGGCTCAAAACACCAGTTCAACCCATTTCCCCTGGGTGTGCCAGGAAAGAGTAAGTGTTCAGTCCGGCAGGGATGTATGTAGCTGGCTTAAAACTGAAAGAAATTTCTAGACTATTCCCAAGAGACACTTTTAACTCCCTGTACTGGTAGAGAACAGGCCTGGGACAATGCTGTGGTCCCTATACTCCTGGTTTCTTAACATGGTTTACCATACAAACTTAACAAGGCTTCTGCTTACCGCAGATGGCTCCAAATTATCTCTGCATCCACACTGTGATCCTCCTTCCCTCCCACAGTGCCCAGGCTTTGTCTCTCTAGCCTCACTTTCCAGCCAAGCTCTGGTCCTGGTCATTATGTTCTAGTAATAACGCAGGAAGCAAGCATCGCTATGATCCATACCTGAGAGGGAAGGAAACTAAGGCTACTCACCAAGGCACCCACATGCTGGCCACCTGGTCAGGAGACACCTGAGGCACCCTCGTGGCCAATGACACTGCACACACAGAGCTCCTGCTTGCCTCTCTATCCCAGCCATAATGACCAGGCCGTGGCTCCAGGGAAAGCAGCAGAAACAGCTTTATCCCACCTGGCCCACAAACTATGGGCCCTTGGGCAAGTGCCCTGGCCTCCCTGAACCTAAGCTTATTTCATTCGTGCACTGGAAAGGAGTCCAGTTAGCCTCTTGCCATTAGGTGAGCAAGAGGCAGTTACATCTGGCCCCTCACCTGTCTCGAGGTCAGCTTCCTCTAGGAAGGTCACAACCTCCACACGGCCAGCTGAGTCATGGACAAGCCCATTGCAGCATGAAATTGCAGGCCGATCCTCCCTAAAGTGTCATGGTACTCAGGACACACTCTGGCAGAACCTCAAGTGTACCCCTATCTGGGCCTGGTGTCTGTACTGGCCACTGTCCTCGAGGCAGGCCTGCCCTTGGCTCCAGGAAATAAGGACTAGTCCTTCATGTTTCAGACTCCTGCAAGGAAAAAGCCTGATGGGACTTGAGACCATTGCCAGGAGGAGGCATCAGGGAGCAAAGAGAGGCGTGGGGCAAAGGGGTGGACTGCTGACACTGTGGTAGGGACAGAAAGATGGAAGAGAGGAAGTAATGGGGGAAAACATCAGGGGGAAGAAGACAAGAAAGACAAAGGCAGAGAAGAGGGACTAGGGGGTAGGCTGCAAGAATAGAGAAGACTGCTAAGATCGGAGTCCAGGCAGGAGCAGCCTGGGCTTTGGTCTAGGAGGTTCAAGCCACCAGCAACTGGGCAGCCATATCTGAGCAGAGGAGAAGCGCACAGGAGCTCATCTAGGACTTTGGGTGATCTCCCAGCAAAGCTGAGGTTTGTATTTTGTTTTGTTTTGGTTTTGATTCACTAACTTACACAATTCTGGGGATGGACCCCAGGGCCTCTTGCACACCAGGCCAGAGCTCTGCCCTGACCTGCAGCCTTGTTCAGCAGAGATGTTACTCAATGCAAGCTGTTTGGTGACAGGGTGGGGGACGGTGCTGGGGAAAGTCCTGGCAGAAGCCAGAAGGATTAAGACATATCAGGCCCCTTTCTGGACTGAGCTCGGAGGTCACTGACTTCTCTAGAAGCCTTCACCACTGTTGGAAATGAGTACTGAGGAGAGCCAGGAGGACAGACAGTTCTCCTGAAGGCACTTCATGGGGGCTCTGGGGCTCTGGATTGCTGTGGGAGGCAGACAGCATGTCTGTGCTAAAATGTCAGCTTGGCCCACAGAAGGCCACCAGCTGCCCATCCCCGCTGCCAGGAGGCTGGGGAACTAGACAGAGGAGTGATTCCTTCATGAGCCCCACAAGGACCCTTCCCCTATGACACCACAAAGAGCTAGAACCAAGGAGAGAAGATTCAACATCCCATCTTGTCCAAGAAGATGATGGAGACCCCACGCCCAGGAGTTTACTCCACACACTCGGAACATTTGTTATTGATGTTTCCTGAGCTGCTCTCCATTCACAACCCAAGTCTGATCCTTTTTAACTATTAAATTGCCAATTAGGCAACACAACTCTATCTAATTAGCAATGTTTAAACTATGTAGAACTGTGAAGAGTTGGAACAAAAAGCCCTAACCCTTCCTCACTACCGTCCACCTGTTCCCGGTGCACCCAGATCCTTGTACCAGGCTACTAGCTGTCTTTCTGAAGCCTCTAAGTAATTACAAAGGATTTTCCTACTTTCTTTTCCACTTTGTAGAAAAGAGAACATACCTGCACCTTCCTTCCCCAATAGTAGATTGGTAAAACGTAGCTGATCCTTCCAGATGGCTGCATAGTATTTCACTGTTGGGCTCACCAGCTTTTCAATAGCCAGTCCCCTGGAGATGTGCTCCTGGCTTCCTTCCAGTTCCTTACTGTTGGGAGTTACTCAGAGGTGGGTACTTGGTCTCTTAGTGTTCCAGTGCTGTAAACAATCTTGTCGTACGTGTCACTCTAGTTACAATCGAATCCTTAGACTTCCACTCCATCTTACCAGAGTTTGTCTGCTCTTTCAAGCGTCCCTTTGTGTTATCCTTTGTTCAGGTCTATTTGTTCCGTTGGAATGTGGTGACCGAGATGGAACTCAGGGCTACGTGCCTGCTACGTAAATGCTCTGCCGGTGAAGAGCTTCTGTAATGAGGAAGCACGCTCTGCCCTTTTTCACAGAGCCATGCTGCTTTAACCCGTGAAGAGCATCCTCCAGGGCCAAGTGGTCCTCACACAGCCTGGCCATACCTGCAGGACCAGCCGCAGAAATACCCGCTCTCCCTCTGGTTGTGAGAGCTAGTCTCACTTCTAGCCCTCAGCCTGCATCTCAGGCAGGAGCAGGAAACAGGAGGGCTGCAGTGCCCTGGTCGGATGGATCCCAGGGCTCGAGGGAACCTTTTGGGTATAGCTGGACTGTGGGGATTCAGAGAGTAGCCCGGGGCATAGAGAGGCAGCTTCTGCAAAGAGCTGTGCCACCAGTGTCAACCCTGAGCCTGAGTGCACAAGAAAGAATGTGATCAGGAGCTGACCCGGTGTACTGAGGGCTCTTGGCAGCCGCCAACTTGAAGTTGCATTCCATTTTTATTTGGCTCCAAAATAAAATAGTGATACCCTGGGTGTGGGGTTGGGGAAGGAAGAAGCCACCTCCCAAGCCCTCCAAGAAGAGTCCAGAGGAATCTTCCAGCCTGGCCCAGGCAGTCCCTGGCAGGGCACAGAGCCAGCATGCCCCTGGGCAGGAGGCCTGTTCTTTGGAACACTCATGGTTCTCCATCACGGCCTCCCTTCAGGCCTGGAGTGGACAGAGGAACCTTTGTCCCCCTCTCTCTCTGCTTCCTTGCCCTCCTGCCAAGAGTCCTGGCTGTGACTTCTCTTCTGGTTCAGGTTTCCAAGGCCTCTTGGTCCTACAGCCAGGAATGAAAACCCTTGAAACCCTGGACCCTCACTACCTGATCCAGAGGCTCTTCCCCACCCCTTACTTTTCCTCAGGCTCCTCTCCACATCTCACCTGTCCTCAGCTTCCCAACAGCCCTGATGGTCCCCTCAGGAGAGAAAAACTGAAGCTCAGGAGGGTCCAACCACACGCAGAGAGGAGATGGAGAAGCCAGGAGTAGAGCCCCAAAGCAGAGTTCACAGCGTGGAGGTCACAGATGGTCACAGAGCCGGCCTCCAGGCTAAAGGCCCCGTTCTACCTCATAGCCCCAGGAGAACGTGATGCTTGGAATCTGTGCCAGTGTCCCCAAGTGAAGTAGCGACAGTCAGCACAAACTTCACAGGGTGTGCATCAGGATGTGAGTGGAGGAAGACAAATCCCGCTGCACTCTGTGGTATGCGCACCTGCCTGTGAGCATGACATGAGCAGGCCAGAGCAGGACACCAAGTTCCTCCTTCTACCACCTTTCACTTTCAGGTTCCCACACTCAATAGAGGCTCTGGTGTGGGCAGGCTGCCCAGCCAGTGCACTCTCAGGACCCACCTATCCCTCGTCCCCAGTGCTGGAGTTACAGGCACATGCAGCCATGGCCAGCTTCCTACGTGGGTGTTGGGTACTTGAACTCAGATCCTCGTGTTTGCAGAGGAAGCATCTGTACCCACTGAACCATCTTCCAGGCCCATCTTCCTTATGGTTGATCAGGGTTATTAATCGCACTGTCCTATGCCTGGGCTGACAGGGAGTCCCAGAAGCCTCCTCTCCTGTCATTCACCAGACCTCAGCATGGAATTACCAGCAACAGAAAATACCCTAGACACTCTCCTCCCTCACATACAGAACTTGGAGAGTGAGATGCTGGCCTGGAATACAAGTTTAGGGGAGAAAGGGACCCCAAAACTCTCTAACCAAACAATGATTTCCCAGACAGCTTTAAATGTTAAAGAAAAAAATTCACAATGGAAAAAGTATCCACTATTAAATAAAAATGAGTGCATCCTGACCAGGACCCTGACTGAGACGCATCAGTCCATCATGACCACCCGAGCCCCCAACCCAGTCTTTACCTCTGAGGTATCCAAGCCACAGTCCTCTGTAGAACTTCTAAGAATATTCTTCTACAGATTTCTGTCCCCTACCGAGTTCCCTGGGCTCCGAAAGGAAGGATTTGTCACTGTCTGAGAAACTGATCTCAGCTGCCCTGTCACATATGTAAGGTGACAGATGAAATGGAACATGCCAAAGTGACACCTTTGTGGTTAAGGCTGCAGAGTGGCTTCAAATTCTGACTCGGGCCAATCACTGTGTGTTTTGGGCAAGTCACTTAACCCCTCTGCCCCTAATTCCTCAGGGAAAGAAATGGCAAGAGGAAGACCTGTCACCTGCTGGGGACTCCCTCAGACCACAGGGCAACTCTCCTTCGAGTTTCTCATCAGCCACATGACAGGAGATCACCGGCGACCTTCACCTTGCCCTAGAGCTAGCTATCCTAGAGGCTTATAGAAGCCTCTGGTTATTTTCCATTCTTTTTTGTTGGTTTTTGGAGGTAGAGTCTCACCATGAAGCTTAGGTGACCTCAAATGCACTAACTCCCCATCCTCCTGCCTCAGCGTCCTGAGTGCTGGGATGACATGAGTGTACCACCATGCCCAACTGAAGAGCCACATTTATGTTTAAAGCACTCGGACTCGTGATGAAGAATGCAGAATTCTCAAGCCCTTCAATGAGTGCCTGCACATATGCCCTCAAAATCAAACACCATGTGCCCTCACAATAATTATGGTTAAGGTTTGTTCTTCCCTGAGGGAGGGAGGGGGGCTTCAGTGACTCCCCAGAGCCTGTTCTCTGAGTGTCCCCCAGGATTAAGCTTGCTCCCTTGCTTGGGGAGCCCCTCAGTGTCTGCTGAGCACCAGGATGTGGTGGGTGCAAGGTGGGGCTGCTGGGCTTGTCGCTAGGCAGCAGAGACACTCCCCTCGCACAACCTGGTAGCAGGGTCTCACCACAGCCATCTCCAGAGGGGAAGAACTACCCAAACCCCTTCCTCTGAGAACAGACATGTGCCTGAGTTGTCCAGCTCGTGAAGGAAAGGAGGAGAAAGGGCAGGAAAGGAGGCCGAGCAAGAGCCAGAGAGGATAGGTGGTCATGGGGAAGGGGGTTCACCAAGGCGGATGCAAGCATTCTATACTTCTGTGCCCTTCTCTGGGGAAGCAACCCAGAACCCTAGCCCTAAGAGCCCAAGATCCTCAGGGGTCCAGTGTTTTCACACAGCATCCCAGGGAGAAAAACAGCCTGCTACCCAGGGTGGGTCAGATGGCCATACTGGCGGCTCCAGAGCATCTAGAGGACTTCTGCCTTATCAGCCCCTTCCGATCATCTAAGAGCACAGAGCCACTGCCCCGGCCTCTGAAACTGTCTCCTTTGAAAGGTAGTTCAGTTTTCTGACCACTTCCTGTCTAACCAAACCCATGCCTGTGGCTAAGGAACAGCCCGTAACAAAGATACAAACAGCAAAGCTAAGCCAACACTGAGACTAACCATTTCTGAAGTAGGCTACCAACAAAGCAGCCAAAACTATGCACTCAGGAGCAGCAGCCCGCACCCCTAATTTCCACCTCCCCTCAAAATCCTCCCAAATCATTGTTGCCACTCATTTCTCAGATGGGGAAAGTGAGGCTGTCTCACTAGGAGGTTACCCCACTAGACTCCCCCAATGAATGCTAACCCTCTCATCCATCTTGTGTGACTTCAGGATGGTGTGACGCTCACTTCTTCCCATGCCAGCCCAGGGACACCTACGCCCACTGTCATGCCTGCTGAGGAAGGCAGGACACTGCTAAAGGCTCTGTCTGAGAGGCCAGCCATGGCTGCCCGTGCAGACACAAGCATGCCCTTTGCAGCTTGGCTAATCAGATGTCGTGAGATACAGGACGGAGGGAGGAAAAAGCACACACCCTATATGGGCCCCTGTTTCCCTCCCATGCTTCCCACTCGTGTGTTGTTAAGACTGTCAGAAAAGTCTGAGGTGGCCAGTCCTTCCTTGGGGGAAGGAAGTGGATTGGGCAGGATCCAGCAGCTGTCACTTCAGACAATACTGGAAAGACTCCTTTTTCTCCATGACCCAGATCCCGGGAGTCCAGGCCTGTCGTGAGAGAGACTGAAAGTGCCCGCATTCCCTCAGGAGCAGCTTTTCTTGTGGTTTGCTCTTCTTCCCTTTGAGAGGACTCTGTGATGGCAGCCGGGCCTGTGTGGCCACAGCATGTGTGGCAGAGCCTGCCTCTGCCAGGACAGAATCACCAAACATGAGAAGCAGATCAGGGCTCAGATCCTGAAGCCCCTCTCTAAGTGCCCATAAGGCACTTCCAGCACCTTCCGGCAACCGGGGCTTATAGCCAAACAACCCAGGACACAAAACTCCAGACTTCAAATGTAGTTAGTTGTGGTTGTCTGGAATCTTCCATTTTCGCAACTTCAAGTTTCAGCGCTAGCTGAGTTTGAAGAGGGCGGTTCATGTTGGTAAAATGGAGAAAGTCAGGCCACCCAGGAAACTGGGTGGGACCTTCAAGGCCTGGAAGAGGCCTGCAGACTCTCCCGGCCCACCCTATCACACACCCCAGAGTCATCTGCCTCCAACTCCTCATCCGTGCTCCCCTCTCGCCTTCAAGTCCCCTCTCCCTGCCAACTTTCCTTTGGGCAGCACAAGGCCAGCTCATGCTTTGAACCCAGCTCAAAGGCAAGTCGCCAGTCTGAGGACTTATTTCCCGTCATTCCCATGAAAGCCATCTCCTCTTCGCCCCTACAGCCCTTGGCTACCAAGTGCCCCTGGCAGACATCAATGTGAATGCAGATAACAGTTTGTTCTTGGTCAAAGAAGCACACACTTGCCTTGCCAAATGGGTGGTTGGTGCTTCCACGCCCAGGAGGGGTGTATGCCAAGCTTCCCAGGGGGAAAGCCTGCCTTCTGCCCACTCGAGACCCTCTCTGCCGCCACATCTGCCTCCTCAGATGTCTTCCTGCCAACGAAGTCCTCTTCAGACAGGGCTGGCTCTTCCAGAATCCCCTGCCATGAGCCTATAGCAATGCAGGTGCTCAATAGATGCCCAAGAATGGAGGCTGTCTCTCAGCTCACCCACAGCCTCCCATCTGAGGAATGGGAATGTGGGCGCACTCAGGTGATAGAGCCGTCATCGCAGGTGGCATCATCGCCATGGGTTTAAGACTAAGTCTGTTGGCTAAATGTCTCAAAGTCACTCTAATAGCCCCTGACAGCATGCACAAGCCATCCCTCTCATCAAGAGGCCAACCCTATTTCCCCTCCTTCTGAATTCCGGCTGGCTTGACGCCGGCATTAGCCATCAGAGTATAGCAGGGTATATACGATGCTAGTGTCAAGAGTCCCAGCAGACTGGGCCTTGTGGCATTGGTGGCCTATAATTCCTGTTGCTCCAGAGGCTAAGCCAGGGGGTCTCAAGTTGAAGGCCTGCCTGGACTAGAGAGTGAGTTCAAGGTTCAGCCTGTGCAATTTAATAGACCAACCGCCCCCCCTCCCTGAAATAGAAGGAAAGGAAAAAGAAAGACAAGGGCTGAGGCTGAGGTGTGGCTCAGAGTTAGAGTGACTGCCTCACACGCAAGGTCCACTGGTGTTCATTCCTAAGTGGGGCAGCAGGAACCAGGAGACGGCCATACTGGCTGAGAACAAGTCAATTGGTTCCTGTCCCAGTTGGCACATGTGACCTCATTGACAAACGTAACAGCAAATCTGGCTGCCGGCATGGAGCTGAAACAGGGGCGTCTCATGCGTGAAAATTAACTGTGCCTGGCACAAAGAGATCCAGAGAATGAGGCTCTCTGGGACCTCGTGTGATCGTGCTGAGCCTCTTCAGGGGCCCAGGCCCCATTACACACAGGCTACCTCCTGGGGTCCTCACAACAGCCATCCCCTTCCACGGGGATGGTCACTTCCTGTCAGTAGTTCCTACATGCTAAGGCAGGGACCTGAGCCCGCCTCTGCGGTGCCAATGTCCAGGGCCAACACCAGACCTGCTGCCTTTTCCTTATGCCTGGCACAGCCCCGCTGGTGGGCCAAACCCGCATCCGTGCTCATTGGTTCATGCTGGGCTCCTCAGAGCCAATCACGAGGCAGAGAAATGGCCCAGACCCCCCCCTCCCAAAAAAAACCTTGCCTTTGCCCTCACTGTGGCCAGCAAAGATAGATGGTCACTCAAAGATACCCGAATCCTGGGCCCCAGAATTGACACAGCTGTCCGTGGACAGCAAAGAGTCACTCGACATTTGTGATTAATTGGAAAAGCTCAGGAATTGTGGGCATGGGTGGGGTGGGGCAGGGGAGCTGATCTGCTTGCTACCAGCTGGCTAGAGAAGCAGTCAACTACAGTTACTAGTTAACTGCTAACCCAGAAGCTCCTGGGAAGAAAGATAGATTTGGGCTTTCATTTGTTTTAATTATGTGTAGCGTGTGTGCGCGCACTCGTGAGTACAGTGCCTCCTGGGGACAGGCGTGTTGGATGCCCAGGAGCTGCAGTTATCAGTGGCTCTGAGCCAGTGTGAGTGCTGGGAATCACACTGAGGTCCTCTGCCAGACAGCGGGATGCACTCTTAAGTGCTGAGCCATCTCTGTAGCCCCAAGAAGAAAATCTTCATGAGGGATCGTCTTGACCAGGCTGGCCTGTGAGCCTGTCTGCAGGCCATTGTCCTGATTGCTAATCGATGCAGGAAGACCCAGCCCCCTGTGGGAACCCATATGCAGCAAGAAGACAACTTTACTCTCTTTGGCAGGCTGCTTAAATTTCTGCCTTGACTTCCCCTCAGTGGTGGGCCGTGACTGAAACCGTGAGCGAAATAAACCCTGTTCTCTGCTCGATAGCTTGTGGTCGGGTTGTCTGTCACAGAAACAGCAATAATACTAGCAAAGCACCTGAACTCATCCCTCTCAGGCTAAGAGACTCGGAGACTCTAGACCATTCAAACAGGGACGAGCTTTGAACATCTGTCCTTAACCACAACCCTGGCACTCACTGAGCACGGACTACGGGCCAAAGGCCAAAGAGCACAGCCACCTACGCAACTCTGAGAAAGGAAGAAACAGAGGCCAGGAAGCCAAGCCCGAACACAGGCCCAAAGCTGCAGGGTCCACTCCCACCATTGCTCAGCAGCTCCCCCACCCCCGCATGCTCGCTGCCCTGTCACCCTTGATTTCCAGGGGAAACACTGAGTGTGCCTGCAGTTCTCTGAATCAGTCCCCCTGATTACCCACCTTCTTGCACAAGAATCACCTCATCACCAGCCTGGGCTGAGATCTCAGGACCTGTAACCCCCCCAAAAGCAGAAGTGGTTCTTAGCCCTGCTGACTCAGCTACGGGTACTTCCAGCATTTGCACAGCACATGTACGGAGGACGCCCAGGCACCCCACCAGAGCCCAGGCGCAGGACGAAGCCTGGAGCCCAAGGCTGCTCAGCTCTGCCCAAGCACATTTCAAAGCCCATGCTTCCTCATAGAGGCACATGGCTGTGCTCTGCCCTCTGTACAGATTAGGAGGCCGCCGGGATGAGGAGGCCACGGGGCAAGGCTTGGGAGCTGACTCCTGGGATGGCTGGCTCTGGGGCCTATGGCCGCTGCCGACTGCTGACTTCCGTCCGGAGCATTTCTTTCTTTACCCACCACCTCTGGGCTCCTTTCAACAGCACCCAAATTTCCACTCTTCAAATCTCACCTGCGACTCTTGCTGCAAAAATGCCGGAATTCCATGAGAAATAAATTGTCTGGTTTCCCACTGTTGCCTAAAACCAGAAACAGCACAAGGTCCCCGAGTCCAGAAGCAGCACAAAGCCCTTTCTCTGCATCCCTGGGCTGGCTTAGGGCTCCCCCTTAGAGATAGCACAGAAAGATCCAGCCTGTGGGAAACACCCCATCAAGAGTCCCTGGAATGTCACTCAGCCCTGAGAACCTCACTGGGCATGGTGTAACTGCCTCCTGGAGGCTCCTAGGGGGGAGAATCTTGCTTTGCTCCATCTGTCACAGAGTGCGTACTGATAAAAGCTTGTTGAGTGAATGAACAAAAGTCTGTTCCCCATCCCGGAGGGGCTGAAGGACAGGAACTGGGCCTGACTCACTCTGGCTTCTCAGCCTTCCAGGGCTTCCTCACTTCACCCCCAGCACCACCATGAGCCCAGCCCAGCCACGACGCCTCCCTGCACTGTCCCATCTCTGCGTGACCAGTGTCTGGGACAGTCGTACTGGGCAGTCAGACAACGGTCCTGAGCTGAGCCCTGAGGAAGTTCAGCCAAAGACATTCCCACCCTAGCCACACTCGCACACACACAGGCACACACAGGCACATATGCACACACATTCTTGAGTGACCCGATGTGCAGTGGGACCATTGGATACAGTGAGGCTTCCTGAGTTCAGATCGCAGTTCTTGGGAGCTGTGTGAGCGAGTCACTTTCCCTCTCTTAACTCTTCCTTACCTGCAAGTGGTTGTCCTAAGCTGGGGCCTTTGGACACGGGGTATGGGAAGAGGTGACGAGAGTGTGGATGTGAAAATGTCCCACTCTTAAACACAGTGAAGAGTCACATGATTACCCTGTTTCTTTTTTCTAGAAGGGAACAAGAACGGCCATTGCCTACATTCTGGAAGGATCTGCCTTTTAGAAGTCCAGAACCGGGAGTTGCTGTGAGCACTGTGGTTGGACATCACTGTGAGAACAAATAAAGATGGGAAGAGAGCAGAGGGAGCCACCACATTTGTGGCAAGGACAGTTAGCTGTCTGTGAAGGTCTCATCTTCTGACCCAGACACAGCTATGGCTGGGCAAGAGCTGCCCACACCAAAATGCTGAATCCCAGCAACCTTTGCAACATACCAGACTACAAATCCCAGCATTCTTTGCAACACACTGGGCTTGCTTTCATATGCCAAAAGAAATGCACAGTGCTTCCCAGCCAAGGCCCAGTGTTCACCTTCACACTTTCCCAACTACCACTGGGCCCACAGAGATGTCACCAGAGGGAGAATGGGACTCCAAGCTGGGTCACTGAATCACCAGGGCTGAGGCAGGAGGACTGCTTGAACCTGGGAATTTAGAGACAGCCTGAGAGACATGATAAAAGACTTGTGAGGAAAAAAAATTAAAATAAATAAGTGAAGAGAGAGATAAAAAGAACTGTTCGCCTTTTTCATGTTTGTGACAGTAAGTGTGCTCACGCAAGCAGCACGTGCCTACTGAGGGAACACAATGATAGAAGGAGAATAGGAAGGCCTCTCCTGCGATTGCAAAAGTCCAGCAAACATCTAGAACATTCATCTCTCGAGACTTTGGAGTAGGTCCGCAGTTGGCAGCCCACTCTGCAGAGCCTCTCGGAGGGAGTCTGGTGGGCTGCCCTTGTTTCCGGGAGGAACTGCTGTGTTTGCACTGGTTTTCAGGTCCCATCTTTCTGTCTGTTTTATTTTGATAAACGGACTCCGTAGCCTAAAGTGACGGCAAAGCCCCTATCCAGGAGTAACCAGTGCGATGGGACATGCTGTGTCCCATGAGACAGAGTTTCACTTCTCCACGCAGCTCCTAGCCTCAGCTGCTGACACAGAATATGCGGCTCCACAGAGGTTGGATATTTGCTTAGGAAGGAAAAAGAAACTCAAGTGCACAGCAGAGCCTGGAACCTGGACAGAGGGCAAAACAGAAAAACACTCGAGTGTTCCAGTCAGCCTTTCTCAAGTGTGAAAGGCCCTGAAGAGCCCATCTAGCACATAGACGCCCTAGGCTCACCCTCAAAGAGCCTGGTTCACAAGCACCGAAGTTCTAAGAAACGCCCATGAGGGCTGGGGACATGGCTTGGGCATGAGAGCTTGCTGGGCAAGCATGAGGACCTGAGTTCAAATTCCTATGTTAAAAGCTGGGCATGAGCGTGCGTGCCTGTAACCCCAGCATTTGGGGGTGAAGACACATACATTATGGGAGCCTGGTGGCCAACCTGTAGCAGAAACAGTGAGCTGGCAGTTCAGCTAGAGACCCTGCCCCACAGCAGTAAGGTGGCCAGCAACAGAGGAAGACAGCTGGTGTCACACTCTGGCCACCCCTCTCCCCCGTCTCACACACTCATACATACACATGCCATATTGGCTTCTATGTGGTTCAGACGGAGGACACAGGCAGGAGCTGAGCGCCATGGACATAAGAAGTAACATTCAGAGCCTAGCAGATCACCGTCTGCTAAGCATTGCCAGGCTCTATCTCATTTCACCTTTGTGAAAATCCTCCGGGGTAGCCCTACCTTACAGATGTGGAGACTGAGGCACAAACCCAGCTCTGGAGCTTCGGAGCCCTATGGAGTCTATGGAGGTCTATCCTTGGAACCCTTCCAAGGCCTCAGATTTCTAAACTGCAAGCTGGAGTCGTTTCTAGAACCCTCATCATGTTGGTACGATAAAGAGTCTTAAAAAGCCACCTCAAACTATTGTTCATAATCTAAGAAGCAGGACTACAGTCTCCACTCTCCCAGCCCATTCTGCAGATGGTAAAACTGGGGCCCAGCTTCTCCATGGGCCCAATGGACACTGTCCTGCACATAAGCTCTTAGGCAGGGGATGGAGACCCAGGACAGAACAATGGGCTGTAGCCTCAGAGAGCCCCAGGTTACCAGGAGACAGATATGATGGTTGACAGTTACAAAACAGCGGGGGAGCAGTTGTGGTGGGGGTGCAGAGACTTCTCCACTAGGTGGAGCCTGTGTGGGGTTCATCTACTCCTCAGAAGCTGGGGGAGTCCCGAGCCACCGCCCCTGGCTCTCGGAGATAACACCCCACCTCCCATGTGCCCGACACCTCACAGGCTCAAGCAAAGCCTTTCAGAAGAGAATGTTGAGCCAGCCTCTACCGCAGCCTGTGAACCAGGCATCGAGCTGCAAAACCACAGATCCGCTTTAAAAGGGGAAGGAGGGAAAGACAGAGAAATTGAGGCTTTCTTAAGCTGCAGAGCAAACACAAGACCTCCTCCACCACTTCCTCACTGTGTGACCTCAGATCTGTGACCTGCCCTCTCTGAACCACATACACAGGACCATCAAACTCTCAAGTAGCCGCTCCCGGGGGATTATCTGTACCAGGCTCCCTAGTCTTAAATGCCTTAGGGTGGAAGCAGAGAGGCCGTGATGCTTTAACAGAGAGCTCCGGCCAACAAGCTCCTGTCTTCCATGTACAAAGAACTTTTAGATATCAATAAGAAAGCATGAACAAGGGTGGGGGGACAAATTTACACAAAAGAGTCAGAGATAGCAAGTGAGCCACATGAAAAACCAGCATCAATAATGCCACAAAGGGGCCAGGGAGATGACTCAGTGGGTAAGAGGCGTCTTGCTCTGCCAGTGTGAGAACTTGAGCTCAGATACCCAGGAGCCACAAAAAAGCCGGCGTAGTAGCACAGACTGCAATCCCAGCATGATAGCCTGGGGAGGTAAAGGCAGGAAGATCTACGGGGTTCCCTGGCCAGACGGCTTAGGCTGACCAGTGGGAGAACTTGCCTCAAAAACAAACCAAGAGACTCGAGTGGAGGCCTCTCCGGTAGGACGCAGGCAGCTGTGGCGTGGGGGAAGCTTCGAGGCTATCTACCGCCCCCCTGTAGTGTGCCATGAGGAGTGTCAGCAGGCGGAAACTGCCAGACAGTTCACATGTCTTTTTAAAAAAAAGGGGTAGTGAGGGGCTGGAGGATGGCCCGGTGGTTAAGAGTATCAGCTGATTTTTCAGAAGACCCAGGTTCGAAACCGGCATTGACACGATGGTTCACAGCCATCTGTAATTCCAGCCCCAGGGGAAGTAGACAGTCCTTGTCTCAGGCACCTGCAGTCACACATACAAACCCACATAGAGACTGACACACGTATATGCAATTAAAGATAAAATAATGTTTTCAAGACAGGGTTTCTCTGCGTAGCCCTGGCTGTTCCTGGAACCCACTCTGTAAACCACGCTGGCCTCGAACTCACAGGGATCCTCCCGCAAAGGCGTGTGACACCACCACCCAGAGTAAACCTATCATTCTTTTTTTTTTTTTTTTTTTTTTTTTTTTTGTTTAAGTAGATAGTAAAGGCGTGGGGAGATGGCTCTTGGGTAAGAGTGAACACTGTGCAAGCTTGAGTTCGAATCCCCATCACCTGTGTAAAAAGCTGGGAATGGTGGGGGACAGAGACAGGCAAATGCCTGGAGCTCCGAGGTGGCCAGCTTCTGGGTCTATGAGAGACATTGCCCTGAGGCTTATGGATAACCAGAGAGGAAGGCACCCCACGTTCTCCCTCTGCGTGCACATCTGGACGTCACACAGACATAGACACACAGACACACACAGGCACCTATGGAAATATGTCTACAGGACCGATACACAAAGCACAACTATTCCATAAAGTGTTCGTTGCAGCGCTGCTCGTTCCTAATGATAAAAGCAAAAAGAGAAGTGGACCCAGCTGCAGTTACATCCATCCGGAGACAACCTTTGCCGGCAGCCACGGAACTGTCCACTGGAGAACACAGACAGCCTGAAGGAGCTGGTCTGTGGGGAGGCACGAGTCGGCTTCAAGCTGGATTCGGGGAAGGATCTGCCCTCACAGATGGACCTGCCGTGGCCACGCTGGTTTTCACAGCCACCAGCGTCTATTGGCTCTTCAGGTCTGATTGAATGCTAGGAACTTTTCCTTTGACACACACCGGAGAGGTGCTCCGGTCCCTGCCAGCGCGCCCCTTCCCGCCCTCTGCAGGTCTCAGAACCAAGCGCAGTACCTTGTCTCCAGTCTCCCCTTGGGCTCCCTCTGCTTCAGGGTCTGGGGACCCGAACCCTGGCCTCTTCCTCCTGGTCACACAGCTGTTCTGATAGTGGCTGTTTTCTTGGAAGCATTTCTTCCATTCACGTAAGATTTCCGCTGAGCGCCGAGGAGCACGGCCCCCAGCAAGAGCTTCCTAAGAGCCTCCCTCCGTCCAGAGTTCTGTGTGGGACAGGGACAGAACTCAGCCAGAGAAACAGCTGGAGCGGGGAGAGGAGGGAGGAGCAGGAAGCAGCCTGGGGAGGGCGGGGGCGCCAGCTGTGCGGAGTGGGGCCGCTAGAGGAGGCTGTGCCTGCCAGCCGGGCTTGGCTCCTGGGTGGTAGCGGCCCACTACGGATGACCCGCCCCTTGGCTGGGAGCGCAGCTGGATCCGCAGCTGGAGCCTTGAGACTGTCTGCTGCAGAAGTGAGTCCTGACCAACCTGAAGACCTGCGCACGTGGCCGGTTATCTCTGCCCCCTCTACAGACTGCTGCAAACCTCAGCCCACCCCCCATCCCCACCCCCACCCCCACTCCCCGTGCCTCCCCTATTGTGGCCAGGTGGTTTCCAGCTCCTTCTTCGTGGCTGATTCCTCACTCAAGGGAGCCTCCCAGGTCAGGAACAGACTGCTCTGGTCTCTGACACAGCAGGCACTGACTGACAGGTACCATGCTGGCCTGCCTGCTGGGTATCTCTTGTTTGGACTAGAAACTCCCTGGGCAGCTTTCTTCCCTAGTCTGTTCCCAGCGCCTAATATAGTACCTAGGCAATCAGCTACGTCATCACCAACAGCAACAGAATTACTGAAGTAGCCAGGAATCAGGCAGGGTACTGGGTACTTGGCGCTTGTTCCTCCCCACAGCGGTGATGGTGGACAGGTATTTTTATTACCCTTGTTTATTGGTAAGGACATTGGGGCACAGAACGGTTGCGTCTCTTGCCCGACGTCACCCAGCTAGTAGATGGCAGAGAGAGCCCCGCCACACTGGATCCCAGTGCTTGACTTCCAGATGAAAGACAGAGCAGTCCTTGGTGGTGTGTGCGGCCCACTTTAAGTGTTTCCGTTGAGAATGTCATCAACCGTCATGCATCGTCATGACGGCTGCAGCATGGCTAGAAGAATGGCTCCAGGTCGCTGACGACATAGACAGGAAGTTGTTCGCAGGCAGCTGAGACGGAGCTGAAGTCTGTCAGGCTGCGAAGTCATGCTGCCTGAAACCACTTACAGATGAGGAGAGAAAGAAGGGAAAGAAACAGGGGTGAGGTAATGGAGGGAGAAAAAAGAGGAAGGGGAGGAGAGAGGAGAGGAAGGAATGTGGGAAAGAGGAGAGAAGAACGGAGGCAGGAGGAGGAGGAGAGCGGGGTGAGGACAGAGGCAGAGACAGGAGGCGGTACCACCTCAGCCTAGCCTCAATGTCTTGAGCAGTTGGACGGTATCTCTCACCGCCTGTCTTTGTCTTTGCAGCGATAGCTAGACATCCAGGGCCAGGTGGTTCGTAAGCAAGAGGAGGTTATGTGGCTCTGGGTTCTGGAGGTGGGAAGAGGCCCGGAAGCTGGTGTCTGGTGGACTTCCTGCTGTCCATGGTGGGAAACAGGAGGCCACATAGGAGCAGAGAGGAGGGGGCTGAGCTCAGCCTCTCAGCAGCAATAGCGTTAGTCTGCAGGAACACTGAACACTTAAGACAGAATCATCCCTTAGAGGCCCTACCCCTCCTCACTGGGATGAAGCTCACAGTGCCTGCCCAAAGGGGACAAACTATAGCACCGCCTGACCCAGTGGGCAAGCCAGTGACAGCAGCACACAGAAGGCGGCTGCTCTAACCTCTCCACCTCACAGGTAACTGCTTGAACCAGAGTGGTTAAGTCATTTCCTGTGGGTTACCTTCTCTCTCTCCTCCCCTCCGCTAGACCTCTGGTTCAGAGTTCTCCTTTACAGATAGCAACTGCACCCAGAGAAGGCAAGGGACTGGCCATTCTCATCCAAACACCGCATTCCACAACCCTGGTCCCACAGGCTTGTATCCCTATCAGTATGCAAAACGCATTCAGTATGCCTTCACAAGTGTCTGTAGTCAACCAGGCTCAACACCTTTATAGGTTCCAAGGCAGGTTCTTAACTATAGCCCCTTATAAATTCAAAAACGCAGGTCACATACAATGACACAAAATAAAAATTACCATTCTAAAAGGAAAGAAAGGGAGCATAGTGAGGAACTACTAAACCAAAGCAAAACCAAAACCCAAACTCCAAATCCTGTAGATTCCCCTCCACTGTCAGAGAGTTCAGATGGCTCCTCTCGTCCAGCCTGGCCGACTGCAGCACTCCTCCCTCTCGGGCTGTTCCACACAGGTACCCCACAGCTCTGGCATCTCCAACATCTTGGGGGTTCATAATCCAGGATTCACCTTCACCTTCATGCAATGGTCTGTCTGGGCTCCGTGAAGGACACCCCAACACCTGGCCTTTACACAACGCCTTTATTCTTGTCCCTTCATGACTCTGAAGTCAGAACCACAGGCACAAAGCTGCCAGGCCCTGCCGCGTTTAGGTGGAGCCTGGGCCCCTCCTTGAACTACGTTTTGTATGCTTTGATTTGTTGATGCTTTCCTTTGTTGAATAAGATTCCCTCCTCCTTAAGGAGCCTAAGATTCCTCAGGAGTTGCCAGTTTACACGTTGGAAGCTTAGTTGCCTGGGGTCTTGCCCTGGGGCACCACTCCCTTTAGCATCCTACCTATCTTGAAACTTCTTAACTCCTGTGCACAGGACGTGGCTCCAAAATTACGCTGTCTGCCCTTCTTCTCATCAAACTGTGCACGCAGTATTTCTTTTTGCCCTGCTTGCTCTTTTTCATTGTATCTCTGCATAGAGTGATCAGTAATAACCGCAGGAAACAGTCAATACTAGGCTGTCTTGAAATTTCTGCCAATAAAATTACTTCAAAACTCTTCAATTTAGCCTCAGGCAGATTCTTAAGATAAGAGAAAGAAAGAAAAACAAAACAAAAAAACAAACAACAAACAAACAAGAAACAGCCACATATTCTTTGCCAAAATTATCACAAGAATGACCTCTAACCTGGTTGCTAATATTTCTTCCCCTCTGAAGCATCTTGAACTGGGCCTCCACTTTGCACTATTATCTTCCCCGGTCCCAAAAGGCTGGCCCAGTAAGTTCCGCTAACAGATTTCAACCACCTTTTAGTCCAAAGTCCCAAGTTTTTCCACATTCCTCCATAATCCCACAAGGTCAGGCCCAGCCCAGCAGCCTCACTCCCTACCATCACCCCCTGTCTCAGGAACTGTTCTAAAAGAAAGCATTTCACTTGGGGCTCACGGTTCCAGGGAGGGCAAGGCCTTCCTTGAGGAAGAGGAGGCCCACTCAGCTGTCGCTGGTGGAAGCGGAGAGGAGCTGCAGCAGCTGAGACTGGGGTCCCGGCGTTGCCCTTTGGAATCAGACTCCATTCATCGCCCCTCCTTGCCCCTCCCTCCATTCTTCTCTCTAATACAGGCACAGAAACCAGTTCTATCCCTGCATTAGAAAAAGCACAGTGAAGTCAGTTCCCCGATGGCACAGCCTCAGTGTGGCAAAGCTGCCTCTATTTTCCCCATGTGAACAATCCTGCAGATGCCCAGGCTGTCCCAAGCCCTGACCCCAGGAGCCCAGAACAGAGTCCACAGGCTGGACCCAGACCCTAAAAGCTACTTTAAAACTACTGAGGCCAGAACACAAGAGGAAATGGTAAAATCAAGTTTCAAGTTAATGGATGTCTCTGATTCAGTGTCTGCTAGTTGAGTCAACAGAGACTCGTGTCTTCAGAAACAGAATGATCCAAAATCTCAGGGACAGAGTGAATAATTTAGCATTCATTAGAACTCAGGGCGGCCTACGTTTTTAAGCCCTTTCCCACCCGTGTGTAAGAACACACCTTTGCTGCTGACGTAAGGGACATTTGGAAGTTCGCCTGTGACGTGCAGTGTGGTTCCCGAATGCCAGCCAGTCCAGAGCCTTTTAAAGGCTACAGATGAGCTGCCCTGGCCCATGGCCCTTGGTCCCCACTCAAAATGGGCATAAGACGGAGGTTTTTCCATGTATTTTTCAAGGAGTCTGTGTGTACCTTTTATGTGGTTTATTAAAAAATTTTTCAAAAATAGGAAAAGGCAGCTTGTTGCTATGAGGATACTTCATGTTTTCTAAGCATCTAAGCTCATTTCTTCCCTCGGTAAGGTTAATTTTCTTGCCTCGGGCAAACGCAGAGCTGGGGATTGCTTTCAGGATGCCAGCCCAGCCCAGGAGAGCATGCCCCAAGAAGCATCACTTCCACAAACCAGAGCCCCTAGCATTGCTGGTAACCCCTAAACCTCCCATGCTGATCCCCACATACCCTACCCAGGTGGCCTCTGCATAAAGCCATGCCTGTGGGCTGCTGGGAAAACTGACTGAAAGATGCTCTAGCCATTGAGAAAGACTGCTCTCCACAACACCTTTCCTTTGGTAGAAACCTAGGAGCCGAAGGGGCAAAGCTGGCAGCAGCAGGAAGCCCAGAACCCCAACCCCAAGCTGTATTCTAATCCGTCAAGGCCCAGGAGCATTACTACAGCCTCAAGACAGTAGCTGGGGGAGGTACTTGATACAGCACGGGTTCAAATCCTGCCCCACCACTGTGTTAGCTGTGTGACTGATGACCTCACCTCTCTGGGCCTGAGTTCCTTCATGGAGATGATAATAGGAGCAAGCAAGCTATGGGATGTATTAACTGCTATGATGAGCAGAGGCGCTGATACACCGCACACATTTCCTACCACAGCCCTGGAGACTGAGAGGCCCCAGGTCAAGCGCTGGCAGACACTGTGTCCTCTAAGGTCATCTTCCCAAAGAGGCCTAGCTTATGGGACATGGTGTTAAAGGAACTCTCTGGGCCCTCCTTTACAGCCGCATTAATTCTGGTTTTCAGGACTCCAGACTTTTGACTTTGTCACCCCCAAAAAATCCTTTTTGTAAGCAACACAAATGTAGACCTGCCTCATAAGAACCTCCATGACTGGCCTGTCTAGCCTTCCCCAAATTGCTTGCAGAAAGGCATAGGCAGCTTTTTTGGCTTCCTTAGAACTTGAGAGAGTCAGAACCCCCAGAATTTGGATAGGTGAGGAGCCAGCCCCTGTCAAAATCAACACACCCAGTGGGAAATAGTGGCACATGCCTGTAACTCCAGCACTGTGTAGGCTGATCCAGGAGGATCAGGAGTCCACCCGTTAGCCTGGGCCGCCCAGTGAAGCTCTGAGGCTCTGCCTTGACACAATCAACCCTACACTCGGTTTTCCCGGGCATACTTGTTTCCAAACCGACCCACTGAAAGAATCCAGTTTCCTAATTAAGACTGCCCTGCCCCTGTCTTTGCCTCTTAACACTGGGGTATTATGTGTCTGCTGCCATAGCTGTGGGATTTGAACTCAGGTCCTCAAGGACCTGGCTGGCTATTGCTGGTCTTAAGGGAAGTAATAAACACATAAAAGGGGGGGGGGTGCACAAGGCTTTCTGGTAAGAGGATCCAAGAGCTTCAGCAGATTTTCTTAAGGACTCCAAATGGCTCTAAGTATGACAGTGTGAGTCTGATTCATATCTGAGCACCTAACTACTAGTAGTATAGCTGGCACATGATATGTGCCTGTGGGATGTTTGCTGTAGATAGGCACAGTTGGTTGATTGGCTGTTTTGTTTTTGTTTTGTTTTCTTTTTTTTTTTTTTTTTTTGGTTTTTTTTTTTTTTTGGTTGACTGGTTTGATGGTTGGATGTTTGGGTGGATGGGTGAATGGAAGGATGAGTGGATGGATGAGTGGATAAATGGCTTCATGGGTGGGTGGGTAAAATGAGCGGATGGATGGTTGGGTGCATAGGCGGATGAATGGTTAGATGGACGGGTAGTAGATGTGCTGCCTAGTTGTATGTGAGCTTGACACAAGCTAGAGTCATCTGAGGGGAGGGCACCTCAATTGAGAAAATGCCTCCCTAAGATTGGGCTGTAGGTAGGCCTGCAGAGAGTTTTCTTAATTAACTATTAATGTGGGAGTGCCAAGGCCATTGTGGCTGGGGCCATCCCTGGGCTGGTGATCCCGTGTTCTATAAGAAAGCACGTTGAGCACACCATAAGGAGCAAGCCAGTAAGCAGCACCCTCCATGGCCTCTGCTTCAGCTCCTGTCTCCAGGTTCCTGCCCTGCATGAGTTTCTGGCCTGCCTTTGATGAGCTATGATACATTTCCTCCCTAAGTTGATATTAGCCATGGTCTTTACTGCAGGAATAGAAACCCTAACTAAGACAGTGAATGTACATGGATAGCTGAGTGGGCGAATGGATGGGTGGATGAATGGGTACATGGTGGATGACTGGATGGATGATGTGTGGGCAGATGGGTAGATGGGTAGAAGGGTGATAGATAGGTGGGTGGATGGAGTGAATGAACAATAGGTAATTGTTCTGTTATCTGGTAGACAAATGAGTAAATCAGTAAGTAGATGCATCAATGACAGCATGAGACATCAGTCTGTGTGGTGACTGGGACATTTCCTGTATGGTCAGCCCTCACTATTCTAGCATTTAGGAGTAAACTTTTGTCAAAACACTTCTTGCCGCTGGGACAGAAGAAAGAAATAACTATTGCGAATAAGGATGATGCCTGAAGCTGAAGGTGTCCACCATCAGCATCAGAGAGCATGCAGCATCAGCACCCATGACCTTTGGGGTAAGCAGAAGGTGACTGCTGGGGCTTTCTCTTTCCCAGGAGGAGTGTTAGCCGAACAGAAGAGAAATACAACTGTATCTCTCAAAAGGAATTCTGGGATCTAACGTGGCTGGTTCCTCTGCCTAGAGGGGCCTCTGATTAGCCTGCTTTGTCCCCTCTGTACCATACAGAGGCATAGCTGAGCCTAGCCCAGCCAGAAAGCAGAAAACCCAAGCTCTGAAGGAAGAATCATTAAGCTGTTTCCTTTGTAAACAGTAGCATCGAAGGGAACCCACAGCCGAGGTGGGTTCGCAGAGGAGGCTCGAGGCCATGAGTCCTCCTTCCAGCAGCAGAACTTTATTCCAGAGGAGCCCACCAAACTGACACATTGGTATGCCTAGATCACCAGACCCCCAAGAGACCCCCAGGAACACGAGTCCGATACAAAACACACAAAGGTCTTTATTCAAGCTGGAGCTTGGGTCACAATCCTTTCTGACACAGCAGGTTGGGAGAGCGACAGCCAGCTCCAAGGGAACAGGATTTTTAAAGGGTAGAACTGCAATCAGGGGCTTCTAAACCTTAGCAGTACACTGTTGGACAAAAGGTAAAGGAATGAAATGCACTTTGAGCTAGTTGGTTAACAGCACCTGGCCAAACCACAGAGGGGAACACCGTGACCCTACGAAAAGAAAAGAAAGAAAGAAAGAAAGAAAGAAAGAAAGAAAGAAGGAAGGAAGGAAGGAAGGAAGGAAGGAAGGAAGGAAGGAAGGAAGGAAGGAAGGAAGGAAAGAAAGAAAAAGAAGAAGAAGAAGAAGAAGAAGAAGAAGAAGAAGAAGAAGAAGAAGAAGAAGAA
>NW_026590062.1:3141595-3166892 GCF_907164565.1 Psammomys obesus
AAGAAGAAGAAGAAGAAGAAGAAGAAGAAGAAGAAGAAGAAGAAGAAAGAAAAAAAACAGAAAAGGACAGCCTATGGACTTGAAGGACATATTTGAAATTTGTTTATCTGTTAAGGGGCTCCTGTGGAGACTGTATAAAGGTCTTTTATAACTCAACAGGGGGAGAGTAACACAAGGAAGCCATTAGCTCAGTCTTCAAGTGGACAAAGAATCGAAGCAGAGGCTGCTGGGAAGACATGACAAGGTACTCGCAGCTCATTAGCATACGGGCATCCCTATCACAGCTCACCAGGGAAATGCCAATGGGCATCAGAGTGAGGTACCACCTCGGCACCACCAGACTCCGAGGTAACAAATACTGGGAGACGCTTAACTCCCCCATGCTGTCAAAGGGACTGGAAAATATCTGGCCCCTCTGACAGATAAAAATACATAAAAACACAAACAAAAATGTAACAATCACAACCCAGCAATTGTACTCTTTAATGAGACTCTATGTTCAGGCAAAGAGTTGTACAGAAATGTTTCCAGCCGAATTATTTACGATTGCCAAAAGGGAGAAGCATGGCAAATGTCTATCAATAGGTGACTGACAAAATAGCCATTTATAATGGAGTGTGATGTGGGCATGAAAGGTAACAAAGTAGCGATGCATGACGCAACAATAAGCCAATGGGCAATGAAGTGCATAGGTCTATGTACGAGAAGAATCAAGGGTAGGTGAGTTAGGCGGACTTAGAGAAAGAAAGCAGGCTAATGGCTGCCTAGGACCGGGGAGAACTGGCGAATGACTGCTAACATATACAAGGTTTCTGTCCGTGACAATGAATGTTGCAAAATGATTGTAAATGTTGTAAAATTGATTGTGAGGTGTTGGTTGTACAATTTTCAGAACTCGATAAAAACAATTGAATTGTGTACTTGCCTTGGGCAAATTGTGTGACGCATCAATCACCACCTCACAGTAAAGCCGTACGGAGTATGTGACCTATTAGAAAGCATGCAGGCAGAGGCTGGGGGACCGCTCAGCAATTAGGAGCACCGGCTGCTCTTCCAAAGAACCCAAGTTACATTCTAAGCACCCGCTTGGCAGCTCACAATCATATGTAACTCCAGCTCCAGGGTATCTGACGCCCTCTTCTGGCCTCCACAAGCACTGCACACATGTGCTTGCACACACAATTCAAAATAAAGTAAATCTTTAATCAAAACATACAGGTGGGTTTTCTGCAATGCTGACTGCCTGGTAATCATTATAGAAGAAGACACCCCAAAGTAGGAGATTTTCTCCCAGACCTGAGCTCTGAGGTACAGCCCACACCACTGGTACATTTTTGGGTGAAGCCTTGAAGCTCATTTACATAATCCAGGCATATTTACCTTCTACATCAAAGTGTGGCCGTGTTCATCTTAGTCTAAAAAGTAGTGTGTCAGGCTAAGGGTGTAGTTCAGTGGTTAGAGTACTTGCCTGACACACCCAGACTGTGAGCTTGAAGTACCTGAAAACTGATCACCGTTTTTTGTTTTGTTTTGTTTTGTTTTGTTTTGTTTTGTTTTGTTTTTTTCTCTAAACCCATGAATAAAATTGATGCTCTAAGGAAGAAAAAATAATATATATATATATATTATTTTATATATATATATATTATTTTATATATATATATATATATTTAGTGAAGTGCTTAAGTGGTCCCCACTGTGGTCCCCATTGTCATCACACCACTGTGTGATGACAAATAAGGAAACCAAGCATGAAGCCTGTGAACAGAATGTGACCAGGGGGGTGAGAGAGAGAAATGGATGGGATTTTATGTCGACATCAGGAGTATATATACTCAGGAAGGAGACGGGAGGGCACTGTGGGAAGAAAGGGCCAGTTGCTATCTCAGATCACAGGTTTTCCTCAGCTAGGAGGTTTCCCTCTGCCAAAAACCCTCGCTAAAGAGGCCTAACACTAAAAATAAACATGGCCTTTTGCAGCTGGAGACCCCTGAGAGGGAAAATCAGGCCCTCCCTGTCTTTGGGGAGATGGCTTGGCAAAACCCTCTGGCCAATGCACATAGCCTGATCTCGTGCCCCCACCACCTCCCCCCACTCCCGGGAGCCTTCCAGCACCCCTGCTTCCTACAGGTGCTCAGGGAGGAGATGAAGCCAGAGCCTTTGTGATGTTCATGGAAGAAACCCATCCAGATGCTCAGTGACTGAGCACAGCTTGAGAGGGCAAACACAGCCAGGCGTGAGGGAAGGGGCAGAACTGGGCAGCAAGGCTGGGAAGTGCCAGTTTCAAGCTGTTGCTCTGCTTCCGCCTAAATGGATGCTCTCAGTCAGGTCGCTGTCTCTCCAGGCCTCAGTCTCCCCTACACAAACAGGCCCCGCAGCTCTCTTGCTGTAATGTCTTGGAGCCTCTGCATTGGACCAGCTGCTTCGACCCAACCCTGCCAGACCAGTCTGAAGCCTTTCCTACTGACTGCCGGAAGAGCCACCCTACTTTCAAAGGCAATCTCTACACTGACAGGACCCTCATCCCCCAGCTGACAGCAGACTTCTCAAGAAGGCAGGACCAGCCAGGCACAGCCATGCACACCTGCAATCCCTGCCCTCCATCTCAGAAGGGTGGAATGTTCAAAGCCAAAGCCAGCCAGGACTGTGCAGTGAGACAGTCTACAACCAGAGCAGCAAGGCAGTATGGGTAGCGACTCCCCCAATCCGCTCCCACCCCTGAGCACCATAGCAAGAACCTTCCTGAGCCTTAGCCAGGTGCCTGGGGGCATGGGAATAAAGCAATGTCCTGTACTCAGAAATGACCAGCCATGAGGAAGGCCCTACCATGAGAAGCAGGATCGAGCCTCACACAGCCCTTTCCTCACATCCACCC
The DNA here is from genome assembly GCF_907164565.1 of Psammomys obesus. Classification (NCBI taxonomy): domain Eukaryota; kingdom Metazoa; phylum Chordata; class Mammalia; order Rodentia; family Muridae; genus Psammomys; species Psammomys obesus. The sequence goes on from NW_026590062.1 coordinate 3,144,471, forward strand.
CGTGAGGTGGACATCCGCTCACAGTCTGTGTCTGAGACATCTGAGGCGTTGTCTTATGGGTGAGAGCCACTTTGCACGAGGTCAAAAAAACAAACAAAGGAGTCCAGCCAGACTGGCCCAGCTCCGGCCAGGCTTCCCACAAGGACGGCTGAGAGTGAGTGCCTCTGGTTCCCTTTGTGGTTTTGTTTCCAAGTTTTGCTTTGATTTGTTTGTTTTATAGAACAAGGCATTGACCCCAAAGCTTCACACAGGCTAGCTCTGCCACCAATCCACATCCTTTTACATATGTCATTCTTTCGTTCATTTACTCATTCGCTCTCTCGCTTATTTCCAGGCAGGCTCTCGCTGGGCTCCCAGGCTGTGACTGGAACAGGCCTGAAGCCTGCCAGGCTCTGCCTCCCTCATGGGTACCTCTTTCCCTCACAATTTAGGCTGTGGTAAATCAGCTGAAGCCACCCATCGATGCCCTTTGTGTTTGGCTACTAGAAATAAATAAGTAAACACTGGATGCTGTAGAGTGCCCAGTGCCCAGGTCCCGAACTTGCCATTCCTCTCACTTGGGCTTGCGTGAGACCAAATGGCACTCTGCAACAAGGACAAGATGGCGCGTAAATATGACATCACCGCCGGCCGAATCTGTTCTCCCCAGCTCATCCAGTCTTCTGACTCCCGATTTGCTAATGGATCTTTAACACGTTTTGCTAATGGATCTTTAACACGTTCTCGGACGCATATCCACGGGGAAGGGCAGGTGTACAGAGGAGCACGCTTTCTACGTAGGGAGTATCACACACGTGCACACCTGTCAGAGGAGGACATGGGGTGTCCTACTCCCCCACACTCTACCTGAGTCCCTTGAGCTGAATCTGGAACTAAGCTGGTAGCCAGCAAGCCCCAGGGACACCCCTGTCTCCACCCCTCACAGCGCTGGGATCACGGGGAAGTGTGCAGCCACGCCTGACTTTTTACATGGGTGCTGGGGCCCAGACTCATGCTTGCTGCATCCTAACCCTCTGAGCATGCCACAGACACTTGGTGGGTAGTTCTAAGCCCGCTGATTACGCAGATATGGGTGTTTCCTGTCTACTTTTTGTTCAAGGAATGCCTGTTGTTATTTTTAGAGATTCGTTTTCTTTGTAGTTATGTTTATATGTGTGGGTTTGTGCCCGTGGGTGCAGGTGCCCATGGGGGCCAGAGCTCCTGCGTCTTCTGAGGCTGGAGTTTCAGGTGCTTGGGAGCTGGTAACTGAACGAAGGTCCTCCAGAAGAGCACAGCCTGCTTTGCAGGCCCAGCTTGCGTGCGTGTGTGCATCTTGCGTGGTGCGTGCGTGCGTGCGTGCGTGCTTGCTTGCTTGCTTGCTTGCATTTTTTTCTTTGAGTGACAGCTGATCCTGTGTTTTGTGTGATCACGTACAATGACCTTGAGGGCTACTTGACTGACTTTTTTAAATGTATTTTTTTAACTGCCATTTTAGATGAGTGGATTTCAAGGGAAACATTAAATCTGTGGCATCACAGAGGAGGTGTCCCGTGCAGGATAAGAGTCACAGGGGTGGTGCTGGGAGGACAGAGGCCTGAACCACGCTGCCCCATGAAATTAAAAATAACCCAACCATGGAATTATGTTGTCCTTGATGTAGCTTGTGAGTTAGCTAAAGGCAGAAAGTTTGCAGCAGTCCAGGACTGCTCGGGAGGATCTCCGAGGGCTTACGAAGGCTGTTGCTGAGGCAGCAGGGTTAACACTGAACCACATGGCAGCCATGAGGTACGTGTGCAGGAATGTCTAAGTACTGGAAAACCATAGCCCTGAGAGACAACGCCATCCTTCACTGTGCGCTGAGGGCTGCCCAAAGCCCTCACGATGAGTCAGTAAGCCACATCTGTGTAGACAACTCAGGGAAAAGGCCCCCACCCCGAGATGGAAAACCTCTCAGGACCTCCAGGATTCTGCCATCCAGCCACCCGTTCATGCACTGATCCCAACATTTTTTTTAATATTACTTGTTTCTCTGTGTGTGTTGTGTCAGTATGAGTATATGTGCATGCCCTTCTTCATGTGTGTGTACTTGTGTGGGCATTTGCTAGTGTGTGGGGATGGGAGTGGGTGTGTGCACTTCTGTGGGGGTGTGGATACACAGTTGTGCTCGAAGGTGCACACATGGAGGCCCACAGAGAGTACTGAGTATCCTTGTCTATCCCCCTATTCTTTTGAGTCAGGGTCTCTCTCTGAGCCTTAGGCTCACACTGTCTTGGCTTGGCTGGAAGCCAGCTCATGCCAGCAGCCCCTCCTGTCTCCACCCACTCCACCTCCACCTCAAAGCAGGGATGTCTGGCTTGTTATGTGGGTACTGAGACCCAAAATCAGTGCTCCAGGCCTCGGGATTGCAAAGCAAACACTCCTAACCACTGAGCCGTGTCCCCAGCCCCACACTGCAATGTCTAAAAGATTTTTTTTAGTATATTTTTATGTGTGTGTGTGTGTGTGTGTGTGCGACAAATGTATGTGTTGGGTGCCTTGTAGCTGGAGTTCCACACAGCCTGATATGGATGGTAAGACCTGAACTCATGCCCTGTGGAAGAACAGCAAGTGCCACTGAACCATCCCTCTAGCCCCTCATGGCACACTTTCCTGAGTCCCTGTTACAGACACTGGAAATCCTTTTAGGCCCACACGGCCTGATAGCTGTGACTTCCCCTATCACTACCACATGAAAGTTTCCAGTCCAGGAGAACCTGACTCCGAGCATAGCCTCCCGTACATTTACGGGGCCCTATTCTCTAAGCACATAACGAAGGAACCTGGCCAAGCTCCGGGTGCACAGAGGTTTCCTGGAGAAAGTGGCCATCAAGTTGAGACCTAAAGAAAGAAGAGAAGGGGCTGGAAGGATGGCTCCGTGGGGAAGAACGCTTGTGCAAACCATGAGAACCTAAGTTTGAACGCCTGGCACCCATGTGGAAAAGCCAGGGGGAGCCGGCTGTGCCAGTCTGTAAGCCCAGCATTGGGAGTTTGCTGGCAGGCCAGCCTAGCAGAAACAGCAAACATCCAGTTCAGTAAGAGACCTTGTCTCAAGGGAATAAGATGGAGAGCCAGAGAGAAAGACATTTGAGGTCCTGCTCTGCAGGGTAATGTAGCACACACAGTAATCCCAGGCACCAGGGAAGTAGATCTAGAGTTTAAAACAAGAAGAACACAAAAGGGAGAGAGAAAAGGAGCTGAGACCCCAGATCTCTCCTTGGCTTCCTGTCTCATCACACACTCTGTCACACATGATGCTATCAGCACATGTGGTGCAGCCACTGAGGCCTCACCAGAGGCTAAGCTGATCAGACTGCTGCATCTTGGCCTTTCAGCCCACAAAAGCATGGGAGGAATAACCTTCCTTTCCTTGTAACGTTCTCAGCCTGGGGTATTTTGTTACAGCAACAACAAACAGACTGATTCTCATCAGACTCTAGACGCACATTCACAGCACCAGACACTACCCTGTTCGCTCAGATAACATGAACTGAGCCACTAGCTCCCAGGCCTCATGCTGTATGCGGTCACATGGACTTGTCATAAAAACACAAGCCTGTTCACGTCATCCACCACAGTGGCAAGCATGACGTCTGAAGCTCCTGAGATCGCGTCAGGAGTGGGAGATACTAACCAACATTCAGCACAAGGCCTTCATAGTACAAGGCTGGTTCCATAACCCCTCCTGTGCCGTGGGCCTTGAATCCAAGCAGGGCGTGACCGGTTGCCACCACACAGCCATGCCACTACTGCACCAGGGTGCACTTCTTGCAGGTTGTGTTGGTATTATAGTTCATATTATAGCTGGTATTATGCTGGGTAGGATTGTGGAAGATTTTTCTCCCCTATTACTTGCGGACGGGGGGGGGGGCTCTGGAGCCTCCTTGGCCAATAAGTCATAAGGATATATCCCACACTCGACACTGAGAAATTTGCTTAATGATCTAAAGCTTCTGGGAGAAACTTTTCAGGGACTCTCTTGAAATAGTCTCTCCTTCTTAGGTAGATGATAGATAGTTGGATGTATGGTTAGATAGATGGATAAGAGATGGATATATTGGTAGACAGATGATAGATAGATGGATGGACGAATAGATAGATAGATAGATAGATAGATAGATAGATAGATAGATACATACATACATACATACATACATACATACATACATACATATATACATACATACATTGATAGATAGATAGATAGATACATACATACATACATATATACATAGATAGAAATATTTGATAGATGGATAGACAGACAGATAGATAATAGCTAGCTAGCTAGATGATAGATAATAGATGGATAGATAGATGATAGATAGACAGATAAATAGACAGAGTTGGACAGACAGACAGAGCTATATCTGGATTACAAGATAGTAGATTTCCATATGACTTTTTCGTACTTCTTTCTGCCTGTCTAACCCCACTTCCCACCTCCACCCCTCCCTACTTAAACCTGTCCATCCCTTATGTTTATCCTCTCTATTGTCGTATTTCCTATGCTCTGTTATCCTCCCTCCCAGCAACCCATCCCCATGGCTTCCCTCTAGTTTCCTGGCGTCTACTGGTTCCCTAGATTGAGCTCACATAAAGAGACACAACGCCAGAACCAACATGAGAATGAAGCCGTTGTCTCTCTGGGCCTGGGTGACTCGATTTACTTTTTTCCAATTCTACTTGTTTACCTACAAATTTCATGATTTTATTTTTCTTTGCCGGTGAATGAGAGACCACTGTGTAAAGGTACCTCATTTTCATGATCCACTCTTCAGTTGATGGGCATCTGGGTGGCTCCCGTGGCCTAGCTACTGTGGATGAGCTGTATTGCTGTGGTAGTAAGGAACAGCCTTTGGGCGTGTGCCCAGGAGTGGAACAGCTGGGTCACGTGGCCTTACTATTTATAGATTTTTGAGAACTCTCCATATCGACCTCTGGAGTAGCTTCAGCAGTTTGCAGTCTCACCACCAGTGAGTGTGGGTTTCATTTTCCCACATCCTCTCCAGCAGTTGTGGTCATCTGATTTCTTGACTGTAGCCATTCTGACTGGGCTGGCATGGCATCTTAATGTAACTTTGATTTGTACATCCCCAATGGCTAACAAACATTTCTAAGTGTTTGTTATCCTTTGAGATCTTGGTTGAGATCTTAGAACCATTTTTTTAATTTTTTAAACAGCTCAATAGCTGTTTGTTTTCTTGGTTTTTTTTTTTGTTTTTGTTTTTGTTTTTTTTTTTGTTTTGTTTTGTTTTATTTTTTTGTACATTATGCATTCTAGCTATTAATCCTTTCTCAGAGGGATGGCTGGTAAAGATTCCCTCCCGCTGTGGGCTACCTCTTCACTCTGAGTTAACTGTTCCCTCTGCTGAGCTCTTTGGTTTCACAGGGTAACCTTTGGCAATGGTTGGCCTTGTTTCTTGGACAGCCTGTTGTGGAAGATCTCAGCGACCCTGTATGGGCTTCCTCACTACATCCTACAGTGGGTTCAATATCCAGTTCTTTGGTGAGGTCTTTGAAGTTTAGAGGTTGATTTTTGTGTGGGTTGAAAGATAAAGATCTGGTTTTGTTCTTACATGTGTAGACATCTAGTTTCTCAGGGCCATTTGTTGAGGTGATTTTTTTTCTCTCTCCAGTGCGTATCTTTGGTGTCTGTAAAGAGTCCAGGTGTGGAGGAATCTTAATACAGAACGTGGTTGCTCTGGTAAGAGATCACATCTAAAGACCTTCTAGGTCTGTGTGATCCAGCTGGAATACAAACACACCTTCAATCAGAGACAAGCAGATCTGAGTTCAAGGCCAGCCTGATGTAAAGCAAGTTTCAGGTAAAAAACAAAACAAAACAAAACAAAAAAAAACACTTAGATTTAGATGCAGGGGTACACACCTTTAATCCGAAACAATAAAGGTAAAGATACTTTGTAGAAGGAAGAAACCTATGTTTGAAAGTGATGTCTAATTGATGGCAGAAAAAGTGACAAATCTGAGAAGGTTTGACAGAAAAGGATATGCCCAACTCTCAAGAGAAGAGAAGAAAGGGAAGCTACTTAAGGGGCAATGCAGGGAGAGAGGCAGTTTTACTGGGACAGAGACAGGTTGAAGATAGAGAACTCAGGTGAAGACAGAATGAGCCACAGAATGAGAAGGAGCCACAAGATTAAAGCAGATTGCTGGAGTTAGTTTGAGGCCAAGCAGAGCAGTTCAGAGGCCAAGAGAAAAGCCAGATTAAGTTAGCTGGGAGAGGAGTTTGAGCCAGAACAGCTGAGTTGAACCAGCCAGCCCAGAGTTCAGTAAGAACAAGAAAGGGTGAGCTTATTCAGCAGTAAGTCGCAGAGGCTGAAAACATTCTAGGCCTAAGTTAGACTGTACGGAGGCTGGAAGCTTCCAGGACTAGGCCTAGGCTAGCACACGGAGGCAGTAAGCCTCCAGACAACAATTGAGGCAGGTGAATAAAAGTTGCTTTTACATCCAGGTCCCTGGAATTGCATGGGGCCAAATTTGGGTTCTCTATTCTATTCCATTGAGCTACCTGTCCCTTTTGGTGTCAGTATTTGGTGTCTTTTATTTCTGTGGCTCTGAAGGACAATTTGAGATTGAATATGGTGATACCCCCAGTGTTATTCTGCAAGGAGAACCACACAGCTGCACACTGAGCAGGCCCACCATTGGATTTCTCTCTTTCTTTCTTTCTTTTTAACCCAGTCTGACCTTCAGGTTCTCAAAGGGTAAATCAGGGCTGCCTGACTCCAAAGAATTCATCTTCTTCTAGCAATCTTCAATCCAACTCTCCAGTCCAACAACTGTTTCTCAAAATGTTTGTTTCGTCTGTTTATCGTGTGTACACGTGTGCACGCACAAAAGCGTGTCATGGCATGTGTGTGGAGACAGCTTTCGAGACCCAGTTCTCTACCATGCAGGATAGCACTTGCCTCTCCAGTCATCGGACCCAGCAGCAAGCCCCTTTACTCACTGACCCTAACCCGCTGGTCTTTCTAGCACGGGGATGCCCCTGGCAGTCTCCCTTCTGGAAGCGGGTCTCCTTCCTGGCTTACTCCGAAAACTCACACGGTAACCTTCACAAGAACCCAGTCTGGGGACTCGCTTCTTGCCACCTAAGCCCGAATGTGCTCCGAGACCCCATCACTACCCCTGGAAATCCTCTCCCAGAATCCCCGGAAGCGCTGAATCTATCTCCCCATCCCCGTCTTAATCTCTGAAAATATAACGTCACAACTGTCAGCTGCCTTAAAGAACATGGCTGACCCATCGCCAATAAATCCAAAACTTTTGAATAAATGATGTCTGCTCACGGCGGCGGGCTGGTTGGCTGCAGGAGGTTTAACGGACCCTAGGGAAGCGTGAACCCCACTCCTGCTGCGGGGGAGCACAAGGAGCTAAGAGGCAGAGAAACGCTCAGGGATTTGGACAGAGACAGACCCATGCTCCTTTGGAGTGAGGGGGATGGGAGGATGCCCAGGACAAGCCCACAGGCTAAGAAAATAAACATTGATTCAAAGACCTCCATTATAATTCCAACATTTTTAGCAATTCCCTTTTTGGCTCCTTTCTCCATCTGTAAGGTTAAAATCCAAAAGGGTTTTCTGCTTGGAGACACCCTCCCCCCTCGCCACCCCCGTGTGCCAGTGGAGACCCACAGCCAGCTCTGTTTCCACAGGAGATGGGGCCTGCAGAGGAGAGGTTGTGACGGACAATGCAGGACTCCAACGCTGCCTTCCCTCCCACAGGGTGACCCCTGCGTCCGGTTGGCTACGTAACCACCAGGCTTAGGAACTGGAGAGGAAGTCCCAGGCGTGCGCCCCACCCAGGCCTTCTGTGGGCTGAGCTGCAGCTGTGACTCACACTGTCTTCCTGTGTGCCCAGGTTCTGCTTCTGTCCTGTGGGATTCCAGGAAACGGGCAGTTGGGCAGGGGGCCTTGTGGGCGCTGCGTCCAAGCACAACCAACGGCCTGTCAAGGGCTGGTTGGGGGTTCCAGCTGGGCTTGCCTCCAAGGAGCAAACTCTAAGCTGTTCCTGGAAGCCAGCAATAAAATACAACTGGGCTTGCCTTTCTTGAGATATGCCAGACACAACAGTCCCCGGGGCGCCTGAGAGCAGTGTTCCCACACTCCACCTCAGGGCACCGTGGCCCTGTGTCCCAGCAAGACGTAAACATCATTGTGGAGCCCTCATTACTTCATGCTCCCCAGAAACTCCACGTCCTTCATGCCTCCCCATTCCCACGGGTATAACGGTGAGCAGCACAGATGAGAGGGAGGCTACATCCGTTATCCTTCCCGTCACTGTGACAAAACACCTGACAAAGCGAGTGAAGAAAGGGAGCCTTCATTTCAGCCAGTCACGGGGCCTGGCAGTGGGAGGGACTCAGTCCGAGGTAGCCTGAGCGCCGGGTGGTTGGTCCATCTGACAAAGAGAAACAAGAGGACTCAGAGGATTGGGGATTTAGCTCAGGAATAGAGAGCTTGCCCAACAAGCACAAGGCCCTGGGTTCAAGCCTCACCTCAGGAAAAATAAATACTGAATACATGGTAAATAGTGGAAGGAAATAAGGAAGGAAGGAAGGAAGGAAGGAAGGAAGGAAGGAAGGAAGGAAGGAAGGAAGGAAGGAAGGAAGGAAGATGACTCAGATAGGGACTAGAAAGGGAAATCACCTTTCTAGAAAGTCTCCCCAGTGGCCAGCCTCCGCCTGCCAGGCACAGCCTCCTGAACAGTGTCACCATCTGAAGATCAAGTGTCCAGATGTCTGAACCTGTAGACATCTCACATTCAAAAACCAACAGAAGCCTATCTTAATGTCCTTTGCTGTGTGTTTTTTGTTTGCTTTTGTGTTTTCACATAACATGTGATGTCTCTGGGACTTAAACTCAATAAAAAGCTGAGGGTGACCTTGAACTGCAAATGCTGGGATTCTAGATGTGTGCCACCACACCCGGTCATGCAAACCCAGACCTTCACCCATGCTGGGCAATCACTCTACCCACTGAGCTACACTTCCAACTTAACCTCAGCAGTTCTTAAACTGAGGTATCAAAATCATTCCCCAACCAGCTCTCTCTCAAAGTCCCAATATACAATAGAGGTGAAAGAGAAGTGGGGTGAAAGCCCCAGCTCATGCTCACTGTCTGCTCTCATCTCCCAAAGCAGCCCCAGAACCCCCACAGAATTTACATTACAAACCACTGCCCCAGACACATGGAGAAACAGGCCCAGAAGGAGAGAAGGAGGAGGAGAAAGAGGAGGAGGCCACACTGAGGCCCCTGCCCAGCAGACGGCCTGACCCCAGGCCAAGGTCCAGTCTGGTTGTATGTCTCTTTTTAACAAAAGGGGGAGAAGTGATGGGTCTGCTTCTCAGGAGGCTAGTTAGCTGCTGGGTGACTAGTAAGGTAGAGTACCTGGTTTATTAATCCACTGGTGATTCAGGGCAGCTGACTGGCTGGACTGTCAGTCCATTGGCTGCTTGGCCACCTGGATGGTGAAGTAACCAGCCAGTTCTCTGACTGTCCACGGGCGGACGAAAGGGTAGGAAAGTGAACGAGTGGTGAGTGGCCGTGTGGGTAACTGGTTGGCGAGCAGGTAAATGAATGGGTGGGAGAGAAGAGTGGGGAGTGGATGGACGGGTGAGTGAGTGGGTGGATAGCAGGTGAACGGGTCATAGGTGGATTTGTAGGTCATGGGCGGATGGGTGAGCGGGAAGTGAGTCCGTGTATGTATGCGGGGGTGAGTGGGCCAGTGGGTGTGGAATTGCCTCAGAGGGCTCTGGAGAAGACTTGGACAGGACGCATGACGGAAGAGGCTCCAAGCAGACAGCATGACGGGAGAATCCACAGTCATCACCACATCACCAGAGCCTTCCACCAGCTCCCAGAATGGGACAGACCAGCGAGCCAGTGACCGGGAGCCTCTGCTGGCAATCCAGGACACTGCAGGGGTCCTTGCCTCCCACACCCAGGCTCCCGGCATCTCGTTCTCTCCTCTTCCATCCAAACAGCCATTCTCTTCCACACGTTGCCATAGAGTGTGCCAGGGAGCGCGTGTGTGTGTGTGTGTGTGTGTGTGTGTGTGTGTGTGTGTGTGTCGCACTTTAATGCACCTTAGTGTTTAGGTGTGCGTGCCTTAGTGTGCTCACGATATCCTACAGCAGATAGAACCTGGTTTGTAGGACAGGGTTCCTGCAGCACCCAGGCTCCACACGCCGCTGTCCAGCGGGAGGTGGAGGTGGCTGAGTGGCTGGCCTTAATCATCCGAGTGACCTCAGCCCCGAGCCTTAGGACTTCTGATACAAAGAGGCCTCCATTCTGGCAGGGGGATAGTTTTTTTTAGTTTCACACCCAAAGCCTGAGCATTGCATCCTTTCTCAACCTGGACCATTAGGTGTTCAGATCACTCTAGGGCCTCCCTAGCCTGCCTGCTCCAGCCCCATAGCCTCAGTCCCCTCCCCGACTGGTACTTCAGTGCCAATGCTGCTGCCAATGGAAGCCAGCTGCAGGAGCCCAGACAGAACCTCATAGGTCATAGCCTTCTCCCTGGAGCCTTGAACCAGTTCTCAATATTTGTTTGCCAGATTCATGGCTGGTCCAAAATTGTTTCTTCACCTTGGGACCAGATCTGGAGAACACCATGCAACGGCCCCATAAATATTCCTCGAGGCCACTCTGGCCACCTGCCACGCCCTGTCACTGGATTGTGGGAGCCCCCACCCTCCATCCTCCCTGGAGATAGGCCTGGTTTTGAGGTGGAGAATCCCCTCCTCCCTGCAGCTTTCACTCTTCACCCTCCTCAGGTACCTGAGGAAAGATGGCGCCTCAGGATACCGCAGGCAACTTCCCTCAGGTTAACCCCTTCAATAGTTAGGGACTACAGAACTGGCACCGTAGGTGGAGGGCTTGCTGTAGAAGCATGTGGATCTGGGTTTGGAGTCCCAGACCCCACATAAAAATCTAGGCGGCAGTGATAAATGCCTGTGACCCTTACTGGCTAAGACAGAGACAGGCAGGCCCTGGATGCTCACTGATCACCCAGCCAAGGCAAAACACCAAGCTTCAGGTCCAGTGAGTGATTCTGTCTCTAAGAACTAAGGTGAGCACTGACAAGAAGGCTCAGTGGTTAAGGAAGCTTGCGTCTCTGGCCGAGGACCTGCATTTCGTCCCCTGCACGCACATGGTGCCTCACAACTCTGTCTACAGTTCCAAAGGATTTTATAATGCCCTTTTCTGGCCTCCACAGATCCCAGGCAGATGCATAGTTCACATATACTTAGGCAAATACTCACACACATAAAAACAAATGAATTTTTCAAAACTGTTAGCCAAGTGAAGGGGCTTGAGAGAGACTCAGCAGTTAAAACACCCTGCTCTTCAGGGAACCCAGCACCATATGGCAGCTCACAACCACTGGCAACTCCAGTTCTGGGGGTTCTGATGCCCCCTTCAGGCCTCTATAGATACTGCATACATGTGGTGGACATACATAAATACATACATACATATATACATACATACATACATAGAAAATAAAATTTAATCTTTGAAATTTTAAAAATAAAGTGGGCCAGGTTTGGTGGCACACACCTTTAATCCCACCAATCAGGAGGCAGAGGCAGCCTGTGAGTTCGAGGCTAGCCTGGTCTACATAGTGAATTCCATCCAAGACAGCTAGAGCTACAGAGTGAGGCCATGTCTCAAAAATAATAAATAAACAAAGTGAACAATGGCAGAGGAATGCCCGGTGTTGACCTCTGGCCTCCATACACAGACAGACAGACAGACACACACACACACACCTCTAACAATGACAGTGTCCTATAGCGGGTCCATTCTGTGAGCCTATCACTGAGCCAGCTCTGTGCCCACATTCTCCTAGTCTGGCATCAGCCTTGCAAGCTCAGTTCTCTCCCTCAAATGATGCAGATGACGTAACTGAGGCCCGGAGGGGGTGGGGAAGCCACTCACAAGTGACTGGGGCTTCTGGAGTTGGAGTATTTTCACACCAGTGCGTGCCACACCGACTTCGGGGGTCACAACCCCTGGACAGAGCTAAGCAAGGGAACCCCCAGGGATGGGCTCTATAAACTGCCTGTCTAGGGACTCCCCACTTCACTTTGAGCCCCTAAACTTGCCACCTAGGAGGTGAGTGTTCAAGCCCTCTGTTCCAGCCTTGGCCTCTCCGCTTCCCAATGGGAAAGGTTTAAGCTTTCTGAACCTGTGTCGTCTCTGCCAAACTGCCGTACACTCCTTCTATGCCTTGCTAAATAATAAAGGTTCACACTTTAAAGCTCTCACAGAAAGCACCACCGCCACCCAGCCCTTACTTTATTTTTTATTTACACTGAGACAGGGTCTCTCTCTATGGCCCTGGGTGACCTCTAACTCACTGTGTGGTAGACATCCCCACCCCACCCCCACGCCCGCAAGGCTGTGGGCTCAACCCTCGGCAACACTCTTTAAAAAATAATGTTAGTCATCCTCCTGTTGCTGTGACAAATTGGCTGATGTAAGCAGTGTTAAAAGGAAGGAAAGTTGACTTGAGTTTGGCTCAGCCCATGGTTGGCTGCGTCTGTCGCTTAGGCTGAGACAGGATGCTGTGGTGGGAATGCAGAGGAGGCCTGCTCACTTCGGAACAGAGAACCAGAGAGGAAGAGGAAGGAGCCGTAGTCCCATGTCCCCTTCAAGGGCACAGCCCCCTCGACTTCCTTTCTCACACTTTAACCCATCTCCTAAACCTTCTATTTTCCCCAAAAAAATGGCACCCACGCATCAGGGCCAGGAGGTACTCCACGGGTAGAGCACTTGGCATGCAAGCTTTCACCCTGAATTCAGGTTCACCCAGGGGGAAAGCCAAGCCTGGTGTGCGTTCCGACAACCACAGCCTGTGTGAACAAGAGGACTGCTGGGGCTGCAGGCCAGCCGGCTAATAAATGGCCAGGTGGCCTCAGTGAGATCCCGTCCTGAGAAAAGAAGGCAGAGACTGACAGGTCAAGACACCATCCTCCCCGGACCTCTACGCACATGCACAGGCTCAGGAACATGCACACACATACACACACACACACACACACACACACACACACACACACTCACGCTCTCACATCCAAACTATAGCCCCCTTTCCCTCCTTGTTCTTCAACAGGAACCATGATTAATGGTTTCTCCTGTGCTTTTCCCCGGCAGCCCGTTACAGAATGTTGTGCGATGGGGCAGAGACAAACAGCGCCTGCTCCAGAACACTGCCTAGCACAGTGGTCCTCAGCCTTCCTGATGCTGCAACCCTTTAAGACAGTTCCTCATGTGTGGTGACCCCCCCAACCACAAAATCATTTCATTGCCACCTCATACTGTATTCTTTCTCCTGTTATGAATCATAATGTAAATATCCGATATGCAGGATCTCTGACGTGACCTCCCCAAAAGGGGTCTCAACCCACAGGTTGAGAACCACTAAACCAGGGGGTTCTTGACACAGAGTGTTGTGAGGGGCTCAACTATCAGTTGCACTGATGTTTTTTAAAAGCCATAGTTATAGTGCGTGCTTGTGTGATGTGTGTGTGTGTGTGTTTCTGTGCACATGCTCATACACACTCATGTGGAGTCAGAGAACAGCCTATGGGAGTCAGTTCTCTCCTTCCACACAGGGATCACACCCAGGCTTGCTGGAAGGAGCAGATGGCGGAAACTCTCACGAGCACTCGGGGACTCGGGAACGTCCTTGCGTCTTCACCCGCTGAGCCATCTCACCAGCTCTACTTCACCAGTGGCTAATGAATAAAATCTTAGGAACCTGGCAGCACACACCAGAAACAAACAATAGATAGTGGCCGGCGAGCTATGCCTATGTGGCTGGCCTGGTTCTGTGCCTTTCCCGGCTTCCAATTCCACGTTCCCACCAGAAGCCCAGGGCCGTGCCCTTCCTCCGAGGACAATGAAGGGTACCAAGGTTAAAGCCTGCCACAGTCTCTCCGTCAGGAAGAGTTCTGGTCCAAGTTCTGGTTGTCTGAGCCTGGAGCCTGGGCCCTTAGCCACGGTGACCCTCAGGTCGCTGTGACCCTGGAAGCAGTCCAGTGAGAACGTGCCATGACCTCACCATTGTGCCAGCGTGGGAGCGGCACTCTCCGGCTCAGCCATCCCACCCTTTTAATCAGCTGTCTCCTTCCTGGCCCTGCTTCAGCTCTGTGGTCCCACCAGTGAGTCTGGCCTCTCTCTGTCACCTCAGTCCTTGCATGCAGCTAAATCCCTCCCACTCTCAGGCGCTGCTATAGTGTGGATATGGGGTGTGTCCACCAACAGGCTTCGGGTACAAGCTTGCTCTCCAGGGTAATGGGGTCAGGAGATGTGGTGGACATTGGCTGGTGATCTTTGGTCCCTGAGACCCAGCTCCCAAGGAGCCTCTGAGGCCCTGATAGCTTCTTCTTTCTGCTTCCCAGATCATGATGTTACCACTCACCTCAAATCTTCTGCCTGCCTTCACATCTTCCACCCTCCCCAGAGTGGAGCCTCAGACAGACTCCATTCCCCTGAGCCTCTGAAACCATGAACCAAAAGAAATTTTTTCTACCCAAATCAGCTGCCTCAGGTGTTTCCCTGTAGACACATAACGCTGCCCAATATGTCACCAAGGAGAGGAAAATGGCTCTGGTGGGGGGAGGGCTGACTTGGTCTGAAACTCTCACCAGGACTCAGAGGAGACCTTGTGACAGTGTGGCATTTGGGAGAAGGATGTGACCAAGCCACACTCCAGAAGGACAGTGAAAGACGCTGGGAGGGACAAGGCAGAGCAAGTTCATAACCTTCAACCACCAAACACGAGCATGAATCTGACCGGGGTGTATGTATTTGCACTTCGGTAAACATTTATTGAGCACCAGCTGGGTTCCCAGCTCTGTGCTGAACACTCAGGATACAATAGTGAATCAAAAGGAGGCCCAGGCCTAGGGGTCATTCTCTTACAGCAGGGGCACTCTGAGGGTGTTTGCAGGGGTAGGGGGTTGTCTTCCTTCAAAGGATGAGGATGACCAACTGGTCCCTAAATATGACTGACTAGTGGGGACACCAATTCAGGTCACCCCGGATTCTGTGCTCCATGCAGTAACAGTTGGTGAAGTCTGTGTTCCTGTTTGGTTTTCTACTGCTTTGATAAACACCATGACGGGGAGAAAAGGGCTTATTTGGCTCCATCATGAAGGGTTGGTTATAAAGGACGCAGAGAGGGTGTGAGCCGGGAGTGAGCCGGGAGTGAGCCGGCTGTGACATCTTTCATCCAGTTTGTCTCCAGGATTGATGGTGTGATCTGGCTAGCTAGGCAAATGTCCCCTTCCTTCCCCACCACACCGTGTGAGTTCCAGACTTCACTAAAAGAGGTTGACCAGGCTTGACAGAGGAGGACAGTCTTCAGTCAAGGGTGTGTGAGTAGTTGTGTTTGGCTGATAGACCTGGGAACAGAGACCTAATGGGTGTGTGGGGCGAGGGAGGGGGCAAGACAGGGCTAGGCAGAGATGGGAGAACAGAATAGGAAAAGGCTGAGAGGCAGCAAGGAAAGATGCACAAAGGACTGAGGAGAGCTCAGTACCTCGGAGAGGGGAGGATCCAGTGGGTGAAGTTGAAGACAGAAGCTGAGGCCAGGCCTTGGAGACCTGCAAGGACTTAGGATTTTATACCGAGAGCCACTGGAAGCTGGGTTCTGAATGTGGATGAGAGTTCCCGAAGAAAAACACACCTTGCCCTTCAGTGATTGTGGGGAGGTTGGAATGGTGCTGCTCTAGCACCTAATTACAATTTAACTTGGGCTATCTTCAGCCCCTGTGATAGAACTTTTGTCCACCTCTGTGTCTGACCTAATGTCCTGTGACTGACAGGTGAAACCTCTGGAAGACCGGGTGAAGTGAGGTGGCCTCTCAGGCCTGGAGCCATCTTGCCAGCTCCACTCTAACCACCTACCTGATATTCCTATTTGAATAGTTGCTTAATTTATTAATTTCTTTGTTTTGTTACTCTAGAGGCTTTCGCCAACTGTTACGACACGGAACGTGGAATTTGGGGCCACCTGAATCTGTGCCCCCGTTGGTCAGTCTCCCCATTTTATGTAGCAGCATAGTGTAACCAAGGAGGCTTCTTCAGGAGCCCCTTGGTGGGAGAGGTCTCAGGGGATGTGAATGCCAGCCGCTGGGGATCACAGAGATCACATTGTTTTCTTGCCTGGGGGAAGAGTGAACTTTCCATGTCTCCCTCAGAGTTCTGTCTTTTGAGTAAGAACAGGGCATGGTTGGGGCTCCTTTCCTCCAAGACCCCACAAGTGCCTCCCCTGCAGAAATCCAGCTGGGAACACCACTACCTCATTCCACAGTAAATGAGGGGGTTGCCTGAGGCCACCTGAGCTGCTAGGGTGGGCCCCGATGAGCATGTGGCGCCCATCTGGGCTTCTTTCTCCTAGTCTAACTGTTCCCCTCAGAGCACTGAGGTCCATAAGTGCCATCTGTCGCAGCAAGCCTTGCCAACCCAGGCATGCGGGTGTCCTGGCCCTGGCTCTCCTGAGAAGAAAAGACATCCCTTGGCTCCGCACTCTGCCTGCCATTTTCCACCTGGGTGGCTTCAGTCTGGCTGAAAACACACTGTAGTGCCCCAGCAGCCTGGCAAAGCAGGGACTCTGAGTGTCCCAGGAAGGAAATAAGGTGTGTGGAGTCATGCTTTGTACCCGGTCAGTCAGCTGTCATGGTCAGGAGTCCAGGTGACTACAACAGAGTGAGAAAGAAAAGGTACAGTGAGGGCCCTCGGCTTGTGCCTTGAGCACACGGTGGAGAAGGAAGGCCTCTGAGGAGGCCTGCTGCTCACTTGCTGTACTCCAGGTCTGGGCCACTGGCTGCCATGTCCATGCCCTGGCTCAGCCCTACACCTTTGGGTGGGTCCTCCCAGCTCCTGGGTCAGCAGGGGTCCCATCTACTTTCTGTAGGAAGGAGGTTCCAGCAAGGGATTGCAGGGTCCAGAGAAGGCAGAAGCCGGGGAGCTGTTCCCTTCCTTCCTCTGACCTGGCTAAGGCCCAAGAGATCAGTGTGCTGAAAGGACATTGGCTGAAGGCCTATGATGAACAGAAATCTCTTTCTCACAGATCTAGAGGCTGAGAAGGGCAGAGTCCATATGCCAACATCTGGTAAGGGCTTTGCATCCACATGATAACGTGGGGTAAGGGCAGAGAACAAAGAAGAGAGGAGAGAATAGATAGGGAAGGAGGGAGACTAGCTGGGTCACTCCCCCTTGGTGAGTTTTTCATGAAAGATGTTGTCTTAGGCACTATTCCATTGCTGTGAAGAGACACCATGACCACAGCAGGACTTTTAAAAGAAAGCATTTAATTGGGGGCTTATAGTTTCAGAGGTTGCTCCATTATCAATCACTGCAGGGAACACGGCAGCATACAGGTACTGAAGCAGTAGCTCAGAGCTGTATCATTTTCTATAGGCAGAAAGAGGAGAGAGAGAGAGAGAGAGAGAGAGAGAGAGAGGAAGGCAGGCAGGCAGGCAGGAGGCAGACAGTCAGGGACTGGGCCTTCTTGGGCTTTTTGAAACCTCCAAGCCCACACCCAGTGACTCATTCCCTCCAACAAGGCCACACCTCCTAATCCTTCTAATCTTTTCAAACAGTTCCACTCTCTAGTGACTAAGCATTCAAATATATGAGTCTACAGGGGCCATTCTTATTCCAACCACCACAGATGGATTCTACCCCTTTGTGCATTCTGGCTTCATATGTTACTATTTGATTACTTCAGGGTGGAGGAGAAGGAAATACTAGTCACTGGGTTTTTGTTTTTGTTTTTGTTTTTTAAGCACATTGAAAAAAACGTGAGTGAGGGAAGCCAGGCACAAGCTATACAATTGCATTTACAAGAACACCAGAGCAAGAAAACTCACCTCCACTGAGGAGTGGAGAAGGCACCCATGGGAAAGGGACATGAGGTGACCTGCTGGGAGTAAAAAGGCTTTGTGCCTGGATCCCAGAGATGCTCTTGAGATGTGGAACCACAGAATGCATTGATCTGCAGCAGTTAGGAGTATGCTGCCTCCAGAGAATTAGAGTTCAATTCTCCGCACTCATGTCAGGCAGCTCACACCCACCTGAACCTCCAAATCCAGGGGATCTGACCCCTGTGGCCTCACATGCTCCTAACTTAAAATAATAAAAACAAATCACTTTAGTAAAAACAAATGTTTCTTAAAAGCAGCGAGTTGTACATTTACAATCCTGTGTCTTTTATGTCAATTATGCCTTGAACTTTAAGGATTGAGGCATAACAGTGAGTAAAGAGTTCTGTCCTTACGGGTTCTGCCCAGCCCCCACCGCATCCCCTTACCCACCCCATCCCACCCATCCCTGTATAATCCTGTCCTTGGTGCCTCCAAACTCATTAGGGCCAGGCTTTGCTCTAGGGACATCGGTGCCGTGAGAGTTAACGTGCAGACTTTTCTTCCTGGCCTCCACATGTCTTGCTCACTCATCCATCAGTTTGTCAGGACAGCTGTCAAGGCGGAGGAGCAAAAGACTAACGGTCACACCCAAACTGCCTCTACTCCCCACCGCCGCCTACGGGGCCAGAGACACAGAGCTGATGTTTTATGCATTTCTCCTGCTCTGCAATTCATTTTCATGGCTCTTGAGGCTCAGAAAGTGGGTGAGACACGACCCTGGGCCATGCTGGCAGGGACAGAGAGCAGGAACCCGTGCCAAGGCATCCTTTAAGCAGAGTGGGGAAGGGCGGGTGTTAAGGTGACAAAACACAGTTGTAAGACCACAGGAGCAGCTGCTTCCTGGCTGCCCGGAGCCTATCTCCCTGGCTACTCTAATGCCCGCATGGTGCTCACTCCAGTACACTAACCCAGGTCAGTACTCCGGTGACCCTTGAAGGCAGTTCACCCCAGCGCCCAGATGCATCAGCTGCAGCCCAGCCCACCCACTGCTGAGCTCCTCCAGGTCCTCGACCGGGCAACAGTGTTCAATAGACAAGGCCGACGCTACCTCTATGGCGACAGTGTCTTTCAGGGCTGATGTCTGAGCCTAGCAATGGGCCCCCGAGGTTGCTGGGTACCGTGTACTCCATGTGGGGAAACCAAGAGAGCAATTCAGCGGTGCGCCCACAGCCCTGGGCACCTACAGCAACTTCACTCTGGCCTCAAGTCCACTTCCACTCCCCTTACAGGGCTGTTGATACCAAGACCCACATTTGGGGGTTATGGTTTAGGGGTGATTTTTATCTTGTTTGAGACAGAGTTTTGCGACATAGCCCAGGCTGGCCTCTAACTTACAGTGTCCTCTGCCTTCAACCACTGCATGCTGGGTGTGATGTGCCATCCAAATCCAAAGCTGGGTAGACTAACTGAACCCCAGACAGAGAGGCATGGGTTCCAAAAGAAAGGCTTGGGTTCAAATCCCACATCTTCTACTGCTTGGGTGTATGGGATGACAGGCTTTTTACCTCAGGATGATGAACGGGATAAACTAGGATGCACTGGTTGGTCCTGTGAGGGGCTAAGAGCACAGAAGAAGGGATGGAGGGAGGAGGGAGAAAAAGAAGGAGGAAGGGAGGGAGGGAGGGAGGGAGAGAGGGAGGGAAGGGAAGAGAGGAAGAGAGGAGGAGGGAGAGTGGGAGAAAGAGGGGGAGGGAGGGGGAGGGAAGGGAAGAGAAGAAGAGAGGAGGAGGGAGGGAGGAGGGTGGGAGAGGAAGAAAGGGGGAGAGAGGGAGAGCAGGAGGGAGGGAGAGCTGGGCTTGCTTCCTAGTCCTGCCACTCAGCAGCTGCAGGGCCTCACCTGAGCCATTCCTTTGCTGTACAACTAGACGAATAATCCAGTCTTGTTGACTGGGGTGGAGTTCTGGAAGTCACTTTAGCAACATTCCCTGTAGACAGCCATAGAAGGCAGCAGACAGCTGTCACCATGTCTCCATTGCAAGGGACCTTGGGAGATAAGCTGGCTTGAGACTCAGCAAAATCTGCCCACTTCCCCCCCCCCCCAATCCAGGGAAGGTTTCTGATGTCCAAGAAAGGCTGAGCTGCCACCAAGCCTAGGGTCACTCTGGAAAGATTTAAAGAGCCGGGAATAGTGGCACACACTTTTAGTCCCAGCACTCATGGAGGCAGAGGCAGGTGGATTTCTGTAAGTTCGAGGTCAGCCTGGTCTACAAAACTAGTCCAGGACAGCCAAGGCTACCCAGAGAAACCCTGTTTTGAAAAGAAAAAAAAAAATCTTTTTTTTTTTTTTCTCCTCAGAAACTGAGGCAGCTCAGTGGCTAAATGGTTCCCCCTTGGGATAAGGAGGAGCAGGTTCCTGATAACTTTAAAGCCCACAGCACCCTGTCACTCTGTCCCTGATGCTATAATGAAATACCAGAAACTGTGTCTTTTTACACATAAGAGGCTTCTGTGGCTCTCAGTCCTGGAGGCTTGGCAGGGTTGTGGCTGCCATCTGCTTGGCTCTGATGAGGGCCCTTGGTGGCGGATGGCTTTGTGCACCGGGAAAGGAAACAAGAAACAGGGGGGACCGAGCTCCATGGTGTAACCACCTGTTCTTATGGCCCCATTCCCCTGAGAGGACGCTAATCTGAGGCTGGAGCCTTCACTATCCTGTCACCTCCCACTAGGCCCCACCTCTCCCAGCAGCACTCACTGGTGTGTTGGCTACTTGTGTAGCTGCTGCAGCAAGATGGCTGACAGAAAAAAAACTAAAGAAAACAAGGGTTTGCAGTTCCTAGGGATACAGCACATCATGGCCAGGGAGGTGTGGCATCAGGATCCTAAGGAAGTGGGTCATACTGTGGGAGGTCAGGATCCTGAGGAGGCAGGTCATACTGAGGGGAAGTCAGCTGGCTTTCTCCTTTTATGCAGCCTGGGGCCTAGGAAATGGTGCCGCCCACTTTTAAGGTGGATCTTCCCGCCTCTATTTACCTAATGTAGATAATCCTCGCAACAACTGTGCACATAGGTGTTTCTTGGATGATTCTACATTCTGTCAAGTTGACTATCAAATTAACCATCACAATTTGAGACACAGTATCTAGCACTGCAGCCATCCACAGGCCTCCACAGCCTCAGGAGCAGACCACGGTGCCCCCAGAGTCTTGGGAGGGAACCACAGCAGCCCCAAGTCCTTGGGAAGGAATCATAGTACCCCCATGGCCTTGGAAGGGAACCACAGTGCCCCCAAGTCCTTGGAAGGGAACCACAGTGCTCCCATGGCCTACTGGGAAGATTTGCAGTGAACAGAAACTGCAGGACAATTCCTCACTCTGGCTCTTCTGGCTCCGTAGCAGGAAGTTATACTGAGCCCCTCCGGGCACAGATTCTCTCACCTAAGCCAATTGTAGCCACTTCTGAGCAGCTTAGGAAAAGGGTCCCATGTGTCTGACCCAAGGTCAGGGCCAAGGACCCAAAGCACACTTTCCAGCTTTGCCTTTCCTCATCATGCATCCTGCCCTTCATCCCCTGATGATAGCGTTTGAGACTTGCAGCAAAGGTGGGGAGGAGAGACAGCAGCAATTTCTGAAGGATTTGTGACCGTGTAATTTCCTTACGCTGCCGCCACCATCATCTCATCGCTCTCGCCCCAAGCGTCCTTCAGCCGTCAATGACTTCAACATTTGAGAAGCCTGCCCTGGCTCTCCCAAGGGGAATCTGGGAGTGCCTCCATCATTCTTGTTTAGCTCACGTGGCATTGGAGGGACAAGGGCTCCTCTGAAGAGCCCTCAGTGTGAAAAGCAATCCCAGCCACTCCAGAAAGCATGTCTTTATTTATGCCTGCCTTAAAAAACAAACAGCCTTTATTGCACCTGCAGCAGGAGAGATGGCTCAGTGGCTAAGAGCACCGACAGCTCTTACGGAGGACCTGGATTCAGTTCTTGGCACCACATGGTAGCACCATAAGCTACCACCACAACCATCTGTAATACCAGCTCCAGATAATCTGATGCCCTCTTCTGGCCTCTGTGGGTACCAGACACATTCCACGTACATGGCACACAGGCAAAACACACATAAAATGTAGGGTAAGCCAACAGCTTATTTACCAATGAACTTCAAGAAAGAAACAGACAGAGCTCCACATATTGTCAAGTTCGGTGGAAATTACATCCCATGTATGAAACTTACCAGGTTCAAATCCCAGCCTGTCCACTCAGGATCTTACCTCTCTGATAGTCATTGTAAAATGGAAATAATATGGTAATTCCTGGGGCTGCTGGTGTGGTGGGGGCCTTCGGGCAGAACTGCACATGTGAGATTCTGATAACACATATACGTAGTGAGTATGGGTCTTACAATTATGTTATCATGAGAACTTGAAGGTGACTTACAGAAATATCAGCTCATAGCTGTGTGTGTGTGTGTGTGTGTGTGTGTGTGTGTGTGTGTGTGTGTGT
>NW_026590062.1:3166902-3277978 GCF_907164565.1 Psammomys obesus
TGTGTGTGTGTGTGTGTGTGTGTGTGTGTGTGTGTGTGTGTGTGTGTAAGTCAGACATAGGAAAGAGGAGGCAGACAACAGCACTGCTGCCTGGATAATTTGGAAAGTGACTACTGTCTTAGTCAGGATTTCTATTGCTGTGATGAAACTCTGTGACCAAAAGCAAGTTGGGAAGGAAAGGGTTTATTTGGCTCACACTTCCACATTGTTGTTCATCATCACAGGAAGTTGGGACAGAAATCTGGAGGCAGGAGCTGATGCAGAGGCCACAAAAGGTGCTGCTTACTGTCTTGCTCTCCATGGCTTGCTCAGCCTGCTTTCTTATGGAACCCAGGGCCATCAGCCAAGAGATAGCCCCACCCACAATGGGCTGGACCATTCCCCATCCATCACTAACTAAGAAACTGCCCCACAGGCTTGCCCACAGCCCCTATCTTACTGGGGTACTTTCTTGGTTGAACCTCCTCCTCTCCAATGACTTTAGCTTGTGTCAAGCTGACATAAAACTGGCCAGCTCCTGGGTGGTCTAGGCATCCTGGCAGTGCTGAGGGTGCCACCGGCTTCCTCCTGTTGCTTATGGTAAATTGCAAGAGGCAGGAAACATGCTGAAGAATGAACGGAACAAAAACAAGAATTGTTGGCTTTGAAAAGTGTGTGCCTCCATGACGCATAATGCCAACACTCAGATATTGGGTCTGGGGAAGTACCAGATCCTGGACCTTGTCAGGAAAGAGAGCATAAGGGTGAAGTTGGGGGTGTCCGTGAAATTCTTCACTGATAATTCAAAGACTCGTGGTATGCCGCCAACCACCAACGGGTCAAACCACACAGCTTCTATTAACTCTAGAAGAGCTATTGCCTACCTTCTGCTGCCTTAGGGTTCCCGGTGAAAGCCCCAAATCAGGAAGAGCTCATGCCGATAGATCTGTGTGTCTTTCTCCCAATGCAGCAGTGCACAGAAGACCCAGGCACTTAAGACAAGTTGTCAGGAACGCAGTGAGCCTGGGCTGAGAGAGACAGGAGTTTAAAATGGGCCAGTGAAAGGATGTTTACGTAATAGTAAGTATCTGGAAGGAATTCCAGTAATTGGAGAGCTGGGGCAGGAGGATTGAAAATTTGAGGTCAACCTGGGTTCTGTAGTGAGATCTTGGCAGAAAGGAAGGGAGGGAGAAAGGTTGAAAGAAAGACAAGAACGGGGAGGAAGAGAAACGGGAAGGAGGAAGAGGAATAAAGGAGGAGCAGGAGAGGGGGAGGAGGAGGTATGGGGGGGAATATAGAAGAATTTAGATTCCTCACTCCTCACTGGGAAGAAGATGGCTGTAAAAGCCCCTGCTAGGCAGACCCAGGCCACCTTCTCAGAGAAGGGAGAATGACAATGGAAAGCCAGAGCCCAGACACCAAAGCCAAGAGGCAGACATTTATTTTCAGGCCTCGAGAACCAGTCTTAAAAAGCACAAACTGTTGTCTTGCACCCGATGTCTTTCGAGGTTGCTATAGACCAGGAACCTCCAGGGTTCTTCTCCTACCCCTGCCTTTTGGACAGGGGATCTAGACAGAGGCCCTCTCCCTGTGCCTCTGCTGCAGTGGCACACAGCTTCAATCTAACCAGCTTCAGCTATGGGACTTTGCCCAGGCTGGCAGTGCATGCCTATAATGCCAACACTTCGGGAGCAGAGGCAGGAGGATCACAGCAAGTTTGCAACCAACTTGGTCTACACTGAGAGCCTTGGAGCCTCCAGAGCAACATTAGTGAGATTCTGGCTTTTATAACTTAAACAAATAAATTGATTTTGAGTTGCTACAATAGGTCTGGGGGTTTGTGTCTGTGGGAGAAAGTGAGCATATTTTGTATGTGAGAGAAACATATGTCACTGGAGACCAGGGAAGAACCTGCCGTCACTCTCTAGGATAACCCTCACCAGCCCTCCCCTGCACTGAAAGGATTAACCCTGATGACCACTAGCAGAAACGGGCTGTGACTTCTAAGACGCAATCATCTTTTTTTTTTAAATGGGAAGCCTCTACCTCATGTTTCTTGGCTAACCCTCAGAGGAATTCAGTTACCTATTGTGTAAGGACTGAAGCATTCGCTGAAGAAGCACCCAAGGCCAGGAGCTGAGATCTGTCAGCAGCCAGCGCCCACCTGCAAGTGTCAGGGATGAGTCCTCCTGGCCGTGGGTCTTCTAGCCCCAATCAGATCTCCAGACATAAGCACGGCTCAGGCCACATCTTCACTGTGCTCCTATCCCAAGCCCACTGCTTAAGCCATTCCCACAGCCAGCCCATGGAGGCAATGAGATTCCATATGCCTAACTGCTTAAAGCAACTAACTGAGCTGCTTTAAGCAACTCAGAGTATGGGATCGATTTGTTGAGGAACTAACACAGGTTTCCTAAAGCATTTGACCTAGTCTTCAGAACAGACCATGGACCTAAGAAAAGAGCCAACTAATCAGAAGAAAGCCATGTCCTTGAACAAGACAAAATTAGTATAACGCCAAAGCAGGAGAAGTGAAGACATCTTGGGACAGGACTTGAAAGATGGATGATGTTCAGGCTGGAGCTGAGGATCCTGCCCTGATCCTCACCTGGATAATTTCATACCCCCCCCTCCCATCAGGTGTTGGCAAGCAGCAAAGTGTCATAGGAGGGAAGCCAGATCTAAAGAATTGGGGGCACCGTCCCTCTGGTGGTGGCTTAAGACAGGATGCCATCCTAGTGTGTGTTGTTGTGCTGTCACCCATAAATGTCCTGTTGCTTTCATCCTGTCTGTCTGTGAGCAGTAGCTGAGAGCTACATCCTGACCCACTGGCCAAGAGAAAGAGAGACAGGCAGACAGACAGACTGGGAGCCTGCAATGGGCTTTTGAAACCTCCAAGCCCACCCCTAGTAACACACTCCTTCCTACAAGGCCACACCTCCTAAGTCCTTCTAATCCTTTTAAACAGTTCCACTTGCTGGTGACCAAGCATTCAAATATATGAGCCTATGAGGTCATTCTTATGCAAACCACCATACTGCTATGGGGGTCACAGCCTGGGAGTCCTCTGAATCCTGGGGAGAATCTTGTCACACTGCTGTTGCTGGAATCCCATCGGTTGCAGCCACCAGCCCACAAATGCTAACAAATGGCCAGATGTCTGCATGCAGCTGAAGCCTGCCTACATATAAGCATCTGCCTCCAGTTTCTTACTGGCTTATTTTAAGGCAGAGTTCCTCATAACTCAGGCTATCCTGAGTATGTATAGCCAAGGATGACCTTGAACTTCAGATCATCCTGCATCCTCCTCCCTAGTGCTGAGCTGGTAAGTTTAAAGCACTACCCAGTTTATGCCACATTGAAGATCAAATACAGGGCTTCATGTATTCGAGGCAGTCTAATGACTGAGCCACATCCCAGCTGGGGAGACGGCTCCATGCTCTCCCCAGCACCCACATAAAAGCCAGGTACAACCACTTATGCCTCTAACCCCAAAGCTGGGAAGCAGAGACAGGCAGGCCTCGGGGACTCATTGGCCACCTAGTCTAGCCAAAACAGTGAGCTCTGGGTTCAAGGAATAACAAGATGGAAAGCAATAGAGGAAGACATCCCATGTTGACCTCCAGTCCTGAGCCTACCAGCACATACACATACACACACACACACACACACACACACACACACACACACACACACGCTGAGGTTTTATCTAAAAAAAAAAAAAAAATGTGAGCCAAGGGAGAGGATAAACAGAGAAGGAACCAATCTGCACCTCAAGAAGATTGCCCTGGGTAAGGGTGGAGCGTGGCTTTCAGGGGCATGAGTGAGCTGATGGTGGGAGGGGCCTATAGGGCAGATAAAAGATCCCTCCTTTCAAAAGCCAATCTGGTCAGATTCGAATTAAATCAAAATCAAGTCAAATCCATAACTGTCTTCATAAACTCAAACAGAAGCAACAAGGAGGCCGGTGTCAGGAACTTTGGTCTTTGTCCTTTTTTTTTTAAGATTTATCTATTTACACATGAGTGTTCTATTTGCATGTATGCCTGTATGACAGAAGAGGGCACCAGATTTCATTATAGATGGTTGTGAGCCACCATGTGGTTGCTGGGAATTGAACTCAGGACCTCTGGAAGAGCATGCGGTCAGCGCTTTTAACCGCTGAGCCATCTCTCCACCCCCTTCTGTCCATTCTTGTTGCGTGTCCCAGGACACGTACCTGAGACTCGGCTGGAGATAAACAAAGGAACAAGCTGACTTCGGTTACTTGGATCTGTGTGGCCAGAATATAATTACATTTCTTCTGCAGCTCTCCCAGGCAGTGTCCCAGACCAGAGGGAGCCAGAGACGACTGGAGGTGCCCTTGAGTTAATTGGGAACACCTAGGAAGAGACGTGGCTTTGCCCTTGCCTTCGTAAGTCTAATTAAGGAAGCTACGATCTTGCTAAATGGACTGGCTCCAGCGGATGTTCAAGGCAAAAAAAACCTTCTAATCATCTTTCTGAAATACTCTGGGAGAAGTATAGTGGGATTTGGTAGACACACATAACCTGGAGAAATTAGATTTCCAAGACTCCGTGGTGGTAGTGTATTGGGAGCCGAGATCTAGCCTTAATTCCACGTGGTGCACTATGTCGGTGCAGGGGACACAACTGTGAAGGGGACAGACAGGCCCCCACCTCCTGGATCACCTTCTGATGAGGGATGGGGATTTTTGAGTTGCTGTATGCTGTTGGATAACATTCCCTCACTGTAGCCACCGCCTCTCTAGTGGAAACACTCACCTGGGTACATGGTCACATAATCTGTGCCACTGTCCCCCAAGACATCAGTAGTAATAGATGAATTAGTGACACCCTAGAACATCACCTTGAATGCAAGACAAAAACCTGGAGCCCTTGCAGCTGGGCACCTGGCTTGTTAAAAGTTCTTGGAGGGGGAGCTCTGTGACCTTGCAGGCATCATAAGGGCCCATTCCCAAGACTGAGGAAAACAAGACAATGGGCCCCATCTACTTGTCTGGAGATCCTCCCAACTCTACCTCCAGATGCGAACTGGGCAGAGAGGTCACCTGACTCCCTCCCTGCAAACTTCATCCTCTTGACTGGAGAGCCCAGGGAGGACGGGTCCATTTGGCAGTTTCCTGGGCCTCAGAGGCGCTTCAGGCAGTGAGGATCCCGGGCAGATAGCAGCCACCCTGCCATGCCATGCTCTGCAGAGGATTTACTGATCTCACTGCAGCTACACAGCGCGCCCGTGGTTGAAGAATTACTAAACAGGATAGCTCAGCAGTGCTGATTTATGAAGCCGGGGAACCATGCTGGGCAAGCCAATCAATGGGTGGAAATTTGCATATTAATGAAAACTCATAAATAATGCAGGGTGGCACACAGAGCTGATGTTTGCTTCTGGGAACCTGGCCCACTAAGCTGGAGGGGAACAGAGGGTGGGGGTGGGGCTTGTTACAACCTGACTGATGCAGTCCCAGGGTGTCCCTTCAGGAGGCCTGCAGCGCAAGGCTTGTGAGTCACACATAATCAGTTTCCAAGAGCTACTACTGCCACTGCCATTCCCAGGAAACACGTGCACATGTGTGTAAGCGTGTGCGTGAACTCACACACACTCCCATATACAAGGCATAGGTCACCCTCCTATGAGGGTGAATTTTCAACGTAGAGTCTCTCTGGGACCTGAGATTTGCCAGTCAGGCTTGTCTGGCTGGCCAGCCCTAGGGACCCGCCTCTGGATGCTGAAACCTTAGCTTTTTTAAAATGGGTTCCGGGGGTCAAACTTGGGTCCCTATTGTTGCAAGGCGAGCACTTTACTGACCGAGCCATCTCCCCTGCTCCCTCCTCTCCAGGAAGGGCACTAGCCTGAGAGGGCCCAGGTATTGCTGAGCACTGGCCTTGCAGCTCCTGGCGAGTTCCTCAAGGTTCTTCAGTCTGTGCTCACCCTGTCTGTAAGACAGGGCCACAGAGAGCACCTTCCTCAGAGGGGCCTGGCTGGGTTTGTTTTTGTTGTTGCTGTTTTTATTTTTATTTATGTATCTCTGTGTGTGTGTGTTGCCTGTGGAAGCCTGAAGAGGCTGTCAGGCCCCCTGGAACTGGACTTAGAGGCAGCATGTCCTCTTAAAGGCTGTTTCCACAGCCCCAACTCAAGGGAAGTTGAGAAGTCCAGTTCTCGGTGGGTACCTGCCAGGTAGGAAGACTCCAGAAATGACAGTTGGCAAAGGAGCATCTCTCCCGAAGGAGAGCGTGGTCCGGCCTGACTATGGCATTATCGTTTCTCTTTTTCCCCTGAGATAATTTCAGGTTTCTACTGTAAACGTAGCACATAGACTTCCTACGGCATCTGTATTGATTCCTCAAACGTGACTATTTCATCTCTTCAGTTGGATTACTCTCCTTCCCCAAATATATGTGCGAGTGTATAAACATATTCAGAGTCGGAGTGCCCGTTCACCGAGGTTGATGTGTGACAAATAGCCAACATTGCAGCTTAAAACCACATTATTTTCTTCCAGCTTTGGACACCAAGAGTGTGAAGTTGCGTCACAGAGAGCCACGCTCAAGGCATCCTCTAGCCTGACCCCTGAGGCCACCCATGGCGCCGGCTCAGGTGTCACCTTCCGCCTTCAAGGCTGCGATCTGAGCGCTATGGAGGGTCCCTCTCTGCTCTCTAGGACTTGGCCCACTTGACCCTCTTTCTGCTGAGGAAGCACAGGATTTCTCAGGCCCCTGGACAACCCCGAGTGCTCTCCTAGCCCCAGCATCTTCAGCTCAGCCACATCAGCAAAGTTGCTTTGGCCTTGGAGGGAGACACCTATTCAAGCTCAGGATTGAAAAGTAAGATAAAGGGATACGTCCAGAGATATGTAGTTTTTATGTATAAAACACAAATATAATTACTCTCAGATGCTTCAAGGACGTCTAGCTATAGAGAGACAGTAGACCGATGAGTCAGTAGAGCAAGGTCTATACCCACTGATACAAAGAGGCATGTCAGAGAGTCATTTTCAGACCTGAGAGTAACCTCTTCCCATTAATATATCTACGTACTAATGTTCCTAGGAGACACAGTCTCACAGCAAACTCTCTGGTCCTCTGCTCCCTTTTCTGCAATGATCCCGAGCCTTCGGCATAGCAGTGTTTTGTAGATGTACCCACTGGGCCTCCACAACTTTGCATTTTCATTGGTTGTGGTTTTCTCTAACGATCTCTTTTCCAAAGAGATGTTTCTTTTATGAGGGGTGAAGACTGCACTTATCTGTGAGTACAAGGACAAATATTTGTAGATTATTGTTAGGGATTATGCTGGTTTGGTAAATTACTGATTGTAGATTCTGCCCCAACAACCACAGCTTCACTAGCACTGGGGATAGTTAGCTAGGTTCCCAGTACCAGGCTTAGTGTCCCTCTTGTTAAGCGGGTCTTAAGTCCAATTAGAGAGCTGTTGGTTACTGCCAAGATAGGTGTGCCACTAATATACCCTTTGGTTTATCTCATGCTTGTCGTTGATGAGGTTCACAGGCATTATAGCTGGGTAGGACTGGTGGTGATCTCCCTCCTTTGACAGTTTGCACAGATCCCTTTAGCGTCATGAAAGCTAGTCCTCAGGGAGGGGAACTTTCAGGTCAGTTCTGGCTCGGTGTGTCTCTGGGCCCTTTGTTTGAAGTACATTAGAGTCCTCTTGCTGCTTTTCTTTTTTTTTTTAAAGATTTAACAGGGGTGACCTGTCCTCCAGTCTGTCCAGACAGAGGTGGTCCTCTGGCACCTTCATTTCAGTACAGTGAGAATGACTTCAGACTTCTGGCCTCCAAAACTAGAAGAGAGTACATTCGTGCTAAGTGGTCGTTTTCAATAGCAGTCACATGGCACTGACATGGTGGCTAAGTATTTGGTTTAGAGCTGTTTTGAGACTGTCCTGTTACTCACTAGGCTGTATTTATTACCATCACTATTATTATAGTGGTTGGAGAACACCATCGTGCCAGCCTGACAACCATTGCCGTCTTGACATCAGAACAGCTGTGTCTCCCAAGTGAAAGCCTATGAAACTGAGCCTGCTGATACTCTGGAGAAGATTGGGAGAGTGCACAAGGTGAGCAAGAAGTGGCGGTGAATTGAATCTAATCCTGACCAAATCCTAACAGACAAACACCCTTATGCCCTCTCCAGGATGCACACTCATGAGTGGGCAGAAATACACTGCCCAGTGGGGTACAGCTTCCATGGCACAGCTGCCCAGAAGGTGCCCGTATTTCCAGAGCATCCCCGATCAACTCACTAGTTCACCAAGCCAGACCTGGGTCAAACCTTTCTGTCCTCAGGGCACAAAGAGATGTCTGTTCGCATGGCTCCAGGAGTTGACAGAACCAAAGATGAGTTTTGGAAGAGCAGTCGCATATGCCCCTTGCTTTGGGTGGTAACGCAGCCACTGACGGTGGCCTGACTGGGGTGAAATCCCGACATACTCAAGTTGTAGGAGCAGCTGCAGTGCCCTTGTAATGGGTGATAAAGCATCCTGAGCTAAGCGGCCTACCAGAGGGAAAGTCAGGGCAACATTAACGGGAAGATCCCAGGGGAAGAGCCTCCCCACATTGTATTGTGAGGTGGTGTGCCTTTTGCAATGAGTTTGATCCCCCAAGGGAAGACCCAATGCCTTGGAAACGGCTATGGACTAGATACACACTTCAGTCCCTGATAATAACATGTATTTCGAGGAAACTGCAACAGGGTCTGCATTTCCCCTGCTACAGACCGAGCCTCAGACAGCCTCAGCTGTCTGCCCAGAAGGAAACTGCAGATACAATAAGGGAGCAAACTCAAGAGAAGGACCGGTGCAAGGCATCCTCCACAGGAGCTCTGTTTGGCAGACATGTTGGATACAGGAGAGGATGTGATGGAGGAGAGAATGAGATGAAAGTAGTCCTGGTTTGGTTTCTGTCACTGTGATAGAACCCTGACTGACTGAGAGCAACCTGGGAAGGAAAGGGTTCACTTGGTATACAGGTCATCATCCATCGTTGAGGGAAACTAAGACAGGCGCTGAAGCAGTGGTCACGGAGAAACTTTGCTCGCTGGCTTGCTCGGCCTGCTTTCTCACAGAACCCAGGACCACCAGCCCAGGGAGGGCCCACCCACCGTGGCCCAGGCCCTCCCCCATCAATTGCTGACTAAGAAAATGCCCTACAGGCTTGCCTACAAGCCAATCTGATGGCATGGCGGTACTTTTTCAGTTGAGGTCCTATCTTCCAGATGCCCCCTAGCCTGTGTTAAGTTGCCGGGCAGAACCCTCACTAGCACAGCAGGCTTACTGTTTGTTATCATGCCGGGTCGGGGCAAGGGAGAATATAAATTAGATCTGTTTAAGCTGCTCCGCTTGACATAAAAAAAGAAAAGAAAAAACATGGGAAGAATTGAACAGAAAGAGAGAGAAAGTGGGGTGGACAGAGAGCAAAAGAAACTATATTGAGTAATTTAAAAAAAAACTGCAAAAGTTATCTGCCCAACATCCACCCATTCAACAGCAGGTGGTCAGTGCAGAATGGGAGAGAATGGTGAAGGGGAGGGAGCTAAGCGTCGGGGAGCCAACCACCTGTGCTGCAGAACCAGGTGTTCTTCAGGCAGAGAAATGAATACAGCCAACGGGATTTTCCAGGTGTTGGGGTTTTCCAGGATGTGCTGGGCTTTGCTGGTGACTTCTTTCAAGTTCCTTGAGCTGCTGAATCCCAAGACCAAGTAGAATTCACCTGGGATGAAGGACAATTCGCCTTCCCTTAGTGAGCTTCCTCAAGGACACCTTCCCAGTCCCACTGTTTGTCGTGGGGTGGTGACCTGGACCTTACGATGTTGCCTGTGCAGTCTGTGAGAAAGTTGTGTTTCAGCGATGGCATAACTCTAATTTCCGTCTGCCTTGTGGATTTAGAAAAACACCGGGGGGTCTGGGGAGACAGTTCAGTTGGTAAAGTGCCTGCCTGTCACGTACACCGTGGGGATCAGAGTCTGGATTCCCACCGTCCACTAAAACCCAGGCCCGGTAATGCAAGTCTGTAACCCCAGCACTGGGGTGGAGGTGGGGGAGGGCAGAGACAGATGGGTCCCTGAAGCACATTGACTAGCCAGTCTTGTCAATCAGCTCTGACGTCACTGAGACACTGTCTCAAAAAACAAGGCGGTGAGCCATGAGAGGCACACCTGACGCTGACTTCTGGCCTCCACACACACGTGCATACGTGCGCACCCACGCTGCACGTGCACACACCTACATAAGCATGTAAGCCCACGTGCCAGAGGGAGAGACAGAGACAGAGAGAGAACACCGTCAGGAGGAGACCCAGTTGCACCCACCTGAAGGAATGAGGGAGAGAACTCAGTCCACACAAGACGCGACAGCCAGGCTCGCTGCAGAGCTCTGGGGACTACTGCAGTCTGGCAATAACCTAACAAGGTTATTAAGCAAATTTTACAACAGCCTGAGCCTGTGAATGCAAACAGCTGCAGGTGTTTGGGATCCCCCCGGGAGTGCTGGAATATTTTCAAACCCTACCTCGCTCAAGTTGTCCTCATTTCTCTAACTTGATTTTTTTTTTCCCCATCGGGTGGTTGGTTGTTTGTTGTAGGATAGGAACTGAAACTTTGAAGAGGCTTTGAACCACATAACATCCTTGTAGGATGGGATAAACAGATGTGTGCCCCTTTATCCCAGTGCCTCTGTGTGCTAGAAGCCACCGCAAGCTCGAGGGGTTAAAGTGGGAGGGGGAAGGGAAGGGCTGCGGAAGGCAGTATGGCAGAGACAATGTGAGAAGACAACCCTGGTGGGTTCCATAGCCATAATTCCAATCGCAGCTAGCAGCAGAAATCCTGTATATGGTGCTAGAGCACACAGCAGTGGGAAGAACCCACCCCCAGCTCCATAGCAGTAAAAGCAGTTAAGAATCTACACTGTGGCTGATGGGCAGCTCAGGCTTCATGTGGGCTTCATAGTAAGGGGAGCAGGCACTGTCCCTGACATGGTCTCTGTTGCCTGCTTTCAGATTACTCCCCCGTGGTAGAGTGATAAACAGGGGAAGAGGACGTGCTCAATCCTGATGCAACTTGGGCTGCAGTGAGTGGGTGGGTGAGGGCTCCCCTTATCTGAGGAATAGGGGAGGCGGAGAGAAGAAGGAGGAGGGAGGATGAGGCGGGGAGGAGAGGAGGGAGGGGGCTACAATCAGGATGTAAAGTGAATAAATAAAATAATTTTTTAAAAAAGAATACGCACTGAGGGTCTTCTGGTCTTTTTGAGAGGGTGCAGAATCAAACTGAAAAAAAAAAAAGAAGAAGAAGAAAAGAAAAAAAAATGGCAGATACATTTACAGGAGCGTGTGGTTCTCTAGCCCTGCCACCGATGCCAGGCAATGTGATAGAACCAGTGTCCTTTCGAGCCACTGAGCCTCCCCAAGTAATTAAACCAGAGATGACACTGGAAGGAATGCTGTCTCTCCTGTAACTCTGCTCCGTGACAACACGAGCAAGGGACTAGACAGGACTGAGCAGCTGCGGCAGGACAGAGCACCGGTGTCGTGTGGCTGGAGATAGAAGGAAGCAAGCAGTACCACGTGAGCCGAGGTGAGAGCAGCGCGGATAGAGCTGACCCATGAGGCTCAGCCTGAGACAGTCTACAGTGACGGCTAGGCTGCGTTCAGAACCATTAATGGCTGGTCTCATAGGAGGACTGGCAGCCGCAGGGCCAGCCACGGTAAGGGCAGCAGATGTGCACAGGAGTGTACAACCGATTTCCGGTGGGAAATCTGAGGCCCTGGCAGCTTTCCATGTGGCAGCCTACAGCCCATTAAGTCCTCCAGGGAACCAAGGAACAGATGCCCTTATTAAAATACAGGCTGTCCGCCCTGGGGTACCCTCCGAGGCTATATTTATATATATAAAACCTGGCCATGGGTGAACCGACATGAGCTAGAGAGTAAGGCTTCTGTCTTTCCCATGAAATACCCTGATATTCTGTGTGCGGCCCAGGCATGGGAGGCCTGCTCCCAATTCTAGCCATGGTAGACAGAAGCTGCGAAGGCGTGAGTGTGCGGATCTGTGTCCAGTATAGTGTTGCTACAGGACCAATGTGTGTAAGGAGGGTGTGAATCTGTGCTCTGTGTGGGGACTGCATAGCCCTCTAGAAGCATTTTCATACAAGCCAGCAACAGGTAAGGTGACCTACCCTGAGAGCTCATGGGCTCTATAGCCCTGAGAGTAGACAAGGATAGAGGTTCATTCCGTAAACACTGATGTGCAGAACTGGGCTGAGGAGAGCCGGGTCCCGTGGTGTTTTCACCTACATTACAACCCTGCAGGGCACTTGGCTAATTGAAAAGGAGAATGGGTTCTTAAAACAGTAGTAAAAGAAATTGAGCGAAGGTTCCCTGCAAAGGAAGAAACACTCCCAGAAGCTACAAGGTTGTTAAATGAAAATCCCAGTACCAGGGACAGGATACTTTCTCATCTGTCATCAGCCGTCAAGGCACCCAAGGCCCACAGAATACTACAGGCTATTGTGACTGATGCTTGCTGGGTACCAGAACTCGATGGCTCTGTTGGTGAAGACACCGAACACTGGTTCATGGCACCAACTGACAAGAGCTCTCCACGGCTCCAGCAACTGTTAATCACTTACATAGCCTCAGGTGACTACAGGACTCTGAGAAATCAGCCCGGCACTGAAATGGAAACTCCTCCCTGGCTGACTGCCTTTCCTGGTACCAGAAGGCTCTACGCTGCAAATATACCCAAGCTGTACCCACTGATGAAACAGTGGCATGACTGTTACAGGGACAAACAGCTACTTTCCCGTTGGGCTTACAGTTCACTGCATGAGAAGAAAGCAAGTTTGTACTGTGAGCCAGAGGAGCAGGTAGGGGCAGAAACCGTGGCTCAGAAGGTTGTGAGGACACTACTACTTTTTGTTAAGTGGCTGTGAGGTACCTAGGCACGGTAGCATGTATTTGTAACTTGAGTCAGAGAGATTGCCACAGTTTGAGACGAGCCTACGCAGAGAGTTCTAGGCCGACCAGAGGTGCATAGACCCTATCTTTAAAAAAAAAATAAAAATAGAAGGGTCGTGATGTGATGTGCCTGCTAAATTTCCTTCTGACGTTTGTGCCCGTACCCAGAGCTTCCTTCACGTGGGAGGGTATACTACTGAGAATGACAACCCATCAAATGTTCAGAACAGGGACCACCGCTGTGACATGGTCCAGCCTTAAATGGAGGGAAACAACGAGGCTGTCACTCAGGCCCCACCTGCCCTTAGCCTGGGCCTTTGCTGCTGGGGATCTCCCAGTCCACCTCTCCTTTCCTGGACTCCCAAAGCTCAGGCTCAGTTTGCTCTGCCTAGTAAGTTGCACGTGTTGACTTCTTCCTGGGCTTATGCATGCATGCCCAGGAGATGAACGTGCCAAGAGAGTGTGTAGCCTTTGCAGCACAGTGAAGGAGCTGCACCCCCTCTCTGGTTACTAGGCATCTCTTCCAGACAGACAGTTCCTGCTACTGAGCTGTCCCAGGCCTATCCCCCCCCCCCCCGCCCAGTTCCATGAGGTAGAGTGTGCACACCTGTGCCTGCGCACGTCACCACCATCTCCGAGGGCCCAAGCTGGCCCCTCGGGAACAAAGTAAAAAAGTAACTACACAGTGCAGAAACAATCCATATCGATGGTCACAGAGGCTCGAATTCTTCACATTCTCCACATCCCTCCTCGGGGCTGGATGCCTTTCAAAAGGAACTGGCTTCCTGTAAGCCATGTCATTCAAACCCATGTCGGCCCACACCCAACACTGTGGCTCACCCAGTTGTGCAGAGGACACAGCTGCCATCAATCTGCAAGGACACACATAGGTCCCCAGAGGAACAGGGTTCCCTTGGTGGCCCTGCGGTCAGTAAGCAGCACTGCCCTGTGGTCCAACCGGCAGCCCAGAGCACCTTCCCTTTCCAAGCCCCCAAGGAAAGGCCTCCAGCATGAGGAAAAAGAAAGCTGAGAATGCTCCCTGGAAACCCAAGTCTTACCTGGGGGAGAAAAATTGAGTTTGGGGTTTTCATTTGTTTGTTTGTTTGTTTGTTTGGTTGGTTGGTTGGTTGGTTTTTCAAGACAGGGTTTCTCTGTGTAGCCTTGGCTGTCCTGGACTCATTTTGTAGACCAGGCTGGCCTCAAACTCACAGAGATCCACCTGCCTCTGCCTCCCTGAGTGCTGGGATTACAGGTGTGCCCACCACACCCCACCAACAGTTTCTAGCAAAGAAATAGGAAAGGGACACACAGACACTGTTGTCCTTCGAAGCAGGGTCAGGGACTGTATTGTTGCCAGGGCAATGGCTAAGGAG
Organism: Psammomys obesus; assembly: GCF_907164565.1. Taxonomy (NCBI): domain Eukaryota; kingdom Metazoa; phylum Chordata; class Mammalia; order Rodentia; family Muridae; genus Psammomys; species Psammomys obesus. The sequence goes on from NW_026590062.1 coordinate 3,181,246, forward strand.
TGGGGTCGGGGGATCTAGCTGGAAGGTTCTGGGTTACTGTTCCGCAGTGCAAAGGGTAAAATACTCCCTCTGTAATGTACCAAAACTGTAGGGAAATGTGAACAGCTCTCATATAGAAATCAAGAGGCAGAGTATCCCAGGACCAGCGCCCTTCTCCCTTACCCCTTCAGCTCTGAGAGCTCTGTTGAATGGACACATGGCCTTCTCTGGAGGACAGATGTAGACTTGTCTAAAGCAGGCTGAGATGGCTCAGTGGTAAAAGGCAGTCGCCACCAAGTCTGACGACCTGAGTTTGATCCCCAGGACCCCTGTAGGAGAAGGAGAGGAGTGATTCACAAGAGCTGTCCTCTGACTTCCACAGTGACATGCACACATGCACACAGAGAGAAGGAGAGAGGGAGAGAGAGAAAGAGAGAGGAAAAGAAAGGTCATATGGAGGGCATCTGGGGAGGTGGTTCTGACAGAAAGCATTTGCCAGCAGGCATGGAGACCTGAGCTTATTCCCTAGAACCCATCTGAGAACCAAAAAAACAAAACAAGGGTGGGTATGCGGGCTGGAGAGATGGCTCAGTGGTTAAGTGTGGCTGCTCGTCCAGAGGACCTGTGGTAGATTCCTAGCACCCACGAGGCAACTCACAACCATCTGCAATTCCTCTTTGTCCTCTAAGGTGCACAGATATGCATACAGGCAACAACAACAACAACAACAACAACAAAAACCCATACACATAAAATAAAATAAAAAAGATGATGTAACCACAGGCACCTATAATCCAAGCACTGGGGAGGAGACAGGAAGATTCCTGGAATCCATTGGCCAAGCCACTTAGCTCCAGTGAGAAGCAGGCCCAACGGGATACTCTTCCCCCAAATAACATGGGAAGTGATTGAGGAAGACACATATATTAGTCTGTGTTCTCTACAGGAACAGAGTCCTTGTGATTACTATGTAGCTATATAGATAACATATATGTGAATGCATCAGGCCATCTGATATTAAAGTAGAAACAACAGCTCAACCAGACCTGAGAGGGTGGGAACTGGAAGTTTGTTTCTCGATCCTTGAGGCCTCAGCTCCAACTGTCCCACAGTGGCTATCTCTCACTAGAAAAACCAATAACCCAGTAGCTGCTCGGTCACAAAGCTGTGTGCCTTGGCAGACAATATGGCAGCAAAAGCCCCAGCCATCCCTGGAAAGCCTCTGGTCTTGCTGACACACAAAAAAAGCGCAGCTCTCGTCTTAAAGAGAATCAGTTTATTCTCAACCCATTTTGAGTGACCATGGCCTGGAAACACAGATTTGGGATGCCCCAAATTCTAACATGCAAGCAATTCCATGAAGTTTTTGTAGTTTTACAGAACAAAGAAAGTCCTAAACCAAGGCAAGTTTAAAAGACATTGGTAGGTACATCAGAGAGGCAGGTACAGCAAGATGGGGGAGCTTCTCTATGGGCCCAAGATGCTATCTGATGGCGTTCTTAGCTTTGGGGTTGACGGAAGCTCTAGCTATCTACGAAGCTAATAGACTCCAAGTCATGAGAAGGTAGCTCTGACACGGAAGAGGGCAAGGAATGGCTGTTCCAGAGGCTAGAAGTTGCCCAAGGTAAGGTGATTAGCCCCTGGGCCTGGAACATTCCAACCTCTGCACAGCATCGCAGTTCTGAGCAGTGACTCGGTCTCTGCAGGCACGGCTTCCGGGAGTTCTCAACCAGTCTTCAGGGCACGACAGGAGCCTGGGCATTCTGGTTGTGATGTCAGCCAAGGGGTCGTCGTCGTCGTCGTCATCATCATCAATAACAGCAGCAGCAGCAGAAGGGTGAATCAACCTGGGGGCCAGAAGAAGAGCAAGAGACAGTAGCGTTGACCTCTGGCCTCCACATGAGCAAAGGCACCAAGAGAGAAAGAGAGAGAGAAACACGCACAGAGAGCTGCCTAAGGCCATCATGCCACACTATGTGTTACTCGGATCTGAACCAGTGAGAGAGGCACACGCAGAGAAAGGGCTGCCCGACTCTCATCTGCCCTTCCTGGCAACAAGCACTTTCGAGGGTTGAGAGTGTTGGAGCAGCCGCCGCCATCTTGTTACCATGAGGGGAGTCACTGCCTACATCCTAAGTCAGCAAGACAAAGAGATAGGACACACCCGTTACACTCCTACCTTCTAGAGTAATCTCTTACCAGGCATCTTGGTGAACAAATAAAGGCCTTGAAAGTTTAGGCTACTCTTGGTTTGGGGGTTGTTAATTTTTTTCCTGCCACATACTGAACTCTTGTTTAATAAGTAACAGGAATCATTTCAAGTTTGCCGTTGACAACAACGATTTCCTGGCACTTCTTAATTTGGGGGGGTGAAAGCGGCACACATCCACACATCCGGTAGAGCCTGAGCTTGCACTTTTGAGTTTTGATCTTTTTCCTGGAGTGGTGACACGAGCTGCCTTCCTCTCTGGCAGGGCCGGACAGCAGCAGTGAGCTGTGTCCGCCACGCAGTCACCATAGCAGCCAGGCAGCTGCGGTGAGGTGATCAGGTGGAATCTGTCAGGGGGAAGATCCGAAGCTGACTTGAAGGGGAAGGTGTCATCCATCGTCAGGATTTTGTCGACTTAACACCAGCTGGAGTCACCTGGGAAGAGGAACTTCGATGGAGAAAACACCTTTGTCAGATTGGCCTGTAGGCAATCTGTGGGACGTTTTCTTGAGTGATGATCTTTGGGGGAGGGGCCGGTCCCCTGTGGGTGGTGACACTCCTGGGCAGGTGGTCCCAAACTGTGTCAGAAAGCAGGCTGAGCAAGCCATGGAAGCAAGCCCGGCAGCAGGGTCCCTCCATGGCCTGTGATCCAGACATGTGAACCAGACAAACCCTTTCCCCCCAAACTGCTTTGATCTTGGTGTTAATCACAGAGACAGAAACCAAACTAGCTGGGCAGTGGCTAGTTCTGGTGGCTCTTTGGCTCTGCTGGCTCTCTCACGACCATCGCTAGTCTCTCCCAGCACCTCGCTGGTTGATCGCTTCTCATTTATGTTGAGCCCGTGCTTTGGGTCAGAGGTTCAATACCGGCTGATAACCTCATCGGCCCTCTTTTGCTAGTCCCTATCTCCCTGTGCACCTGAGTTTTGATGGATGCTTCCCCACAAGCCGTGCTAATCCCAGCACTCTGGAGGCAGAGGCAGGGGCCTGTCTGAGTTCCAGGCCAGCCTGGTCTACGTAGTGAGGAGAAGAGGAGGTAAGACTGGGCCACAGGGGCCACCTGTGAAGGCTGCATTCTCCTGGCTTCCTGCCAATTCCCCAGCTGTTACACTGCCCACACCAGACCCTGGTACAGGGTGGCTGCTCCACGTCTTACCTGCTCAGAATCAGGCTCCCGTAGGCAGCACTAAACTTGGGACCCCCTGGTCTCTGTTTGAAGCCCCGAAAGATGGGTTGGGTGTGTGCCTGACTTAAGCCATCCTGGGCAGGCTGGGAGGGTCGTGCCCAAGCACAGCATGCAGGAGCAACCAAGAGGGCATCCCAGAGAAGGTGGGATGTCAGACAAAAATGCCCTCTGAAAACCCTGGAATTTAGCAGTGTTTTACAGGGTGTGGCTGGAATCTAGCGTTCTTCCTTATGCACAGCTGTGTTCTTACACCTTGCAATAAGGAATCAGGGATAGGCAAGACCTGGCTGTGGCCCTTCCCAGCTGTGAGGAGGCACCTGCCTGACCTCCTGTCTCCTTATCTCTGAAAAATGAGTGGAATCCTTCCTGCTCCATTCGACAGCAGGAAGGATTCTGGGGCAAAGCTGCCCCGGTGTGACACAGGAAAAAAAAAAAAAAAAAGCAGCCAGGATGAGCATGAGGGCTATGTGTGTCTCTTTAATCCCCTTACTTTTTGCTGCTCGAAGGGAAGGGTAGCAATCTACGAGTTCCCCATGCTGGGAACAGTGTCACCCCCAAATTCAAGTCCACTCAGAACCTACGAACTTTGTTTGAAAACAGGGTCTTTGGAGACATGACCCTGTTTTGGGGAAGCCACAGTGGTCTGGAGAGGGAACTCACCTCGGTGGCAGGCATCTGTATACGGAAAGATCTAGAGACATCAGCCACATGGCAGCAAGCAGAGTAGGCATGTGCTCACAAGGAGAGCCAGGGGCTGGCAGAGGCTGAACAGAGCTGGGTGGGTCCTGTGTGCCCAGTGCCGCTCCTATAAGATGCTTTTATCCTGGACTTCAGGCCTCCAGAGCTACATGGGGAAAAATCTGGTCCCCCTTGCTCACATGACAGCGATTTGTTAGGACGGTTCTAGGACACTGAGACTTTAATCCAGTTCCTGGCACACAGGCCACTCCCAGGAAGCACTTGAGAGGTTAGACATGAATGTCTAAGCTGGGAACAGCCCTGGCTGGGCGAAGAAACAGCTCTGCTGGATCTCTCACGACCATTGCTAGTCTCTCCCAGCACCTCGCTGGTTGATCGCTTCTCATTTATGTTGAGCCCGTGCTTTGGGTCAGAGGTTCAATACCGGCTGATAACCTCATCCACCCTCTTTTGCTAGTCCCTATCTCCCTGTGCACCTGAGTTTTGATGGATGCTTCCCCACAAGCCACGCAAGCACGCTGCACAATAAAAGGAGAGAAGGAAATTTCATAAGATTCCAACTGGCCTTCCCCGGAATGCAATTCACTTCATATATTAAGCCACCAGTAAGTGCCACCGCTCCGGGTTCTCCTCCAAGCCTCCTTCATATTCTCTAGACAAGTTCCCATGTTAATGAATTCTAGATTCCTGTTTAATAAACGTTGCGTGGGAAGCCTCGTTATTCGAAGCCTCATCGGTCTCCAGCTGGCATGCAGCCGCCCCTGCGGAAGTACCTGGGATCAATAGAGCGTGGTGCTCCCGTCTACGGCCCTCCGCTCTGCCACCTACAAGAATTCAGTAATTGAAAAGGCCTTATAAATCAATACAGCCAAATTGAAAACTCCCAGCCAACAGCACATCACTCAGTGGGGCATTTGTTAGCATTTCTCTTTGCCTTCCCAGGAGCGGGAGATGCAGAAGAATGGCGGCCAGGCAGGAGGCAGCTGCTGTCCCCATCAGGGAGAGGGGAGCTTGTCCTGCCTGATTCATTTTCTTTGTGTCTTGGCCTGTAGTCAAACAGTAGATTTTACCACTCCAGACAAAGGCTTGAGTTTCTTCTAGTGAGATTGAAGTCCACCCGTGCTAATTACACCCTGGGGGAGGGCCCCTCTCCAGCATGAAAGGATGCTCCTGGTTCACCAATCACCTTAGAGAAGAGAGGAAATGGTGCGGAAGGCGGGAGGAGCAGGAGGAAGAGAGGGTATGTGCGCCCAAGGAAAAGGAAGTTGTTTGGGAGCTGAAAAAAATAAAGGGAATTCGAGTTAAAACAATGAAAGGAAGTCTTATTGTCGATCAGATTAGCCAAAACAAATTGCCCTCCTTTGACAAGGCCGAGGGAAGCAGAGACCCTGCAGCAACCAGGCAAGGGCTCTGCCCCCAGGTTCCAAGCCCACAAGGCCACCCTCCACCCTCCTCCTCTCCGAAATATGCACAGAGAAAAAGAAAAGCTGGAAGCCAGCGTGCACCCACAGGGGAATAGCGAATATTCCGTTAGGTTATTAAAGAGCCTTTTCAAAAATAAACCAGGTCTCCTTGTGCCCAAGACCTACTTAACTTGCAACAGTACCGTGTGAGTACACGTCCACAGCGAGTATTCAAGTGTGGAAGTAAAACCCTGCAAGATGTGCTCCAAGCTGTTCAAAAGTAGGTAGGGAGGAGAGACTGGATGGATACTTTGTATTCTAGGCAAAGGAGACGAAGAAAAAAGTCTAAAAGAAAAGGTACAGAAATAAACAAGGAATTGGGTCTGCTAGGTTTTTTCTCTGCTGGGAAATGAGCCAATTCCAGCCAAATTAAGAGTATTTAAAGGCAGGTTTATTGGGGACAGCAGCTCTCGGGCTGGTTCGCTGATCTCACAGGACGGCGGCAGGGAAGTTTCTGTGCAGACGGGGAGACAGAAAAACAGTGCAGGGGCGGGGGGGGGGGGCAAAGAGAGATGGAGAGACCAAAATGTCTGGATTATATAGTGACTAGCCTCTGGGGGAAGCCCAGCCCCTGGGGCTGGAAAGTTCCGGGGAGAGGGCAGGGTGTGCCAGCCATGTCCTGTAACAGGGAGGGACTGAGGAATGCTGGGAGAACCCGGAGGCCAAGCCTGCTTCCGTTAAGTAGGCACCTCAGCCTCTAGTCCCAGGTCTGAATCCCAACAGGGTCTATGGGTAGCAAACATGACCCCCTGCCACTGGTGTTCTTTTATCTATCTATCTATCTATCTATCTATCTATCTATCTATCTATCTATCTACCTACCTACCTACCTACGTATTAGTGTGTGCCTGTGGGTATTTGCATGCCGTGGCACCCAGGTGGGAGGCAAAGGACAGCTTTTAAGAGTCATTTCCACCATGGGCTGCAGGGATTAAACTTTGGCCACAAAGCTAAGGCACCAAATGCTCACAGACGGAGCCATCTTTCTATCCTCACCACGTTTAGTCAGGAGGCAACATGGGTCCTCACCTTAGCTGTTCAGAGGGCTTTCAGGTATGTGCCTCGCTCTCCTTAGCCACCCCCCCCCAGCTTAGCATGGGGTCCCTTAAGGGCTCACCGTGAGGTGTGCGGCCACCACAATTTGCCCTAAATTAACAGGTATAAGGCGTCTCCTGAGTTAACCACAGATTTTCAAGCTCGACCATCCTTTGTGTTTCTGTAAACCTTTATTTCGGTTTTGTTTCCCTTAGCACACTTGAGGTCCCCTGACAATGGGTTTGTACTCCTTTAGCCTTTCTTGGTTGCAAAAGAAACTGAATCAATGGTGGAGTTTATTATACGCGTTCCGCAAACTCGTGCTCTTCTGGTTGCCTCCCTTAGAGGCAGAGCTTGGCTGGGTTTCAGGACTGGCTAGATCCAGGAACTTGCGCTTTCTCAGCCCTTCACAAGCTTGTGCTGTTCTTCGCTTGGGTTCACATGAAGCCTGCAGAATGTCGGACCAGTTTTAGCACAGAAAGGCGGGAGAAAGAACGGGTTACTGAGGAACACAGTGGAGAGCTCCTTCGCACGAGTACAAAACCAAGAAGCTCTGGGGTAGGATGAGAGTTTACCCAACTTATGTGAATGCAGCCGGGGGGCGTCCCCCGAAAAAAAAAACACAAGCATACAAGTGTGGCTGAAACAGCCCCCACCCACCACAGCTTCACTTCATTATCACCCTCTTTTCTCTCCCTCCTTCCTATTCTCTCCCTTTCCTCCCTCCCTTCATCCTCCCTTCCCTCTGTCTTTGAAAACTGACTCCCTGAGGCTGGGAGATGGCTCAGCAGTTAATCATGAGGCCACGAGTTCAGATCCCAGTACCCATGTCAGGTAGCTCACAAACGCCTCTAACTCTAGCCTCAAGAGATCCAACAGGCTCTTCCGGTCTCTGCAGGCACCTGCACAATGATGTACACATATACCCATCCCCACACACATAAATAAAACAGAGTTATTTTAAAAACACAAAACAAAAAAGCAAACGCAAACCCGGTTCCCTCAGGCACCCTAGACTCAGTGGTGGGAATGCACCCGCCAGATGCACTCAGCCTGACTCTCAATCCCTAGCCTCTGGAGGCAGGGCTGTATCAGTTACCTCCTGCTGCATAACACAGCAGCCCCAAGCTCACGGGGCTACGATCCCTCAGGGTTCCCACCACGGGGAGTCCAGGGTGCTTGTGGCTGGATGGTTCCAGCCCTGCTATTCCAGAAGCTTCGGGAAGGCGTGGTTAGGGCTGGAGAGCACATCTCAGGACAGTTCTCGAGAATGTGAGGCAAATCAGCACCGGGGTTCACAGGTGGCTGGCGATTCCGCACACACAGCTGCTGGTGTGCCCCGAGGTGAGGGGTACGGATGTAGAACACTCACCAGAAGCTGTCTCTGGCCAGCCGTGGAGGTGGCTTACCATCATGGAAGCCACCGAGCCACACCACGTGCAAGCAGGGAAATCATACCACATGGGAGGAAGCGGGGGCTGGGGGGAGGACATCAGGGAACGTGTAGTCCTATTTCAGAGCCGTCACAGGGTGACTGGTCTTTCCTGGAACAAGCTTTCATCCTCAGGCCACCAACTGTGACCAGCAGTAAGGGTTTCCATTTACTCTCCCTGTAATCCTATAGGTGTGGATGAGAAAGAAGCTTCAGAAAGAGAAGCTGCACAAGGGGGATGGACGGACGGACAGACAGACAGAGAACTCTTTTCCTCCAGAAAGATCCTGGGAAAGGATTCTGATTGGCTCAAGCGGCTTCAACTACAGATGACTCTGAAGTGAGTGTCAATCACAGTGGCCAGGAGGAGGGGCTTAGTTTTAGAATGTGGAAATGGAGACAGATTTCCGGATGGTTACCCCATGACATGGCCCTGAGTGACTTTGGATTTTGGGGTTTTTGTTTTGTTTTGTTTAGATTTAGCCTGCGTGCGTGCATGCTTGTGGGGTGCAGGTGGAGGGGCAAAGAGAGAGACACCATAATCCTTGAAGCTAAAGTGACAGGTGTTTGTGAGCCACCCAGCACAGGCGCTGAGATCTGAACTCTGGTCATGACCGAGCACCAAGCACTCCTAACCGCTGAGCCATTTCTCCACCCTGGCATGGACACCTGGCTTTCGGCAGAGCCTTGCTGACAGCACATAGATAGCACCTCATCGGAAACTTTTCAAATGGGGATTTAAAAGGGTGGGCAGGCCAGGAGCAGCCCAAGGCCCTGGTTTTCACCCAGCACTGCAAAGAAACACGAGAGGAACTTGATGCAAAGCCCCAGGTTTCACTCTTTGTGTCTGGCGTGCCTGAGCCTCCACACCCCCTCAGGTTGGCTGACTGAGGTCTCGGGCCCACCCTGGACCCGTCACTGTGCTCAGACAAATGGACTATTCTGATTGCCTCGAGCCAATCAAAACCCACCCCGGACACCAGCGATGAAGCAGTCTGAGGAACCTGTGGCTGCGTAGAATTAAAATCAAGCTCCGTAAGAAGGATGAGTGTGGGTGTGACGAGCCAAGCTCAGCTTTCCTTCCAAATCTAGCCATCTAGGGCATGTGGGTGTACAGCTGCGTGTGTGCAGCTGTGTGTGAAGGCCAGAGGACAGTGTCAGGTGTCCTTCGGTGCCCATCTTGGCTGTTGTGGCGTTTTTTATACATATGCGTGAGTGCCTGCATCTATGTATGTGTGCCCTGTGTGCACCACTTGTGTGCTGTCCTCCGAGGTCAGACCTGGAGGTCCAGGGGGTTGTGAGCCACTGTGTGGGTGCCGGGAACCAAACCCAGGTCCTCGGCAAGAGCAGCAAATGCTCTCGACTGCCGAGCTGCGCCCCCTTAACATTCGCCGCCTTGTTTTCTGAGACAGGCTCTCTCATCAGCCTGACCCTCACGGGTTGGGCTGAGCTAGCTGGTGAACTCCCAGGATCCGCCGGCCACTGCTTCCCCAATGCTGGGATCACAAGCACGTGTGGCCGCCACACTCTGTTCTCTACGTGGAGTTTGAACTCAGATCCTCCTACTAGCAAAGCATTTTACCGACTAAGCTGTCTCCCTGGAGCCTGTTTCTGTAAGTAACAGGCACATCCATCAGTCTGTGCGTGTGCTCTACAGCATGTTAAAGGCTGTGGTGACAGAGCTAAATAGTCTACCGAGACCACGTGGCTTGCACAGCTGACGATATTTATTATCCGGGTCTTTACAGAAGAAATGCACAGGCTCCTCCGTGCAGACAAATGCATAATTTCCATTGCAATTGTACACGGCCTCATTTTCTTTTGCTATCCCTGTTCCTTCTCTGTCCTTCCTTCTCTGAGAGACATGGTGCGAAGACAGCAGAGCAGACATCTGCAGGCAGAAGAATCCTCTTCCCAGCCCTGTCACTCCTACCCTGCTGCCAGGGGGAAGTCTTTAAGTTTACACAAGGAGCAAGACAGAGCAAAAAGAGCTTTCACAGCTGCTGGGGCACAGACGGACTTCACTGCCCATGGCAGAACCTCCCCATTCAGAGATCAATGTCTCGCAGCCTGCCCGAGTCTGGCAGGCCAGGGACGGCCACCCCAGCCTTCTTCTGAGGCACACTGGAAGCCATCTCTGGCGATTCCAGCCGGAAGACAGCCTTAGTTAAATGACTTTATCTCCCAGCTGAGCGATGGCTAGCTGCAAAGAGAAGGGCTCGGTATGCATGCTAAGTCAGCTCAGCGCAGATGCGGGCTGTGTCTGCCCAGAGCAGAGTCCCACAATCAGCGCCCCACCTCCCCTTCCTCCTCCTCCTTCTTCTTTTGTGGGTGGGGGTTGTCTGATTTGGTTTGTGTTTTTTTTGACACAGGGTCTCATGGCTAGCCTCAAATTCAGTATGTAGCCAAGGATAACCTTGATCTTTGGTCCCTCTCTTCTCTTCTTCCTGACTGCAGGGATTACAGATGTGCTACCACAGCTGGTACACACAGTGCTGAGAATCAAACCCAGGGCCTCAGGCACGAAAGGCCAGCACTCAGCCAACTAAGCTATGACCCCAGGCCCCAAAGGAGTCTTCTCTACCTCTCTCCATCTTGCTTTTTCTTCTTTTCACGTGTGTGTGTATGTGTGTGTGTGTGTGTGTGTGTGTGTGTGTGTGTGTGTGTGTGTTTGCTTGTGTGTGCATGTAGAGGCCTGAACTCCATGCCTGGATTCTTCCTCAATCACTCTTCCACCTAATTCTTTGAGGCAGGTTCCCCTTCCAAACCCAGAGTTTGCTAATATGGCTAGTCTTGGCCAGCTCGTCCCCACCTTGCAGGGCTGGGATTACAGACTCACCACCTTTCTCAATTAGCACTTACCTGGGTTCCGGGATCCAAGCTCAGATCCGTGCTTCCGATGGCGCTTCAGCTGCTGAGCCATCTCCCCATCTCACCTTGGGTATGATTCTGTTTGTTTCACTTTTGTGTGTGAGGGTTTGCCTGCATTTATGCATGTGTACCTCATGCATGCTTGGTGCCTGAGGAGGTCGGAAGAGGACTTTAGATCATCTGGACCTGGAATTACAAATGATTTTGAGCCATCATGTAGGTGCTGAGAACTGAACCCTGGCCCTCTGTAAGAGCAGCCAGTGCTCTTAACCACTGAGCCATCTCTCCACCTCTAGGGGTTTTTTAAAAATATTTATTTTATGTGTATGTGTATGTGTGTGTGTGCGTGTGCGTGTGTGTGTGTGTGTGTGTGTGCATGTGTGTGTGTGTGTGTGTGTGTGTGTGTGTATGTATGTGTGTGTGTAGCATGTGTATGTCTGCTGCCACAGGGATCCAAAGAAGGCATCACATCTCCTGAGACTGGAGTTACCCATGTTTGTGAGATGCCACGTGGGTTCTGGGACCTGAACTCAGGTCCTCTGCAAAGAGCAACAAACGCTCTTAATGACTAAGCCACTTAGCCACTCTGGTTTTCAAGACAGGGTCTCTCACTGAACTTGGAGTTCATCAGTTGGCTAGACGGGCTGCCAAGCCAAACTCAGGAGCCTCCTGTCTCCGCCTCCCCAGCACCAGGATTCCAGGCGTGTGCTGCCACACCCCACGTCTGCATGGCTGCTGGGGCTCTAGCTCAGGTCTTTGCGCAAACATTCTGCAAACTGAGCCCTGTCCCCAGCTCCCAGCAACAAAGCAGGCTCTGAAGGACTCTGGCAGGACACCTCTGCTGTGGGTGACCTCCTCCTCCCTGACAGGACCTAACCTGACAGAGGAGAAAAGAAAGAGATGGACAGTGACTGAACGCCTGTGGAAGCAGACATCCCGCACCCGTCCTGCCTCTCTTTTTCCTTTTTCCAAGCTGCATCCAGCATGGAGCGGAAGCTTCGGATAGCCCCATCTGTCCTGATTCCTTTCTTGTAGCAAAACAGAACACAAATTAATACCTCAATATATTATCCTGCCACATAAAATTTCATGCTAAATCAACTATCATCTCATACCAAACTCTAATACAAGCCAGAAGCAGGAGCCAATGATTTAGCTGGAGAAACGGGGGAGATGAAAGAAAAAAGCCAAATCCATATATCCTATGCATTGGGGGGCTGGCTTCGGGCTGGCTTCCCCTAGAAATTGGAAACATGTTAACTTTGGTAGGGGGAAGCATCTGGTAGACAGGAGGTGCTTCGTAAATGTTTAGCCCAACAGAACTTGAAGGCATGGGAAGGAACAGCCGAGAGGGGCTCTCCAGATGCAACCCTACCACTCACCCCTCTATTTCACCCCCACACCCGGCACAGGGTGACCTCTGACTCCAGTGGTCCTCAGAACCCCACCCTGATGCATCACCACCTTCCTGCCTGGTTCACGGAGAGGACCGGGGGCCACATTGAGGGCATGAGATTTAGCCTGTATCCTTTAACAAGTGACCAGGTAGTGGCCCAGCTTCCTGACTTCCTTCTGAGTCGCGGCGGGGGGGGGGGGGGGGGGACTGGGGAGCCTCCAGTCATAGTTCGTGCCGCCTGACCTCCCAGACGGGCAAGAATATCAGTCATCATCAGAAGGCTAATGTTAAAACAGAATAGGACCTACATCAAGACAGACAAGGCCAAGCTACCACCCTTACCCCCCAGCCAGTCAAATCTGACCCCTCCTGCCAGTTCCTGCCTCAGAGGCTTCTCCCTGCCCCCGACCTGTGTCCTTGCTCTCCACAGGCCACTGGCACAATGCACCCAGAGTCCCTTTTATGAAATATAAATTGGATTTGATCCATCCGTGCTCCTAGACTCAACTCCCGCACTCCCAGTCTCCCTCACCCACCAGTCCTCTTTCTGTCCAGGGGAAACAGCAACCCCACCCCCCAGCTCTGCCCCAAGCTGGAAACTCCCCTCCTGTTCCTTCTCTCTGGAACTCCCAGCCTCCAGCTGTCTGCACCTGGGCTCCTCCTCCAGCTCTCAGCTCCCAAGTCTTGAAGAGACCTTCCCTGACCCAACCAAAGTCCCCCTCCCCCCTCTCATCAGCTCAGCAGCCCACCTTACTTCCAGAGAACCACACGGGTTCATAAATCATCTTGTTCACCTGTTTCTTTGTTGCTCTTCTGCTCTGGGTAGTGACACCAGGGCAGGGATCTGCTCTTTTTGTTCACATACCCAGAACACGGGATGTGTTCAATAAAGCTGCAAGAACCGGGGAGGTGAACAGAGGCTCAGATGGGCTCCTAGTAACACCAATGCCCACAACCTTGACTACCAATGAAAAAGCCAGCTGGCCAGGCAGGCCAGCCGTGCCCACCCCTATCACTCAGCTCCCATTGAGGCTGACCAGGAAGCTGGGACCTCAGAAGAGATGGTTAGAGCCCTGCAGCCTCTCTCTCTCTCTCTCTCTCTCTCTCTCTCTCTCTATGCTGCCACATCTCTACAGACGCTACTCTTTGTGTGGGCTTTGATCCCTCCCCACCCTGTGGCATTATGGTGGAAACAACCAGGAAGGCTTGGGCCACGCATGCTTGATGCCAGCTTTGAGTAGGGTCTTAAAGGTTTAAGAGAGGAGCCCAGTGAGGGGCACAGTGTTTATTTGCCAGGTGTTAGACTTCTCAGGTAGAGACGGGGACTCAGAGCTGGGGGGAACACAGACTCTAAGGGCTTTTATGTGAGTTCAGGGTGTCCCATCAGGTAATTCCCTTCCCCCCTTTTTCTATTGGTCTGAAGCTGTCTAGCATCCTTCCTCTAGTAGGGATAGGGTCCTTGTCTCTGCCCAGAAGAGTGGGCATAACTGAGTTGTTGATTGGCTGGGGTAAGGGTGGGTGCCCAGCCTCCTGCCTTCTGTAGAAAGACTGACTACCGCATGCCCCCAAAGGACTATGCAGCAGAGGAAAGGGGACTTATTCCCGGGGACAGAAGTCACAAAGAAATGGAGACTTACTGCCTATTGCTGGAGGCCGAAGCCATAAAACTCAAACTGGGGTTGCTATGTCCCCTCCCCCGTCCTAGAAGCCTCATGAAAGCCCACAAGGCGGGGTTGGAAACCGAGCTCAGATATGGCCTGTGAGACCCAAGCTCAGATGGGCAGAACACAGAACGGATGGCATAGGAAGGGTGCTATTAGGGACAGGTCACCAGGATGCCCCAGCCCTGGCTCAGCAGTCCACACTGAAGCAGGAATGTGTCTGTCCCGGCCTTGAATGAGGATCTTCTCCTTTCTGGGTGAGGCCCAGAGCCCCAGTTCAATCCAACCACGGCTGGTTCCTTCCAATCAATCTCATGCTCTGTGTGACAAGAAGAACACAGCATCAATTCAGCAGCGTCCGCTGGCTGGCGGCACCCCTGGTGCAGGCTCTTCAGGGCTGGGGAGACACAGTCTAGTTCAGCAACTGAAGCCATTAAAGCCAGTGCCGGGGCAGCAGCGTGGGCTGCCGGGAGGAGGGGCCGGCACCGAAGGACAGAAATGGGGAAGGTTTCTGCGATCTGGGCCTACTTTATTACCCACGGGGGACCTCAGGGATCTGTGCTGGTGTCTCCTCTGTGCCTTGGGGGGGCTAATTACCCCAGGAGGAGCACATGGGCAGAGGCAGCTGCTGGGGCCCCCCTAATGGGGTGCACATGGGTGAATTTGTGTCTCTCTCTGCGTTATCGGCCTCTGTGCGTCTAGCTGTCTCTGTGGCTATATGCATTTGTGCTCTATCCTGACCCACATTACTTTCAAATCTGGAGATCAACTTCCCTCCCTCGACTGCCTCGGCTTTCCTATCTGAGTTTCCTTCTCCCCTGCTGCCATAAAGTGGACCTTGGAGCCGAGCGTTGGCGTCTGTTTGGGGATGAGTAAGAGCATATGACACAGTATGCTAATAAAGCGAGCGGCACCAAGCCCTGGCGCCCTTCTACGTTATTCTTTTGTGCTGGTTTTTGTGTGTGCCTCTGTGTGTACATGCGCATTTCTCTGTGCGTGAATACGTGCGCATGCACGCACATATACACACTGCGCCACACATCTGGGTGTCAAAGGGCAACTTGAATTAGTCAGTCCTCTCCTTCCACCGTGTTGGACCTGGGAACGGAACCTCAGGCGAGGCTGCAATCGCCATCTTGCCAGCCCTGTCCGTAAGTCATTCTTCTTTAGAGCCGAGCTTGTCCCTATTGATGTAACACACTTATTCCAAGTTCCTTATTTTTACGAAGTCATTATTCCCCTCGGCAGACTTCCAGCGGCTGCGACCTTTAGATCCCTCAGGCGGTAAAATCTTAACCTTTGACACCTTGCGAATAGTTAACGATTTACCATTCTAGTGCAAAAGCTGAACAAAGTGGGTGGAGAGACGATTTTTAGATTCTGTGGGATTGTGCACATTTCCCCCATCATTCTCAGCCTTCCACCTCACGGCCCCTTGCCTTCATGACCGGGAAGCCGCACTCCGAAGGGACAGCCAGCGAGACTTTACGTGTCTTTCTCAGTTACCCTCCACGTTTGTGAGACGGGACCTCTCACTGGCCCTTGAGAGCCAGAGTCGGCTAGACAGGTGGGCAGTGAGCACCTCCCAACCCTCCCCGGCGCTAGATCACAGGCATGCTCAGGTGCCTGACGTTTCCACGGATTCTGCGCAGTTAAACACAGGCTCGCGGCTGAGCCCGTCTAGTATCAGCCGAGCCATCTCCGGGCCAGACTTGCTTGCCTCTCCGTCCCGTTCTGCTCTGAGAGTTGACAAACCTGACCTCTAAGGTTGCCTGGCCCCTAATTTTTTTTTTAACTTCCGGAAGGTTTAACTCTTACGTTGAAGGTTCACCTGCTGTTTTTCTGTCTACATTCTAAGTTAGCTTTCTTTTTATTTTAAAGAACTACATTATTTCCCCCTTTCTGTAACCCCACCCCCTCCATCTTCTCCTATGCCCCACCTCATCCCTCTCAAGTTCATGGCCTCTTTTTGATTATTATTGTTTTACACACACACACACGAATATATAAATCCAATCTGCTGATCTTTTAGTGTTAACTGTGTGTGTGGTTTCAGGGGTGACGACTTGGTGTTTGAGAACCAATGAGGAGGCTTGTCTCTTGGAAGGACTAATTCTCCCTCTTCAGAAGTCATTAGTTGGCTGTGGTCCTTTGTCTGAGGATGGGCCCCGGAGATTTCTTCCATGTTAGCACAACTATTGGTGATACCCTTTTTCTTGTCTCTCATGGCATCTCAGAGGGCTGTAAAACTAATTCTCAAGCCAGCATCACCACCCAGCCCTGCGGCGTGTGAGAGGGTAAGTAAAATCAAACACACAAACAAACTAACAAACTATCCTTTCCAGGATGACCGGATGAAGCCAGGCTTTCCTTATGACCCTGAGGCTCACAGCCATTCACTGTGTACTGAGCAGCTATTGCAAAGCAAAGCCTCTCTCTGCAAGTCTCTATGATCCAAAGATACTCTTGACTGGCAAAGTCCCTAGAGTGCCTCCCCTTTGGCTTCAAGCAAGCTGGGTTCCCTGGAATGGTAGGTGAGCTGGGTTCAAATCTCAAGTGTGGCACTTCCTAACTGTGTGAACTCTCGAGAGCTACTTCGCCTCTCTGGGCCTTATATGCATCTTCTGTAAAGTGTAGAGACTATTCAAGCCAGTCACTATCTCAGGCTGCCTTATGGGTCTATAAGGCAGAAAACTAATCGTTGGGATTTTGTAAATAAGCACAGCCCTTCCTGCTGGTAGAAAAGGGAAATTGCCTGTGCTGAAACACATTCCTTCTCTAGTCAGAAAAAAAAAAAAAATGACAGCTCTTTGGCCATCGCAGTCACCATTTGCTCTTGAATGCTGTCCCCAGAAGTGACTGTGACTGTGGTCAGCCCAGGGCTGACTCTGTAGGCTGTCACTGTCACTGAGGATAAGGAACCAGTGCTTTCTTGGGAGGAGGAGGAGGGGGTCATGGTCTATGCATTGCTTTAGCCAAGTGACCAGGAGAAGGCCCAGTCAACAAAGAGGCTTCCTGTAGACAACATTCAAATAACTTCTGATTTTCCCCCCTTATATAGCCTATAGTTATAGACTCCACCGACATTCTGAAATATGTCACCATTTTTAAAGAGAGGTGGTACTGTGAGGTGTCATTTCTGTTGGTACCTCCATCATGCATTTTCCCCTGTGAAAAGCCCTTATAGACCCCACCCCCAGCCCACACCTTCTCCTTCCCAGAACCTCATCCCACCAGAAAAAAAAAAAAAAAAAACAAAAAACAATGCTCTCCAGTTTTCAGGGCCCTCCTGGAACCATTATTTGTTCCTTAAGAGGGTGGCTTTTAATTCCACTTAGGTGAGCGCCTGGCTTTCATCCTCCCTCTTTGCTGCTATGGCAACCAACGTACTGGCAACATGACTGGAAGAGCATGCATTCTTCTTCCACAGAGCTGAGGAAAAGTGGGGAGAACTCCCAGGGAGAGGAGACTGTTCCACCACCTTTGTGAACAGCTGATAAAAAGACGCCCGGCTGGCTTCAGGACCATGGAAAGCTCCGAGGACGGGGAAAGCTGCTGGAGGAAGGAGGACCCAAGAGGGAGGAGGGAGGAGGAAGGTAGTGAGGTAAGGGAGAGAGAAGGGAAGGGGAGGGAGGAAAGGAACAGTTAGTCTTCGCTTCTCCAGAGAGCGGAATATTGGAGGTGGGGGCTGTATTTGTTCCCTCTACCAACAGAGACCTTTGTCATCAATGTGAATTCACAGTTTCCCAAAGCCTGCTGGGGAGGGAGGGAGCAGCCTCCCAGCTCCTGGAACCTTCTTTCTGCTCCTGCAGAATCACTCTGTGCAGGCTTTGAGTCCTGGCTTATACTTTTAAAGCTTATCACCAAACAATTCGAAGACACATTCAATCTCAAGGCCGACTGAACTACCCCCACGCCTGTTGTTGCGGGAGGAGGGGAGGGGAGCTCATCAGGCTGAAGCACCGGACTTACAGCCAGAATCCAGACCTCCCAACTCTGGAATTTCTCTGAGTTGCCCGGGGTTTCCCTCGATAGACCTCAAAAAATGCTGTCCCGGTCAGATGTAACCCAGTGTCCCTGCTCAGCACCTGAGCAAGCCTGAAAGCCTGAGAGTGGAGCCCCAGAATCCAACAGTCAGAGGCAATGGTACACCTCTGCAATCCCAGCATGCTTACAGCAAGATGAAAGGCAGAAACAAACCAGAGAATCACCCAGAAGCTCATGGGTCAGATAGCCCGGTGTCTTAGCTAGTTTTCTATCGTGGTGATAAGCCACCACAATCAAGGAAACTTATGAAAGAGAGTGTTTATTCGGCTTTTGGTTCCAGAGGGTTAGAGGCTGTGATGGTGGTGCAAAGGCATGGCGACACACACACACACACACACACACACACACACGTACACACTCACACCTTTTTAAATAATACATTGAATGGTCTTAAAAAGAAACAAACCAGGGCTTTGTTACAAAGATGCAAAAGTGTATGGAGAGGCCTGGGACTCAGGAGAGCCCTGAGGAGTGGGCAGCAGATGCTGCTCCCTCCCTACCTGCCCTGCAGGGCTTCTCTCTGCACTCCCACACTCCTGTGACAGCAGCCAGCAGGGCAGCCCACACACCCAAAGCACCACTCAGCTCTCATTCTCCATCACAATGCACAACTTTCCAGGAAAACACCCTTCCCCTGGAGGTCCCTGGTGGCTCATTCACTGTGGCCAGGGAGTGTGTGTGGCAATGAGCACCACCACGCAGAGGCATTGTTGCTCACAGCCAGACAGAAACCACTCACAGGTCAGTAAGCTGGACAATCGCGACGCGTCCAGGAGAAGGGTGCAGCCGACAGGAGAGGGTCTGTCCGTTGTGAGAGGAAGTGGGGGGGGGGGAGTGGGAGGTGAGGGAGGGAGCTAAGCCGAACCTGTGGCTGGGTCAAAGCACCCACACACACTGCGCACCACTGAAATGGCCCCTGTGAAGTGCGAAATAAAAAGTGCTAAGGCAAAATTATAGTCATCAGTTTAATTGAGTGAAATTGGCTGCACATTAATATTCATGATTATTAGAGCAGCTAATTTTCCTCTTTATAGAAAGCAAATGGAGGTTCGTTTCAGCTGCAACATTTCTCCTCCCGTAGGTTTCTGTGGGGGAGGAGGATAAATGACATGGCCCTTGGAATCAGCCATCCATTTCTGAATGCTCTTGCATGATTGTCAAGGGCCTTTTAATGGCTTTGACCTCTGAGAGGGGACTGGGTAGAAGTAGCTTATGAATATATATATATATTTTTAAATGCACCCACAGGCCTCTAAGACAGGCCTCCTAACAGATCAGGCCAGGCCACCAGGAGAGGCTCAGCCTGTGTACTCTATTGTCCTGCAGCTCCCCAGAGAACTCACAACCAGGGCAGTGGCCACAATAGCAAATCCAAACCCTGGAGGGATGGGGATGAGATGCACACCTGAGCCCCCTAGCAAGGTGGAAGACCAGGATGGCCACTGGGGCAGCTCTAACAAGAAAATGGTTCCAACAGTCCAGTGATGAAATCTAAGGAGGATAACAGATCTTCAGCCATCCCTGAAAGGAGGTGGACTGAAGGAGCTAGAGAGAGAAGCAGGAGTTCGTCATCCACGAGACTTTCATCTAGAGAAAGGACATGTAGAAAACACACACACACACAAACACACACTGCATTTGTCCACTGGGGGGCCTGTCATGACATGCCAATAGCAGCAAAGACATCTGACACCAAGATCTTTGTTCTAGGTATGTTCTGCTAAGTTGAAGCAGGACTCCCTTGAGAGGCCTGATGCCAATGATTCTTCAGGCAAAGGACCATCTTGCTCCAGGAAGGAAGGAGTACTCAAAGAACCACAGAAGTCAAGAGACAAGAAAGCTTGAAGGGACCTTCACTGCCCAATGAGGCAATTTAAGCATCAAAATTAATGACAGTACCAACAGATTACAACCCACTCAATGAAACAGCAAAGAACAATTCTCTTCTCACATACATAAATGAATAAATGAAGTGAACATTTGATGGCTCATAAAAGATTTAGCCTTAGCCAGGTGCAGTGGCACAGGCCTTTAGTCCTAGCACTCAGGAGGCAGAAGCAGGTGAGTTTGAGGACAGCCTGGTCTACATAGTGAGTTCCAGAACAGCCAGAGCTCCATAGTGAGATCCTGTCTCAAAAGAAGAAAAGAAAGATTAGCTTCAAAGACTTTTGTTTTGTTTTTTAACATGTATGAGTGCTTTGCCTGCATGTATGTTTGTACACCACATTAGTGCCTGGTGCCTACAGAGACCAAAAGAGGGCATCATATCCCCTAGAACTAAAGTCACAGGTTGCTGTGAGCCAACATATGTTTCTGGGAACCCAACTGAAGTCCTCTGCAAGAGCAGCCAGTGCCCTCAACTGCTGGGAAAGAAATCCTCACCATGACACCCTCTGTGCAACACACCTCTTAATTAGGAGATCAAAGTGACCATCACTAGTGACAGGATATCTAAAAATCACAGGCCACCTGTCAGGACCCCAAGAGGACAAGACATCTCTCTCCTGCCATTCTCCTCAGAGATGCACCAGCTGGGACATAATCACACAGAAACAGACAAACACACACGGGGGGGGGGGGCGGTTTCCAGGCAGTGGCACCTGTTCCCTTGTAAACTGTCCAAGTCAAACGACACAGTGACACGTGCTTGTAGCCCCAGTACCCAGACAGAGCCAAGAGTGAGTTCACAGCCAACCTGGAATACACAAGACCCTCTTACAAAAGCCAAACAGTGTCTGGTCCAGGTCACAAGTGTCAAACAAAGACTAAGGAATGTTCCAGATTGAAAGAGACTCAAGAGACAGTACATTGTACTGATGGTCCTGTCATGACCTTGATCTGTGACCTACTGTACTCATAGGACATCATATTAGCAGCTTGTTTCTCAGTTTCCTCAGGGGTGGAGGTAAGAGGACACCAGAATCGAACTCTCTACTTATTGTCTCCTGTATTGGGGATTGAACCTACGGCCTCCCAGGTACTAGGCAAGTCTTCTGACAATGAGCTACATCCCCAGGCCCCTGCTTTCCACCACCATGGTAACTGTTCATTTGGGGCCCATTATATGCTGTGCAACATCCATAACTGCTTCTGTTTATCATCATCCTAGAAAATCATGTGGTGGGCTCCCATTTCACAGGTGAGAAAATTGAGGCTGAAAAAAGGTAAGCCCCTACACAAGACCATTACTTCTCTCTGGTGTTCATTGGAGGTCAGTTTATGCCAAAACCTGGGCATAAACTGAAGAAGAGAATAATCATGTTCTTCCCCCATGACGTGGACAGTCCAGGGGGGATGACAGGGCATAGCCAGAGTGCAAACAAGGAGATGGTCCCCAACAGTGATGAAGGCCACAAAGGTACAACATGGGGCTGGGAAGGAAGCTAACACAGGGATGGGGGTGGGGGGCTGGGGAGGTCATGTGAACACATGGGGCCTCAGATTTCAGCTTCTAAGTCAGCTGGCAAGCATGGCATAATGAGACGTGGGTAGTGCTCCTGTGGGTGCGGGGGGGTGGGGGGGGAGGAAGGATTTCGTTTATGACCTCCGTTCGCTTTTGACAAGATCTCACTCTAACCCAGGCTGACCTGGAACCCCTTGTGATTCCCAGGCTGGTCCCAAGATCATGACAGTCCTCTGACCTCCCAGGTGTGATTTGTATCTCAAAGGAACTGGGTAGAGAGGGATGAGTTGAAAGAGGAGGAAACAGGGGTACAATAAGCACGGCCACGGCATCACCAGAATCAACGTCCCAACCCCACTACCGTCTGGCCACTTTCTGGACACTATTTTTAAAAAGGCATTGTTTTTCACGTTATGTGTGGGGGTGTTTTGCTCCCCTGTATGTGTGTGTGTATACCATGTGTGTGCCTCGTGAGGGTCGGAAGAGGGTGTTGGATCCCCTAGAAGTGGGGTTCCAGACTGTTGTGACCAACCATGTGGGTGCTGGGAACCCAACCCAGGTCCTCTGCAAGAGCAGCCAGGGTTCTTAACCACTAACTCTCTCCAGCCACTTGTAGAACACCTGATGGACACCTGTAGAAGGTTCTGTGGGTATCTCGCACCCTTCTACACCCACTGCATCTGGATACCCAAGACAGCTGTGCAGTGCCCAGAATGAGTGTTGCCCTGGCCACTGGGAAAGCATCCTTCGGCGAATGGCAAGACAGCATCGGTAGACAAACATCTAGTGTTGCTAGAATGCTTTCTTCTGCTCAGGAAACCATTAGCCAGTGACGCAATTCACAGTCCTGGGGGGAGTCCATGCAAGGGGGTAGCTGAGAGGTTATTCGAAGTTCAGACCCCACCCCCCCAGCCCAGGTCCTCATCTCAGCCGAAGACAGAGGTGGCATACAATCCAGGCTCCTAAATGTCAGGCTGGGAAAGACCCCAACTTTGTTTGAAAGCACCCCCACCTCCAGCTTGGCCAACGGAATCCACAGCGATGTTGGCGGTGCTCCACAGCATGACCACTGGCCACACAGGGCCACAGAACACTGAAAATGTGGTTTATGGGGCTGGGTTCTTTTCATTGTGTTTTGCTTTTCATTGTAACTAATTTTAATGCATTGAAGTGTAAGTGGCCCTGAGAGGCTGATGGCTACCATTCTGGACGATGGGGGCAAAATCCCAAGGCAGAACACACGAACACCTTCATGCAGCAACTAAGTTCTCCAGGGAAAGCTGAGCTGACCTCTGTCACATGTCCTCGGTGACAAGTGTCTACCTGCAAGGCTCAGATCTTCCGAGAACTGTGTGCTGGCCTGCATGGCTATCTCCCCTTCCTACCCATGGTTCCCCCTAAGAAGAGAGTCTTCCCCGAGTGACTCATCCTGCGGTCTTCTAAAGCGCCCTTCTGCCTGAGCCCAGGCCACTCTGCAAGGCTGGGGAAGAAGTCAGAGCTACTTCTTGCCATTTTGGGGACATCTAAATGCAATCTGCCTCCTACTGAGGGCCCTGGAGCAGCAGGAGGAAAAGCCTGCTGTGGGGCCAGCTGGACACCATGTGGCCAGGTCTGTTACAGCCAGTGAAAGCCTTGGCGATGGTAAAGGCAGGCTTTTGTGTACCCTGAAGAGTGTTTTGTGAGAGCTGAATAGAAAGAATTTATTCTCTAACATCAAGCTGTGATAGTCCTTAAGTGGTGACTCCCAGCAACCCTCAGCCTAGGCTGTTCTCCCTCTGCCTTTGGATCCATACCAAGCCTCACCCTTGAGCTTCCCAGCTCAGCTGAGTCCATCCTTTGCCCCTCCCCCAGCCCAGCCCAACCCCATCCTGTAATGAACAGGCCTTGTCTGAGAAATTCTGGATTCTGTTCTTCCCCCTAACCCCTGCTCTCACCCACCCTGTCTTGAACAGGCTAGGCCATGTTGGGTTGCTCTTACAATCCACCAAGCCAGTGACCGAACAACCAAGGCTCATGACGCATGCAACCAGGACACATGCTCCGAGTCCCTTGCTGCAGCCGCCACCTCCAGCTGTGGCCTGTGAGGGAGGGATTGTGCTGTGCAGCATCCTTCGGCAGAGGTTCTGAGTGCCATCCCAGAACCAGCTGCATGGCCTGCCTTGGAACGACAGCCTCTGTGAGCTTTGGATGCACACAGAAAGTTACCGCTGACACGGGCCTGAGCTGTTTCTGAGAGGTAGGGAAACTGAGGACAGAAGCAGAGCTGACAACCACGGCACAAATCCAACAAGGGAGGTTCTAGTAGTGAGCTTGGTACTCGCACGAGCCCTCTGCCTCTCAACAGCGACACCTGCTGGTCCAGAAGAGCCATCGACTGAAGAGCCCAGGTGAGAGCTCAAGAGATGCTCTCCCAGCTCCCTGCCTAAGGCGGCAGGCAACAGCCACAGCCAGGACAGCATCTTAGATGAGACACCACCAGAACGCTACACAGTTTTCTCAGTGGCTCATCAGGGGGCTCTGTCACAGTCATGTCACTGATCCTAACACGGCCGAGTCATTGACACTCCCGCCAAAGACCTACAGGATGAGTCAACGAGACATTCCACAGGATTCCACAGGATTCTACTCACAATCATCCCACCATCTCCGGGCAGGGGGCATGGAGTGTGGGCACCGTGGATTCAGTGTCCTTGTGGGCACTGTGCTGTTGTAGGTCGAGCCCCTTGGGGCAGGTGTTGTGGGGACACACACAGCAGTGTGTCCTCTCCTCCAGCTGTTGGCCGTACGCTGGCAGAGGGGATGGCTGATGCTCAGTAAAGCATTCATTGAATGAATAAAAACAGAATAAATAAAAACAGAGGAGGATGACATTTGGGGGTCTAATGAACTCCAATCATTTTTTTTTTTTTATCTTTGATGGCTAGTGGCTGCTGCTACACTGCTTGGATGATGACACACTTGGGGAATCGCTGGACATTCTATGGTGTCACCTTCTGTGAGATAAGGCTCGTGCCGTCCGTGGGGTGCGGGTTTGAGGACACAGACATCTTGGCTACCCCATCTCACTTCACTGTTGCCATCCGCCCCCAGGAGCATCACCGTTGAGAGTGTGGCTCTAGAATTGGCCCCCAAACCCGATCTTTCACAGCTGCGTTGCCCAAGCTCCTCAGTTTCCCCATCTAGGAAATGGGCACTCAATGCCATGCTCAACCACTGTGTTACTTGTGTCTCTCTTCACTGTGACACGATGCCCGAGAGCAGTGAGGTGAGGGGAGGGCTCATTCTGGCCTCAGGGATTCAGAAGACGTGGTCTGCCCTCGTGAGGAAGTTCATGCTGGCTGAGGCCCAGCCTTCAGCAGATCCAAAAGCAGAGAGCAGACTGGCAGTGTGTGGGGCTGTGAGGCTCATCCCAGAGCCCCAAGTGTGAAAGCTAGGTCTCGGGTCCCAAAGGGCCCCCTTGGAGTTTTTGGTCAGGGTTACCCAAGAGACTCCCGGAGCATTGTAGATGATTGCTATCTCCTAGAGGTAGAAGTCTCTATTGCTGAAGACACCGTGAACCTCAGACACAGGGGACCCTGATCTAGAACCTGGATGACTCCTCCCTGAGGACTAGCTTTCATGGTACCAGAAGGTGTCATGCAAGCTTCCAAAGGTGGGAAGCAGCCAACCTCTGTCCTACCCTGCCATGCTGCCTATGGACTATAACAATGATCAGCGCGGCAATGATATCGCTAAGGGTGCAATAGTGGCACTCATACCTTGGCAGTTACCGACCGCTCTCTAATTGACTTAAGGCCCAGAGAGAAACCAGTAAGCCACCTACCCAGGACTAATGAAGTCATTTGTAGGAGAACCTACAAATGCCTCTTTACTAAACCAGCATGATCCCTTAACTCCATTCTGAAGATTTATTTATTATTTATATAGCATTCTGCCTGCATGTGTGCCTGCTCACCAGAAGAGGGCACCAGATCTCACTGTAGATGGTTGTGAGCCAACATGTGGGTGCTGGGAATTGAACTCAGGGCCTTTGGAAGGGCAGCCAGTGCTCTTAACCTCTGAGCCATCTCTCCAGCACCCTAACTCCATTCTAAATGTTTGTTCTTATACCCATGTATAGATGTACTGCTCACCCGCATCAATGTACTCTTTGTAACAAATGGAGACCATTACAGAGAACCACAACCAATCAAAACGAGAACTGTGGAGCCCAGTCCCAATGGACACATCCACAACAGGATTCCTGCACCCGGGGCTAGGTGGACATCTCAGAAGAGGGGCCAGGGAGAGCACAAGAGCAGGAGGGTCTGGGAGCTTGCCTTGAGGCTGAGTCTCCTAGGACTGTCAGAAGCCACACATGTGAGATCTCATGCACATGGCTGCCCAACATGACCTGAACGAGAAAGATACTAATAGACATGCTAAGGCAGACATCAAAAAGTTCACAAGGCTTCAGCCTCAGACAGAGCACTGCAGGCAAGTACGGGTTGCTGAGGGCAGGAGAACCAGCTGGAGAACAAATGACCAGGCCTGGAAACATACATCCAGGGAACATTATGCGGACTGAGCATTTATGCATTTAGGAATATGTGATAATTTAAAAAAAAAAAAAGCAAGAGGTGGGCGTACAGGAGGGACTGGAGGGACAAACGGTGTAATTATTATCTCAATGATTTAAAGTTTATTTTTTAAAGTTAAGGCCTGAGGGTCGTGAGGGAGGTGGCTCAGCAGACAAAAGCACTTGCCAAAGGACAAGCTGACTGCCATCATCGGGGGAGCTGCCCAGCACCACTCAGCTGTCCCTGATGTCTTGTCACGGCAGCATGACTTGGGTGGGAATGCATGGGGGGAAATGCTGACATCACAGGGCCCCTTGGTCAGTTGGTCAGCTGGGAGCAGAAGGACGCGAGACCAGGAGGACACAGCCTGAGTCCTCCAGGACTCCAGAGAACCCAGGGAACTAGGCACTCCTTCCCTGCTGTGATAAAGGATGGGGGGGACACCTCCGTCCCCCCTAAGATACAGATACTGACACCACTTCATATGCCCAGAGAAACTGCCAGCCGAGAAGCACCAAATTATTTACAGTGTACTTCCAGAACTCAAAGAAGCATTGAACTTTTTTTTTTGCACAGGCCTGAAACCAAAGCATAATTTATAACAATACATCAAACTTAGCAGTACATAAATTCTCCCCGCCTTACAAAAACACACCGAGAATTGCTTGCTCTCCGCAAGTGAATCAAGGCCAGCCTGAGTTCACACATCACAGGGACGAGGCTGCTTCTGCTGGAGATGATTTCCATAGTGGCGGAGGGAGCAATTAACATGAGAAGCAGAGAAGCACCCACAAAGCAATCTGTGGAGACCCACCCAGATCTGCCCACGGTGAGCTGACCCAAAATTAGTCTCCTCTTACTAAACGTCTGTCCTTGGTGCCTGATGGAACCAAGGACCGTGCTGGGAAAAAAATCTAAGGGCGGGAACTATATATATCTAGGTTCATGCACCATTCACCATTGTATCCTAAGTACATAGTAGCTGCTCAATAAATACTGGTTGTGAGGAGGTAGGAGAGGGGAAAAGAGAGAGGGAGGGAGAAAGCGAGAGGGGGAAGGAGGGAGGGAAGAGGCTTCTGCAGGATGCACGTTTCCTGTTGCCACAATGCTGCTGTGCAGCAAGCATAGCAGGCTCTTTTCTCTTTACTCTCAACCCCACTTCCTCAACTCCTTTCCCTGCTGTAAACACCAGTAGAAATGCCCCCTTATTCCTAGGCCTTCTACCCCCAACAACAACAACAACAACAACTAGTCATCCGGTAGAAAGCCCACTGTCACTTTTGATTTTGTCTTACGTCATCATCCCGCTTGCTCATCAGCCTTCCTAACTTACCAGCACCACGGGGCAGCTCTCTGTCACCACGGTACTGTGCGTCTAGTGTATATTAGTCAGGATTCCCTAAAGAAATACAACAGAGAGAGAGGCAGGTGCTGTGGGTTGAGATAGCGGAGGCTGCACGGCTTGCATGACAACGCCCAGCATGAACCGGGCATGGTGGCATCCACCTACAACCAGCAGTCAGGAGGTGGAAGTAGATAAACCGGGAGTTCAAAGTCATCTTCAGCTACACAGAACGTGTTCAACGTTATCTGGGCCCCCTTTGCCCATTCAAATTGACACCTAGAATTAACAGGTCTGTCAGATGAAAAGCCAGTGGGGTCATACAGTCTGGGGTCATCACAGGGTCCTGGGGTCCTGAGTTAGGTTGGGTTGGGTGGGTTCTCTAGAACCAGGCAAAAGATTGATATCTTATTAGGGTTCGTTCAGAACTCAACCAAGGCAGGAACCTGGAGGCAGGAGCTAATGCAGAGGCCACAGAGGGTGCTGCTTGCTGGCTTGCTCCCCATGGCTTGCTCAGTTTGCTCTCTTATAGAACCCAGGACCACCAGCCCAGGAGTGGCCCCACCCATAATGGGGCTGGGCCCTCCCCATCAATCACTAATTTAGAAAATGCCCCACAGGCTTGCCCACGGCCTGATCTTATGGCTGTATTTTTTCAGTTGAGGTTCCCTCCTCTCAGGTGACTTATACCTTGTGTCAGGTTGGCGTAAAAACTAGCCAGGACAGGGAGCACATGTGGAGGTCAGAGAACGAGCTGGGTGCGAGGCCTCCTCAGCTCCCACCTTGTTGGAGGCAGGTCTCTCATTCTCTGCTGCGCATGCCAGTCTACCTGGCCCGTGAGCCTCCTGTCTAAATGGAGGTGTGCTGAGGTTGCAGAAGCCGGGGGTACCACATTCTGAACGTTTCCGTGTTTACGTGGCAATCACTTTACCCATGGATCCCAGCCCCGGGTTGTCGGTTTAAGAGAAGGTTGCCTAGGCACTCCACTTACATCTGGTTTTCCCTGAGAACTCCCACCAACCTCTCTGATTAGGGCCGAGCTCATTTCCCAGTAACTAAAGGCATTTCCTCGGCTCCTTCCTCGTTTCCAGACTCCTTTGGGGTCTGGCCAAAGCCCTCCCAGGAAAACTCACTGAAAGAGACACCATACATACTGAAAAGCCTGGCTTCCTTGGCCGGCAGGCGACTGTGTTCATTTCCACAGCTCCCATTACTATGACAACGATGAGCTTCCTAGCACAGAGCTTTCTGGGATCCGGATGAAGCAAAGGTAAAGAGTGGTGTGGAACCCCTCTGCCCAGCCCTGGGCATGGCGAGCAGATGAAGGAGAAGGTCTGAAGATGCCAGAGATTATGGGGTGGCTCCTCTGGGACCCCAGTGCCTCCTGATTTACTGTCCCCAGGCAGAAGGAGAGATCCCCTAGTCAGGTCCTGGGGAGGCTGCGGGCACACTGACCACCTGAGCCAGTCCCCATGTCCATGGGCTGCATCTTTAGGCTTTTCCAGCCGTTTAAAAGTCATCCCCATTCATAGCTCGGGAGATGGTCACCTGTGGGAGTTTCCGAACACCCCTGCAAAGGCCTCCCGGCCTGGATCAGGAGCCTCGACCACTCGGCAGAATTCCTGCTGGGCCTGATGAAGGAAGGGGCGCAGGTGTACGGTCAGAGGCTCCAAGATGACCCTGATGGCCCTGCCTCATGATAACTCTCACAGGGAAACCCCCCCCCCACACACACACACACATTACACCAAGAGCAAAGGAGACAGCATGTGGCTTCCAAAGATGAATCATAACAGATACTCTCTCTGCCTCCTCCCCCCAAAAAAATACTTGGGAAACAGAGGCAGGCAGACCTCTGGTCGGAGCCATACAGTAAGATCCTGCCTCAAGAAAGACGAAAACAAAAACATTGCTCTGTTTTTGGTTTTAGAGACCGGGTTTCTCAGTGTAGCCCTGGAACTCCCTCTGTAGACCAGGCTAGTCTCAGAGTCAGATCTGGCTGTGCCTGCCTCCCAGTGGAGGGGCTGAAGGCGTGTGCCACCACTTCTTAACAGAGGCACCACTGTCTCAACGGTCCAGCTGAGTGCTCTTTTTTTTTTTTTTTTTTTTTTTAAATGATGTATGTGGGCAACCTCATCTAGGTTTGTCCTTTAGAACCACGACGTCTACCCCCACTGGAAAAACCTGACAGATGTGCGAAAACACGAAGACTTGTGTTTGGTTTTTCATAATGAGCACATTTTTTTCACACAGCCATTTTTCTAGGTTCTTTGTCATGTGTCAAGGTAAGCATTTAGGAACAAACAAAACAAACAAAAAAACCTCCTACTCCTACCTGTGCCGCAAGGAGGCAATTCTACATAATACAGAATGCTTAAGACAGAGAAAGCCAACTTTTCAATAGCACTTCAGGGACCGTATTTTCTGCACTCAGCACAGCCCAGTGCAGAGAGAGCACAGCAAGGAAAACAAAAAAACAACAACAACAAAAAAAACGCTGCAGCGTCTCCAGAGGGACTGGAGCAGAAAAGCCATTCCAGGGGAGCTACCGCCCCCTGGTGTCCAGACAGCAGAACACCCAGTGCCCTGATGCTCCCTCTCGCTTTCCCGCTCCCCCCCGCGACCCCCCGAACATTTTGTGGGTTTGGGTTTTGTTACTGTTACATTTCACATTTCTTATTCAATATATTTTGATCATACTCCCTTCCACCCCTTCACCCCTTTGCCACACACACACACACACACACACACACACACACACACCCCAAGCCTCCAAGATCTGCTTCTCTCAGATTATAAACTGGCCCACAGACACACTCACTGTTTAAAATTCTGGCAATTTCACCTAACGATCCAGGCTTGATGAGTCTTTTGAGAACCTGGGCTTTACAGGAGCCAACTGTCAGACTGGACCCAGCATAAAAGTTGTGGGCACCTTCGGAGAGAGCCCTGTGCTCTCGGCTTCCTCACAGTCCCAACCCCTCCCCAGTGTGTCTCCCTCATTGGCAGGGCCCTCAGAACTTCTGGATTTACCTCTGGTGGCCTAAATTCATTAGAGGCTATTTATGTCGGTCTCCCGAGAAGCCCTGGAGAGAGGAGGGCTCTAAGCGTGGCGATTTTATGTCTGAGTGCCTCTGCCCCTTAACTTGAGACAGTAAGCGACTTGCCTGGAGTGGTGGCCTTGCGGGGGGGAATGGTCATCAGTCTGGCCT
Source organism: Psammomys obesus (assembly GCF_907164565.1). Classification (NCBI taxonomy): domain Eukaryota; kingdom Metazoa; phylum Chordata; class Mammalia; order Rodentia; family Muridae; genus Psammomys; species Psammomys obesus. The sequence continues at coordinate 3,211,740 of NW_026590062.1, forward strand.
GAGAGCCCTCTTTTCTTCTGTGACTGGCCTCTACACTAGTTGCCTCCCCTGGGGAAGGCTTTTACAATAACATTACTACTCAGGGCGTCAGAATGAAAACTCAGGGGATGCTGAGAAAGGATGCTGAAGGCCCTTGATCAAAGGTTAAACACAAGAACCACTGCGCTGGCTCCTGTGAGGCCAGCTTGGTGCATGCTAAGGCCGTGGTTCCCAACCTTAGGAATGCAGTTACTACATTGTAACCTAATGCTTAATACAGTCCCTCCTGCTATGGTGACCCCCAACCAGAAGATCATTCTGTTGCTACTTCGTAACTGTAATTGTGCTACTGTTATGAATTGCAATGAAAAATTTAATATGCTGCCCCCGTGGGGGTCCCTGCCCACAAGTTGAGAACAACTGAGCTAGAATTTCCTGGAAGGAAGGGAACTCAATTGAGAAAATGTCTCCGTAAGATCCAGTTGTAGGGCAGTTTCTTAATTAGTGATTGACAGGGGAGAGCCCAGGCCATTTTGGGTGGAGCATCCCTGGGCTGGCAGTCCTGGGTTCTATAAGGAAGCAGACTGAAGCCAGGTGGCGGTGGCACACGCTTTAATCCCAGCATGGGGGAGGCAGAGGCAGGCAGATCTCTTAAGTTCGAGGCCAGCTCGGTCTACAGAATGAGTTCCAGGATAGCCCAGAACTACACAGAGAAACCCTGTCTCAAAAAACAAAAAACAGGGCTAGAGAGATGGCTCAGAGGTTAAGAGTACAGGCTGCTCTTCCAGAGTTCCTGAGTTCAATACCCAGCAACCACATGGTGGCTCACAACCATCTATAACGAGATCTGGTGCCCTCTTCTAGCATGCAGGTGTACATGCAGACAGAACTGTATATATGAGAAATAAATAATAATAAATAAATATTTTAAAAAAAGGACAAAGACCACAGGCCAAGCAAGCCATGAACAAGCCAGCACGCAGCACCCCTGCACCAGCTCCTGACTCCAGGTCCCTGCCCTGTCTCAATTCTTTTCCTGACTTTCTTCAATGATGAACAGTGATGAGAAGTATAAACTGAATTAAACCCTTTCTCCCTAACTTGCTTTGTAGTCATGGTGTTTCACTGCCGAAACATAAACCCTAAAACCACCAAGACAATCACCATCCTAGTTTTGAATCCCAAGAACTCTACAGTTTGTCTTTCTGCTTGTATTTTCGATTCAAGTGACAGAGTTTCTTGAGCATTTACTATGTGCACTGTAGAGCTGGGAGGCAGAAAACTGGGGGCCAGTTCCTAGATATAAAGAGCTGACAAGGACGGAAGCCATTCCGTCACCTCACGACGTTCCTCTGGAGCCTGTCACCATAGGTGACTCCCAGCATAAATCCCAACTCTGGTCTGAACATGGGCTCCGTACTCGGTGCTGCGAGTCAGTGGTTTCTGTCAACTGGGATGACGCACATGAGGGTACAGTGGGGGCTTCCTAGGGGCAGGACAGCCTGCAGCTCTGGAGCCTTCTTCTGTGGAGGAAAAAAATAATGAAGTAATAACCTTCTGGTGTTTTTCAAACTGTTCTGGTAGGTTGGGTGTGGTGGTCACATTAACCTCATCACTTGGGAGGCAGAGGCAAGAGAATCTCTCTGAATTTGAGGCCAACCTGGCCTACACAGTGAGTCTGAAGCCAGGGCTACATAAAAGAAAGGCTGTAGAACAACAGCATAAGAAAAAAAAAATAGCACTACTACGACAGGCTATATTCATCAAATATGCCATTTCTCAGAAGTATAGACTCCCGCTTGAAACCCCAAGAGAAGGAAACACGGTTACCACTGGGGAGGTTGGGACCAGCCTGAGCTACACAGTGAGTTCAGGACCACTGTGCGCTACTGTCTCAAAATCAAATCAAAGTGTAAAAAGGTTCCATCAGCATATTACCTGCAGGCAACGAAGAGGCAAACTCGACTGGCACCCTCAAGTCAGTTCAAGCCAGTCTGCAAGTGGCAGAGCTGGGATTTGAACCCAGGGCTGTGTGGCCCCACAGATTCCCAAATCCAGAACCTAAGGGCTAAAGCAGGTTGAAGCCAGTAGGTAGAAAAGAAAAGCTTGAAACCTGAGTTCAATCCTCAAACCCATATGGTAGAAGGAGAAAGCCCACACTGGCAAGCTGACACACACACAGGCAGACATAAAACTTTTTTAAAAATTAAGAAAGATGGGCTCTTGTCCCATTCTGCTGTCGGGAATACTGCAGAAGGGAGTAACTTGCTCAAAAGGTCACAAAGAGGCTGAAGGTAAAATCTGAATCTACGAGAGTCTGACTCCGAGTGTGCCCGTTAACTTCTCCAGCAGGTGATCGCTGGAGCAGGCCCTGGATGCTTCGTTCCCGTGTTTGAGGGTCAAGATGGAAGCTCTGCACCAAGGAAAACTCTCTGGCAGCCATGAGGCCGAAAGTGGCCCCTCCAGAGAATGCAAACTAAAAAGGTCGGGGAGGTATGGCGGCTCAGACGGATCCCGGTGAATTCTACGCCAGCTTCGGCTACCAGACTGGTTAAGTCCGGGCCAGCCTGAGCTACACCGCGAGACCCTGTCTCAAAAACAGGTTAGAGAAAACAAGAGAGGGTAAAGAAAAGAGACGAACGCCGAAACCGGGGACCAAGAGGTGGAAAACTTTGGGCGGCGTGACTACCGCCGTTGCACCCCAGAGAAGCTGAGGCACACGAAGCGCAGGACCCACGGCAACGCAAGGTAGCAGTGGAAGAGGAAACGGAGCCCGACACACCCCACGGACTCCGCCCCCTGGCTCGGCTCCGCCCCCTACCGCTGATTGGCTGCTCCCGGCACGTGACGCACACACGCGACAACCAATGGGAGCGGCACACGGTGCGCCTTTCCCGGGGAGGCCCAGGCGAACTCAAGAACCCGGAAGCGCGACGGAAGGATTAATGGAGGAGGCCGATCCGCCGAGGCGAGGGCGACGGGCCGTCCAATAGCGAGGTGCCGGGGGCGGGGCCTGCGTCCGTAGAGGCGAGCAACCGCCGCGCGGGCTTGGATGGTGCTGAGGGCACGAGCCCTGGGCCAGTTCGCAGAGGAATCTTGCAGCAAGCCTAGCCTCAGTTTCCCCCTTTGGGAGTAAGCCCAGCATGCTGGGCTGGAGCAGCTGCACAGGCCGCGCGCAGTGATGACGTGGCGCTTAAGACCCTGGAGCCCCGGCGCCGCCAGTCAGAACCGCGGCATCCCTCATCTGTAAACCGGAGCTACAGGTAGCTTGCTCTTCATAACGGGGGGCTGACAGCATGCAAGGCTAGCGGCCAGCGCAGCGCCCGGCACACCATAGTTGCCCAATAAATGCTTATTGTTGGCAAGAGGGCCTTTGCATGCCTGACCCCTCGCTCCCCATGCCAGCCCCAAGCTTGTGTCCGCCCTCACTGAGTGGACATCGCCCACTGTTGCCCAGGCCCTGGGTTGCCTCTCCGTGATGAACAAGCCAGGAAAGGAAGGCCAGGAGCGACACAACACTGTGGGCCCTGAGACGGTATTGGTGTGGTAACATAAGGATACCAGACATTTGTTCTTATCAAAGAATGTGGTGTTTGTACACGGGCGTGTGCCGGAGTGGTGGCCCAAACACTAGGTGTTCCTGTGGCAACAGACACTTGTGGTTAGTGTCGGCCGAGAAAGTTCCCGACTTCCCTCCTCTGAGCCCTTTCCGCATCTGGAGAAGGCGGTTTTTAAACATCACCTCCTGTGGTTGTAGTCTAAGATTATGCATAGTAAGTGCTCGGTAAATGCATTAGATTCCTGTCAAACTACCCAGGAGGACTAGGGGTCAGTTAGAATGAGTCTCTCACGGCTGACCCTCCACCACGAAGCCCCTTCTCCCTGGTCCCTACGGTGTGATGGAGAATCATCACACCGTAGGGACCAGGAAATCACGTTACTGGGAACAGGTCCACTCCCCTGCCTCATTCTCTACGATGCTTGGTTCCTCACAGATTCTGCTTTTCCTCTGTGACGGGACATGCGCTCTGGGCCAAGCCCGTAGTCCAGATGCCACTCATGCCGATGGCGTCGGTGATGGCAGTGGCTGAACCCAAATGGGTCTCAGTCTGGGGCCGTTTCCTGTGGCTGGCGCTGCTGAGCATGGCCCTGGGCTCACTGCTAGCCCTGCTGCTGCCGCTGGGAGCCGTGGAAGAGCAGTATCTAGCTGTGCTGAGAGGCTTCCACCTGCTCAGGAGCAAACTGGACAGGGCCACCAAGTGCACCAGCCCATCCACGGAACTCAGCGTCACCTCTGGGGACGTGGGGCTGCTGACAGCCAAGACTAAAGCATCTCCAGGTGAGTGCACTGGCCATCCGTTAGGATGGGTATTTACAGTGTGCCTGCGGTGCCCTGTGTGCAGGCATGAGGGTGCTATGGCAAAGGAGGCAGTCCGGAACTCGAGTTTGGCAAGTGACCAAGGACAGGTGTCCCAGCGGGTGGAGGGAGACGCACAAAGGGTGGGGCCGGCTGCATCTCAGCTCTAAGTGGGAGTGGTTCAAAGAAATGCATTGGAGAAGAACAATGCTCAGGCCGGAAACTACAAGGGTTGGAACTGGGAGACACACTTGGGGAAGCTGAGTGTGGGTCCTCATCCTCCAGGGCAGCACAGAGCTGGGAAGAGGGCTGGATCCAAAGTCAGGCCCCACCACTGGCGTGCCCCATGTGCACAGCTGCTGCATGCCGAGAGCACAACGCCCCCAGTGGTGACAACCCGACATTACCACAAACTGGAATCAATCATTAGAAGCACAGGCTGGCTCTCACAGAATACATGCCTGGGGTGTAGAAGGGCCTGGGGCCCGTGCCCAGGACTGCCAGAAAACAGAAACAGTCCAGGCATGGGATGGGCCCAGGGACTACCTGAGTGGAAGGTGTTGGCACTCCTAGGCCTGAAGGGAGGGGCTCAAGGAAGGCGGACACCAGAGCAGCCTCAGTGTAGGGAGAGCATGCAGGTAGTAAATGCTCAAACTGTCTATGCCCAGGCAAAAGGCAGGGGGCAAGGAGCCCAGCTCGTGGCTCCCAGCGTACAGAGTGGCAGAGGACACAGTGACCAGCATTACAGCCCACAGCACACCTGGGGCTTAAAAACTGTCATGACTGTGGTGGCGTCCCTGGGAGACCTGTAGCCCACCCTCCTCATCAGGCCTCTTTGGCTGTCTTCCAGCAGGGAAGCTGGAAGCCAAGGCTGCACTAAATCAAGCCCTGGAGATGAAGCGCCAAGGCAAGAGGGAGAAAGCCCACAAGCTCTTCCTGCACGCTCTCAAGATGGACCCTGGCTACGTAGATGCCCTCAATGAGTTCGGCATCTTCTCAGAAGAAGACAAGGACATCATCCAGGCGGATTACCTGTACACCAGGGCACTGACCATTTCGCCCTTCCACAAGAAAGCCCTGGTCAACCGGGATCGGACGCTGCCACTCGTGGAGGAGATCGACCAAAGGTACTTCAGCATCATCGACAGCAAAGTGAAGAAGGTTATGTCCATCCCCAAGGGGAGCTCAGCGCTGCGCAGGGTCATGGAGGAGACTTACTACCACCACATCTACCACACGGTGGCCATCGAGGGCAACACCCTCACCCTGTCAGAGATCAGGCACATCCTAGAGACGCGCTATGCCGTGCCAGGGAAGAGCCTGGAGGAGCAGAACGAGGTGATTGGCATGCATGCCGCCATGAAGTACATCAACACCACGCTGGTCTCCCGCATCGGCTCCGTCACCATCGACGACATGCTGGAGATCCACAGGAGGGTGCTCGGGTACGTGGACCCGGTGGAGGCCGGCAGGTTCCGGAGGACCCAGGTCCTGGTGGGACACCACATCCCGCCCCACCCCCGGGACGTGGAGAAGCAGATGCAGGAGTTCACGCAGTGGCTCAACTCGGAGGACGCCATGAATCTGCACCCGGTTGAGTTCGCAGCCCTAGCCCATTACAAACTTGTGTACATCCACCCTTTCATAGATGGCAACGGGAGGACCTCCCGCCTGCTGATGAACCTGATCCTGATGCAGGCGGGGTACCCGCCCATCACCATCCGCAAGGAGCAGAGGTCTGAGTACTACCACGTATTGGAAGTTGCCAATGAGGGTGACGTGCGGCCTTTCATCCGATTCATTGCCAAGTGTACAGAGGTCACTCTGGACACACTGCTCCTCGCCACCACTGAGTACTCCGTGGCACTTCCGGAAGCCCAGCCTAACCATTCTGGGTTCAAGGAGACACTTCCTGTGAGGCCCTAACCACTGGCCTTCCCTTGGTGAAGAAAAGCCAGGGCGACAGCATCCAGAGAGCACTTTTCTAGAAACAGTTCTCCACAGAAGCAAAAGGAGACCTTTAGATATTCTTTACCTCCAGGTGTTTTTTAGTTAAGAAAGAAAACTAAATTATTTGGCCTATCTTTAGGATAATTTATAGTTCAGCCAAGTTATTTATTTATTTTTTTTTTGTGAGTGAGCAAGCTAGCAGTGCCGAATGGCGCCATGGCCACATTGCCTGTGGTGATCCCAGCACCCAGTAGGACAGCAATGTTCCTTTAAAGCCCTGGGCCTGGGTGACTGGACAGAATTTGCACTAAGGGCGGAAGCAAGGGGGCCAGATCTGTGGGGCAAAGCCCAGGGCCACAGGGATCACTCATACTTTGGGGTCCAGTGACCTCAGGGGAAGACTACAATCCCAGGCAGAACTCGCCCTTCCATGAGATAGGCTTTCACTCCTAGGAGGCTGTAGTGGCAGCTTCTACTGGCAGAGCAGCCCTTGGAGACAGGAAGCAAACGTTGCCATCTCCAGCGGGAGACTGCATATTCCCAAAGCCCCTCTGAGCCACTAACTTGCTAACCTGAGTGCCAGGGGATACTATTTCCCTATCCAGACTGTTCTGAGGAGGACAGCCAGCGTGGCTTTTCCTTAGCTTTCTCCTGTGCTTCACTTGCATCAACCGAGTCCAGGGGTTTTAGGCTACAAGTCCTCCAAGCTTGCCAAGGTACTCCATCCATCAAGCCATGAAACAGGTCTGCCTTCACCTCCCACAAGTCTCCAGCACGTAGACCCTAAAGAACATATTTGAGGGCCTGGAGGCAAGACCCAGTGGTACAACGCTACCCACCACGCACCACGCCCCGGGCACCTTCCCTAACATTACAAAACAATGTATCTAAGACACCACATCAACCCCAAATGAGCAGTTCTGATAAAATAGTTCAAAGGGAGCAAACACCTGTGACCAGAGCCCAGCCTCGCCCCTTTGTCCTGTGGTTCTAATTCACTATGAAGCCATTACAGGGTCCAGCATTCCCTTTAGGTAGGTTGTAAAGTGATGGTGTCATGCCTGATAGGCGCATTTCAAATTGTCATCTTAGAAAAAAATAAACTTTGTTCAATCATACATGGCCAAGTGCCAATTTGACTGCTGCTACTTAAGTGCCCTAATGGCTGGGTTTTGTTCTGAGACAGCATTTGCACGTCACACACCACATTGCCTTTGTTTGATTTTTGAGGCCAGGTGTCAAATTTTCTGCTAGGTGCTGCAGACTGCTGTGTCCAGTGTTGAGAACCTACTCAGGGGTAGTGTTCTGAGGGGCAGAGAAAAACTGAAAAGATGGGTGCATGCAGCACCACACGACAGCCCTGCAGGCCTGCAGCGACATGTCACACCGCACACCGCCGCAGCCCCAAGCGCCTCCCCTCTGCACACTGCACCTTACAGGATGCCTGTTCTGTCCTGTAGGGGGAACCTGCACTTTAGCTACACGTGAAAGATACTACCTTAACGAGTTACTGGTTCTAATAAAGTATTTTATTACATAAGCAATGATCGTGTTGTCTTATCCGGGGACTTCTGAGCTGCCACTGTGCTTCCTGTTCTGAGAACAGATCCCAGAGTCACAGCAACCCAGAATCTGCCCACCTGGTTCACGGGCTGTTTTCTTTACATGTACATACTGTGTGTAGCCTCCATGCAGACGTCAGGCCAGCTTGCAGGAGTAGAGCACTCCTTCCACTGAGTGTCAGCTTGTCAGGCTTCTAGGCTTCCTGGACACCTGCTTCATCAGCGTGCCTGCCCTGAGTGAATGTACTAAGTGTTTACCCAGCGGGCCCTGCTGCTGTGTGGAAAGGCTCAGCTGTGCCATGAACCCTGTGGAGAGCATGAAGCCACACCTGGGTACTAGCCACAATAAGGCGGTTTCTGTGACACTATCAAAAGCCACGTGAACCCAATGGGATTAGCTCACAGGCCAGTGGAGCACACTTCCTCTCAGCTGCCTCATAGGACCCCCCCAGAGATGGGCCCAGGAGGAGCCCACACCACAGAGCAGCTCCGCTAGCCACAGCTGGTGTCTAACTGAAAGGTACAGCCTAGAAAAAGGTCTTTGTGTGTTATGTCACAGATGGAGGAGAGCCTGCATTTTAAAAACAACATTTATAGGAAGGGGAAACTAATGGTACAGACGGGAGCTGAACTTGGGCTAGGTCCTAAGGGCAGTACATGTACTGTAGTCTGCACTGCCCGTCACTGCTGCAGGGTGACTGATGAAAGGTGGACAGAGCTGAGACAAGAGAGGAGGGCCAGGAGCTCGATGCCAAGAGCTCCAGGATGCACACAGCAGTGGCTCCTCTTAAGGGGCTGGAGAGACAGCGCAGTGGCTGAGAGCACTTGTTGCTCTGGCAGGGGCCCTGGGTTCTGTTCCCAGAACTTACCCACATGGCGGCTCATAGTCACCTCTACCTCCAGTTCCATGGGATCTCTCTTCTAAACTCCATGCATGCGCCTCTTCTAAACACCAGGCATGTACATGGCACTCATACACACATGCAGGCAAAACTCACAAATCTTATTTTAAGGGTTTTTTTTTAAATGTTAAGTTAAAAAAAAAAAAAAACAACAACAACAACAAAGCATCTTAGGGCTGGGCAGCAGATGGTGGAACGCGTGACAGCCTTACAACAGGCAGCCTGAGCCATCCTAGGACCCCACGGTGGAAGTGAGAGAGCCAACTCCTGAAAGCTGTCCTCAGACTTGTCCACAAACACGCCAGAGCTGTACACACCCACAGTCACACACGTGTGAATTCTTTAACAACACTTTTAATGTAGGCTGCGCTGGAGAGATGCTCAGTGGTTAAAGAGCGCCTGCTGGTCTTGCAGAGGACCGAGGTTCAGTTCCCAGCAGCTGCTGGGACCCATCAATGCCCTCTTCTGGATTCTGCACACATAGCATATACATATACTCAAACCATATGCATACAAATAAATAAAAACAAAAATAAATCTCTCTTCCAAGTTTTAAGTGCAGAGAACTTGCCCAGCATGCATGAGACCTCGGTTCTGTTACCTGACAAATGGACACACACACACATACAAGAGCGACATCCAGCACATATGCAGGGCTCCTTCATGTTGTCCTCCGAAGTGCTCTTACATCATGGGTAGTTTCTCCCTGACCCTGCTGAAGGGCTTTCAAGGGAGGAATTACCCGTCACAAGGTGAGAGGTAAAACTCCCAGCAGCGTCAGGCCACCAGAAACTCAAGGCTTCATGTCACTGCATCACTGAGCGTAGAATCAGAGTGACGGGACTGCTTGCTCAGCTGTTAACACCCACTACTGAGGAAAGCAGGTGACATACAGGACGCACACACACACCGTAATGAGCACACACCCAGCAACACTTCGCAAGGCTTCTCTCTAAGAGAACTGCAGTTTAATAAAGCTAAACAGGGGAACTCAACTTTGCACTAGACATGGCATTTAGACACAAGTGTTTGCAGAGGACACAGGTCTCCAGCCATCAGGGAAAGAACATGGTCCACAGCAGGTGGCACACACAATTCCTATGTGAACAAATGTCACAGACATTCTGCTTTTAGGAAACATAAAATAGTCAAGGTGTCAATTACAAACACATAATAAAAAACTCACAGCCTCTTTGGACAAAACCCATCAGATGTGATCTCTGTGATACCCCACCTGCACTTCACTCCACTGGCCACTCTGATGAGTGATGGGCATCTTCCATTTCATCCTTTAGACTTCAAGAGTGATGGGCACGCGTGCTGTGTAGGGCTGGGGCAGGGGTTCGTAGAAAAAGGGCCAGAGGTGGTGGAAGTATCAGGACAAGTGGGCCCAAAACCAGGTCCCTCCTTGTTAGGACACTAAAGTACCTCGGGACAGCCTGCAGAGCAACTGGCCTCCGCCCTCAATGTGAGGGAACACTCCTCACCGCCATGCTCAGTGTAGGCTTTCCCTTCCCATCTATAGCAGAGGAGAATCTGTGGGAGCCCAGGCAAGTGTTCAGCCCTTCTGCCTCCAGGGCCCACAGTGGCTGCCTGGCCAGCATGAAGGAGTAAGTAAGGCATTTCCCATCTTGCAGAGTCCTGCTCACTTTCTCAGAAGCAACTTCGCAAAATCGGCATTGGACATCTTAGGAACCTCGGTGGCCACGGAGGTGGTGACTGCCGGCCCAGCGGGGCCGTTCTCAGCCTGAGGAGCAGCACTCTGGCGCTGCAGAGCTCGAGGAAGAAGAGAGAGCTGGGTCCTTCCCTTCCCGCGCCTAGAAGAACAAACACAACGGCCCGTTGGAAGCACAGATTCATGGCCCCAACTGGACTTGTGAGGCAATGGGACCATCAGACCAAAACAGATGTGGCTGGGCCAGCATGCACAAGGCTGAGGTCTAACCTCAAACCAAGAACAGAAAGAACAGGAACCACAAGGCACCCTTCGCCCTAGATTCCAGCTGGGAAGTAGAAAGCACTTGAACAAGCCACCTTCTTTACATTAAAAAAAAAAAAGAAAGAAAGAAAGAAAGCAGGCAGCTGAGGGGCTGGAGGGACTGCTCAGGAGTTAAGGGCACTGGCTGCTCTTGAGATGACCCAGGCTCAGTTCCCAGCACCCAACTGACGTTCTCTTTTGGCCTCTGTGGGTACTGCACACATGTGGTACACAGACACACATGCAGGCAAGATACTCATAACACATAAAATAAATGTAAATAACAACAACAACAAAAAAAAAGTATTACAAGAAAGCAGCTGAGTGAGGCATGGAGAGCAAGCCGGTAAGCAGTGTCCTTCCACAGCCTCTGCTTCAGTTCCTGCCCCAGCTTCCTCTCTTGGCTTCCTCTGATGCTGGACTAGCCTTAAGAGGTAAGCATGGGAACCCTTTCTTCCCAGCACTAGAAACCTAACACTTCCCTAGCACTCATAAGGCCTGGTTTCATCCCCAGTTCCACCAAGAAAAAAAAGTGCAAACTCCACCACATGCCACTTGGGCCAAGTCCCTCTAAAGCCTTGCTATGCACATCTTGGCCAGTGAAACAAGGACCACATTCCTGCTTTTCTGACCTAACTCACCATCCCTCCAGACGTGCCTCCCTCTCCCTTAGCCCTGGCCACGACAAATCTGCACCAAACAGCAGCAGACACTTACGCTCCATACATCTGCCGGGGCACCATGGGGGCTCCTGGTCCTGGCCGCCCTTCTGGCTTCTCTGGAACTTTCCGCTGAGGGGGATTGCTGATTGCCACCTTAATGACATTCTCTTTGATGGTCATGCCATCCATCTTCATCACTGCTTGTGATGCCTGGGACTCGTTTTCATATTCCACATAGGCCAGGCCCTGAAAGACCAATGCACTGTCAGGTCAGATGGGAAGGACCTAACTTCTTTTGGGAGACAGGCACCCATCAGCAGGGACCACTGAATGCCACTGTCCTGACTACAGATTTACTCTAGCCTAACATTCAACTGTGGCTGTCACTGACAGAAATTTGAAAAGGCTCTCTGGTGGAGAACACACTGTGCTCACCCCAGGGAAAGAAACTGGAAGCGCAGAGGAAAAAAATAAAACAAAGTAGAATAAAAAGAGGCAGATGAGACACAAAAAGGATCCCAGCAGGTCACTGTCCTTGGCCTCTTCTTCCCTTACACTTTCCAGCTCTCCAATGGGAGTGGAGTCAGGGCTTGAAAGGTGATCCAAATGTGTCACAAAAAGAATCTAAGGGCATAGAGGGCAGAGGACAACAGGACAACCATGCTGGCCACTCCTCAAGAGCAGAGCCAAGTCTGCCCATACCTACTGACCTTTGGTTTGCCAGCCCTATTGGTCACCAGCCTGAGGTCCTTCACAGTGCCATGAGCCTTACAGATGTCTTCAAGTTCCTCTTTGGTGCAGGAGAAGGGCAGGCCCGAGATGAAGAGTTTGTGTTTCTCCAGGGTGGTGCTGTATCTGAACACCTTCGAGAAAGGCAAAGCCCATGGTTGAGGCAGGCACACCCCAGCATATGTGCCCAGGAGTGCACAAGTGTGTGTCCTGGGGACACAGCCCTGAGCCACACCTGTTCTTAGAGAATTAAGTGGCAGATCAACAGTATAAGAACAGTTACTGAGCATAGGTGGGGAGGACAGCAGCCATCTTTCTTAATGCTAACCTCAGCCATCACCAATCAAAAAGAGGAGGCTCACTGGATGCGTTGGCATATGCCTATAATCCCAGCACTCAGGAAGGCAGAGGCAGAGGCAGGCAGATCTCTGTAAGTTCAAGGCCAGCCTGGTCTACAAAGTGAGTGCAGGACAGCCAAAGCCACACAGAGAAACCCTGTCTTAAAAAAAAAAAAAAAGAAAAGAAAAGAAAAAAAAAAAAAGAGGAAGCTCAGCCTGGGCTCCTTCCTCACAGACCTGGCTGTCGCCAGCACACAATTCCCGTGGGCGACAGGTGCTGAGCCTATCTGGCAGCCCACCTTAAACACATCCTTTTTCGACAAACATACCTTAAAATCAGGGTTTTTGCTCTTATCCACACAGGGTGACACGAACATTGGCCTTCCTTCCACAGTCTTCCTGTCCAGCTGCAGGGCCTGCTGGGCTGACTTCTCCTCTTTGAACTCCACGTAGCAGTAGCCCCGGAAGTCCCCACGATTGCTGAAGATTGGCCTGATCTGGACCACCTCCCCACAGGCCTCGAAGAGTGGTCTGAGCTTCGCCTCAGGCTCTTCTATGCTGTAGGGCAGGTTGCTGACGAAGACGGTGACACTGTCCTTACTGCTGTCGTGAGCCACCTTGGGCATGTCCCTCTTGAGGGACGCTGCCTTCTCTTTCTGCTTGGAAGGAGGACCAACGTCTATCGTTACACATTCCCCAGAAAGCTCTGTTTCTTCCTCCACAGCCGAAGACACTCCAGAAGCCAAACTGTTCTCCAGCTTTCTGCGTTTGGAGGGCTGCTCTGTAGGCATTCAAAAGAGAAGCACAGGTAGCTAATGGGTTAGGCCTTCCTTCTGCATGTCCCCACAAACAAACTGTACCGTGTACACAGGAGGGATGGACAGCCACCACGCCCCACAACACGTGGTCTAAGTACACTCCAACAAAGGTACTACTAGAAACAGGAACATAAACCCCACTGGCCAGTCACCGGGAAGAACAGAACCTGAACACCTGCAGGTGACAGCCCCACAAGCACTTTCAATCCTAGCCAGGCCCTTTTCCTGCATCCTGTCAGTGGACATGGGCTGGGCCTGGACAGCCTACACACTGCCTCAAGAAGAAGCGACACAGGTAGCTCCGTCAACTTTCACCTGGGTCTTTAGCAAAGTGTCACCACTGAGAGACATGGCACACGATGAGCAGTGCTGAGGACTGGAGGGTGAGGCCTGGCTATGCTCACAAGAGCTCACCTGAGGCGTCAAGGCCACTCTGGACAGTTGGGAGATGCTCTGTGTACCCACATGCAGCCCTCGCCTGAGCTGTTACCTTCCGCCTCTTCGTCCCATTCTTTCTCATCCTCCTCATCTGCCTTGCGTTTATCTGCACCTCGGGTCTTTTTCTTCTTTTTCAGGGCTTTCTTCTCAGCACGCACCTTCTTCCGCTGCTCGGCCCTTTCTTCTTCCTGCTGTACCAGAGCTGCTTCCTTCTCTGCAGCCTAGTTAAAAAAGGGCAGGACATCCCCCGATGCCTGTTATGCTTGCTGGCTGGCTTGTGAGGAGACAGAACACTGGAGGAGATGGGGTGGGAATGCTCATGCAATCCAAGTTCATACGAATACGGCATAGAGAAGGCCCATACACTTTCAATATCCTTGGTCATTACACACCAAGGCAGTCCTAAAGCCAGGTCCCTGTTCTGTTCACCTCTGCTGCTGGGACACAATGCCCTGACAAGACTATCTGAGCTCAGGACCTCAGGCTGCTTACAGGTTGTCGTGGTGGAAAGGTGGGGGATGAGGCAGGAACTTGAAGCAGCTGATGCCGTCCACAGCCTAGAAGGAAGGCCTCAGTGCTGTGCCAGGCCATTCTCTTCCTTTCATTTCCGAACCCAGCCCATGACACATGCCACTCGCATTTAGTGTGGGTGTCCCCGCCTCAGCTGACCTGAAAACCCCTAGCAGCCGCAAGCTGGAGATGCTCCTGCTGCCCTCAGAGCTGGGCCGGCTCCTTTAAGACTCTATTCTTCAAGAATCTCACCCACATAAACATGTTGATCAAATCCCCCAGCCCCCTCCGACTCTTCTCGAATCGCAGCCACCACACCGCCCTCAGTTTCAGTCATGCTTTCTTTCTGTTAAATCACTGAGACTAGCGGTGTGTTCAGAGTCCCTCCAGTGGAAGCTGCACCCTCCCCAGCAGCCATCAACTGTTGGCAGTTTCCTAGAAAGAGGCTCTGTGAGCCCCTCTGAGGTTCTTCTACTTGACCTAGTGTGGGCAAGTCTTACTGTTGAGTTCAAAGTTTCAAGTAAATCTTTAAGATGGCAAAGGGCAAGTTTAAATACTAACCCAAATGCTTTTTAATTAGTATCTTATGAAGGGACTGGAGAGATGGTTCAGTGGTTAAGACCAGTTGCTCTTCCAAAGGATCCAGGTTCAATTCCCAGCACCCACATGGCAACTCACATTGTGACACTCCAGTCCCAGGTGACCTGATGTCCTCAGCAGGCCACTGTGGGCACTACCCACACATGGTGCACAGACATTCATACAGACAAAACACCCAGAGCAAACAGAGGGGGCAGACAGATAGTTTTAAACCCTCGGGATGCATCACTGTCACCTTCATTCTTTGCTCATTCACACGAGCCAAGCGAGTTTCTGTTTTCTGAATGGCCACATCCCAATCCTCCAAGGTTCCTGGAGAGAAAGAAAAGCAGAGCTTTGATGCTCTAGGCTGTGGCAGCATGCCCTGATCCCAGTGCTCTGGAGCAGACAGCTCCCTGCACAAGACCTGCAGTCGCTCTTGCTCAAAGACACTGCATGTCACCAAGCTGCCTGTCTGTACCTCCAATACCCTTCTGGGTTGCTATGTGCCCTTTCTCCTTCCAAAGAGAGACTTAAAAACAGAAATCTGACTTTGCAGGCTCTCAATGGTAAAGATTATAAAAATATGCAAAGTGCACATGAAACTCAAGAGCCAAGGGAGCTGCTCCAGTGTGCCAGCATCTCTGTTCAGGGTCTAAGCTCAGGTCTCGGGCTCATACCCTAATTCAGGTAGTTGTCCAGGAGACAGAAATACACACTACTTCCCAAAGACCCACCTCTCCTCTGCCAGTGCCTTTGTGGTGTGGCGCAGACACTGCAGGAGCAGCAGCTGTCATGCAGGCTCCTCCCACCAGGGCAGGTGGCTGTAGTGGGGGAACAGGTAGTGGGACTGACTAAGGAGGCCTGAGAACATGGAAGGGCCCTGTCACTGCACCCTTCCTGTGACTGCAGACTGCTGCAAGAGGGCTCACTCCCTCGGCAATCTGTCCTTACAGACCAAATGCTTCCCCTGGAGATGCCTAGCCAAAGGACCATACTACAAGCCAAAAGCAGAGGCGAGGGTCCCACCTTCTGTCCTCTCCATGGTGAGCAACACTTCACAGACATGCTCGGGATAGTCACTTGTGCACTGGACAGCTCGGTGCAGAGCCTTCCGACAGTGCTGTGTGTCACCATGTGCCCTAGAGCAGAGAACAAATAGCTGTCATCAGGCCACAGTGTGGAACGGGAACAGGCTGCCTGCAGAGGCAGAAGGGTCTAACTGCAGAGGAGACAGCAGCTTGAGAAGCAATGGGGCGTTCTCTCTTGCCACAAGTCTCTGCAGTTACAAGGGAAGACCCTTCCACACATGTGTTCTCTTCACCACGGGTGCCCGTGAAAGTGCAGCTCGGCAGCAGCTGGAGCTGGGCCTTCTGTGCACGTGGGAGGTACCATCATCAACTGACTGCACCCTGACTAAGCTCCCGGAGAAGTCCATACAGTCGTCCAGAGGGGTCTGAATCAGGCTTTATGCTCACATGGTACTGTATGCTACTCACACTCACGCCTATGTATGTATGTATTAGCGAACTCAAAACCTTTAGAGCAGCGGTTCTTTGGCTATGATCACATGCCCAAGAAATTACTATACTTTCTGTATTTTCCAAACCTCAGCTAATTTTGTGACATAGTCACGATGTTGTGAGGCTTTGCCACAGTGCTGGTGCCTGCCTGGATGGTAGAAAAAGCAATGGAGCCTCTCAGTGCTGTGTGGGACACAAGTGCACAGCAGCGCACATGGAAGAATAGTGTTTACTGGAAAAAAGTAGACACCACAAAATTGCAGCATCAGGCCAGAGGTCTATAGTCAAGACACAGAGACAGATACTAGCACTGTAAACCCAGAAGCTCGCTGACACAGCCCCAGGCAGTGCATTCCATATGGCCCTATTGAGGTTTGCTGTCATCAAGGAACAGCAGCTTGATCTACCAGGCTGTGAGCCCCACCCCTCTTCTACCCATCTGTCTTCAAGGCCACAAACTCTTTACACCCTGTAATAAAAAACCATAGACCAGCAGAGGGGATCAGAGACAGGCGTGAGATCCCAGTCAGTTAATTGTCTTACTATAATAAATACATTTGCCAAAACATCAGACTCAGTCGTGGAGAGATGGCTCCGAGGGTAGGAGCACCAGCTGCTCTTCCAGAGGACCCGGGTAAGAGTCCCAGCACCCAGATGGCAGCTCACAACCATCTGTGACTCCAGCTCCAGGGAGTCTGTGGGCACCAGGCACACATGTGACACACAGATGAACATTCACACAAACACCCACCCACAGAAAATAAAAGTTTTAAAAAGGTTTTAAGCATGTTGTGATGATGCACACCTTTAATCCCAGTAGCCAGGGGAAAGAGGCAGACAGATCTCTATGGGTTTGAGGCCAGCCTGGAGGGGGGGGGGGGGGGGGGGATTGTTTTGTGTTTTGTCTGTTTTTTTTTTTCTGTTGGTTTTTTTTTTTTTTTTTTTTAATTCCAGATTATGTCACAAAATTAGCTGGAGTTTTATGTTAAATGCATCAATTGTCGCCTTTTAAGTAATTTTCATTTCCAGATACAGTAAAGTTGGCAACAGCACATGAACACTGAAGTGTGAGAGTCACTGGGAAAGCCTAAGAAGCTGTAGTGGTGGCAGGGCCATGAGAAACTCACTCTCTACCACACACTTTTATATGCATTTTAACTTTTAATTTGGGCACACATTTTTTTTTTTTAAATAGAAACACTTACTATTTTAAAAAGAAAAAAGTATTAGAAATGCTGTGGATTTTCAATATGCACCGAATCAAACAGCTGGTCAAGATGGCTGCAGTGTAGCTCATACATGTCATCTTGGTATCACTTGGAAGGCTGAGCAGGTGAATCACCATGAACTAGCCTGGGCTATAGAGTCTCAATTTTGGAAGGAAAGAAGGGAAGAAGAGGAGAAGAGGGGAGGAAGGAAAGGAGGGAGGGAGAAAGGAAGAGAGGGAGAGAGGGAGGAAGGGAGGAAGGTTGAGGTCTTCCCACTGGTTGTAGATTTATTGAATGCAATAATCTAGAAGGGTCATTTCAAACACATTACAACCACACCATTAAGGAGGTCAACCTAAACCCTGAGTCTAGTCAGCGGCTCCTAGCTAATCTGATACTTTTCCTTTTACTGCTTTCCTATACAAAATATGGTAGAATCAGACAGTGACCCCAGCAAATAAATAAATAAATAAATATGCAAACAACTTAGTCTAGAGACCTGCCAAGCACAGGCCCTGCTAAGAAAAGTGAAAGGAAGGTATCCACTCTAAGGAACAGGCTCAAGTCAGCTCAGCCAAGACCAGTACAGACGCCACCCAAACTGGACCGCTCACCTTTCCAGGTTGTAATACTCCAGCCACATGTTGGCATACTTGGCATTCCCCCTGGTCATGATACTGTCCCAGAGCTCTCGAGCTTTCTGCATGTTATTGCAAAGGCGAGCCTAAAATACATTCAAAATCAGCTAGGATAGAGCCTGGACCCTCTTATAGCAATAACCACACAAGCATGCCTAAAACACCCCCTCCTTCCCATGACTGTGCCACACGAGTCCCGGAAGGCCCCAGGCCTCCCTCCGGTGCTAATGGCCTAAGGCCTGACTGCTTCTCTGCAGTAGCAAGCCTTAAAAGGTTGACATATGGAGTTGTATCTCGAGCAGAGCTTGCCCAGAACACTGCTGAGTTGAACCAGCCAGCAAGAGTTCAAACAGCAGCCCATTCCCAGCGTCTGCAGAGCACTGGCGAAAGGCACACACTCAACACACTCTCAAGCCACTGTGAGGGAAGGCTGAGGAGGTGAGTGGGTCAAGAGCCAGCGTCCAGGCACCTGCTGCTCTGTAGCTCCTGGCTGGGAATCTTCACCAGGAAAACAAACCAAGCACGGCACACCAGGTTAACAAATCCCTTGGCACCTAGACCACACCCTCAGATTCTGCCCCAATTGTCATGAATGCAGAACAAAGCCCTGCCCTTCAAAGGAGGACATGCAAGACAGGTGTGTGGAGATGCTCACCTCGACCCGAGCCCAGCTCTGCATGATCATGCAACTTGGATCTCCACTCTCGCTGAAACCTTCCGAAATGGAATGGGAACAATTAGGATGACTGTAAAGCAAACACTCCCGGCTGGAGAGAAGAGGTTTGGCAAGCAAGAACAGGCAAGGCAAATGGGCAGACAGCAGGCTGGGACACTTACGCTCCTCAACCTCCTGCTGCAGATACTCCAGAGCACGAGTGAACATAGACCGCAGCTCTTCCAGCTCCTTGCTAGAGTCTGTTGGAAGAGGTGAGAGGGAGTCCATGAAGCCACCGCAGCTACCACTTTTAAATCTCATGGAACCATGGAGGCCCACTACGGACCCAGGAACCTCAGTCACATGTCACCTCTGTGATAAACAACGGAGGTACAGCAGCAGTGAGAAACACAGGCACTGGCCAGCAGGGACAGGGAGGTGGCACAGAGGCTGTATGAAGCAGCATGCCACATAGGGTATTTCTAGCTGACCTTTAGTGTAGGGCAGGGATCCTGTGGACAAAGATGTAAAAGAACATGACAGTCTTATTAGAAAAAGATTTAGGGTTTGTGATGGTCAATTTCAGCTTCCCAGAATCTAGAATCAGCAGGGAGATGGCCCTGTGCATGCCTGTGAGAGATGACTATAGAGGGATTTTAATCCAGCAATGTGCTACTCTAGCAGATACAAACACACTCTTAGCACACACTTTTAATCCCAAAGGTAAGGTCAGTTTGTAGAAGGAAGCATCCATGTTTGAAAGTGGTATCTAACTGAGAGGCAGACAAAGTGATAAATCAGAGAAAGATTTGACAGAATGAGCCATGATAAGATACACCCAACTCTCACCAGAAGAAACAGAAAAAAGAGGCCTTAGGAGAGCAGCACAGAGAAAGAGAAGGGGAGGGCAGTGTTACTGCAACAGTTGTACAGAGACAGGTTGAAGAGAAAACAAGCTACACACAGGTGAAGACAGAAGGAGCCAGAGAATGAGAAGGAGCCAGAAGATTAGAACAGATTGCTACAGTTAGAGGCCAAGTAGAGGAATTCAGTCAGAAACCAAGAGAGAAGCCAATTTGAATCAGTCAGCTTGGAGAGGAGTTTGAGACTGAACAGCTGAGTTGAATCAGTCAGCCAGAGTTCAGAAAAAATAAAAAATGTGAGCTTAAGTCTCAGAGGCTGAAAACATTCTAGGCCTAGATTAGATTGTATGGAGGTGAGAAGCTTCCAGGACCAGGCCTAGGTTAGCAGGCAGAGACTTAAGTAAGCCTCTGGGACGACAGATGAATTAAAGATATTTTACAGATGTTCTAAATACATTAGTTGAGGTGGGAAGGCCTGTCCACTGTGGCACTGCCATGCTCTGACTGGATCCTGGGCTGTGTGATGGACAGGGCACAGAAGTCCTCTCACCATGAATGTCCTGTGACAGCTGCTCTAAGCTTTGTGACACCAATTCCCCAATGTGCTGGACTGTGTCTGAGAGTTTAAACCCTTCTCCCCTAGATTGCTTTTGTCAGAATATTTACCACAGCAACAGAAAAAAAAAAAAAAAAAGCTGTAAAAGGTCAGACACAGAAAATAAGAGGCTAAGCAGCTGCACAAACGGCACGCACAGGACCACCGCTCTTTTCACTCCACAGTGTGACTTAAGTCGGAAACTACCAACATTTCTGGAAAAGCGTGTTATTAATGGTGGGTCACTCACCAACCTTTTCCAATCACAATGTGTAGAGAGAGTACAGCAGTTGGGGGGTGGCTGGGGGAAAACAGCACAATCATAAAGTATTTGCATGCCAGCATGAGGGCCCAAGTACTAAGCCAGCTGAGTACCATGCCTACTGCTGAGGAGCTGGGAACAAGTGAATCCCTGCTGCTCACTGCAGAGCCAGCCAAGCTTAACCTCAGAATCAACCAATCAGACCCTGTCTCAAAAACCAGTGGATGGCTCCTGAGAAACAACGCATGTCCTGCACACAAGCACGTTGGGGGATGCGATGACAGTCTAATTCTGAGGAGGCCACACTGTACCTTGTCTGAAGTCAACCCTTCTCCTCAGGTAGTCTAGGTACACCTGCCAGATTTCCACATAGTCAGTGGCCTGGATAAAGCCAGCACTCAGAGCACTCTCGAAGGTCGCTGCAAGGCAGAAAGATACAACATTTACCAACAATTCAAGAGGAAATAAAGCCGCCCAAACTCATTAAACGTGTACTCCATGCACCTACAAATTATGTATTACAAATGTATAAGGCTGCAGAATTCTATCCCCAGTACCACACAAAGGAAGGAAAAGGAAAGACCCAAGTGTTTAAAGGGGGCACTGTGGTCCCCCAAACACTGTGCTCTAGAGTGGACTTTTCCACAATGAGTGAGAGTCTGGGCCAGGCAAGGAAGACAGGTCATGACTTCGAAGAAACTGAGTATCAGAAGCTAAAAGCGTTAAGAAAACAAACAGCCACAGTTCACAAGTTGCAAGAGCCTCTGCTACTACAAGGCAGGCCTTGGAACGCTGGCAGGAGATTGTGCCACAGCTCTGTCCTCAACTGGGACAAAGGCTTCAAGTGGTTCATGCCTGTCACCCCAGCAAGCCTGGGCTCTAGTGAGCTGCACAAGAAGAACACTCTAAAAGAAATAACTTAAGATTTCCTTCCACACAAACATTCACACCGGAAATCATTTGATGGTCCACTCCATGTCTCTCCATGGCCAAAAGGTACCGACTCCACAGGGCAACTGTCCACGGGCAGTTCCTCACAGCACGGCTGTGTACAGATAAAACCAAATCCTTTACTTTCAGCTGTCGATCCTGTGACAAAGAATTCCAGAGTGAGAGGACAGACTAAGACTTCCTCAGCGTTAAGAGTTTGAATGTAAACCCTCCCCCACAAGCTCCTGTGTTCCAATACTCGGTACCTGCTCCTGGCACTCTTTTGGGAGATTCTGAAACTTTAGGAGGGAGGCCCTAGCTGAGGTCAGAGAATGAGAGCCTTGAGGACCATAGCTCAATCCCACCCTGACCCTGCATTTCTACCCTCTGATCCCTGAAACCAGGCAATGAGAAGACTGCCTGTGACAGGACCACACCATCACCCCTCCCCTCCCCAACACCAAGGGCTGTGCGCCCTCAAGCCTCTTCCCTTTATTTGCTTCTCGCCAGGTTTTTGGTCATGGGCAAGAAAAGTAACTAAAGATCATCAGTGAGACACTCCCAGCACAGTCAACTGATAAAGAAATGTATGTAAAGTGTCTCTTGTGAAGCTGGGTGTGTACAAGATGTGCACCTGTCATCTCAGCACTCAGGAAGCTGAGGCAGGAGAGTTACACATTTGAGGCCAGCTTGTGCTACGTCTTAGGACCCATCTCAAAAGAAATGAAGACAAAGACATAAATAAAGAATGCTGTGGCCTAGCTTCTTCAAGACTTCACGAGGGGAATGCAAGATGGGCAGGGCAGGGAGCTGGTAGTCAGAGATGGCCCAGAGACACATCCCTGAGCATGAGCTTCACCTGGGTCCTTCCACACAGAAGGACCTTTTGTGTACATGCTAAGTCAGCTGTGAAGAACAGCAATGGGGACAGCAAGGAATAAAGCCAGCCAGGAAGCGGACCATACAGGCTTCTGAATGCTGCTGAAGGCCAGCAGTGTCTTGGGTACGGAAGGCTTCACTTTATCCATCTCTTTCATATTTCAAAATTTTCCATAGTGAAAAAGAAGCATGGACACTAAGCTGTTAACAGTCCCAATACGAAGACCACAAGCAACCTCTCTCTAGAGCTGGCAAGAAGTGTGAAGAGCATGAAATGCAACAAATTCCCATGCAAATGACAAAAAGGAGAAAGTGGGGATGGAAGGAGAAAAGCATGGAGGGCACCATGCAACTAGCTCCTGTCGCTCCTGCCGTCACCATCTGAGAAGGTCTACCCTGGAGGAAACAGAACTGGAGCAGTTATCTTACTAGGTACTGACTGTAGCGGATCCATAAGTCTGGAACCAGGCAGTTCTCCACCAGGGCACGCTCAAAGATCAACTGAATACGCGCAGGATCCCCAATTTTCATCTCAAAATCGATGTACGCTTGGTATTCTGCCAGCCTTGGGGCCTCTGCTTGCAGCTGGAGCACAGGAAAATCACACTTGTTAAATTTAGGCGCTTGACAGTCTCGAAGAGCATAAACCATCTTCAGTAAGGCAGCATTTGGAAGAACAGCTAATCCAAGATGAGAGCCACCAGGTCTCCTGGCTCAAAATGCCCACAGCAGGGTAAACCTGTGTGACCTGGGAGCCCCGGAGCTTCTGCACACCTGGCCAGGATGTGCAGGATCCAAACTCTTTTCTATAACCACTCCTGACCACAGGAGATAACGACAGTACCCCTGCCGATGACCACTGCTCACCATCCTTCCAGAAATGGGCAGTGAAAGGCTCAAATGTCAGGTGTTACAACACAGGTCAGGCCTAAGGCTGAGGGGCCAGGCTGACAGGATGCAACTCTAAACCCTCTTCAGCCCTCTCTACTGGAACGAACAGCTCTGTAAACACAAGCCCATACACACCGTTTGCAGAAGAAAGAGAAAGAGAACAGGACACGGCTTCTGCACATGGCAGCAGACGCTTTAGAGCCATAGTTCCCGTAATGACATGATGGTGAGCTGGTCATCCCAATGCTGCGCCACTGAAACCATAACAGCTGTGCCAGGAACAGGCGCAGAGGGTGGAACTAGGGCAGAAAGCCTACTCAGGGTCAAGCTTCTACTGAGGGTTTTGGAGGGTTGTTTGTTTTTTGGCTTTTGGAGACAGGGTTTCTCTGGGCATCCCTGGCTGTCCTTGAACCCACTTTGTAGACCAGGCTGACCTCGAACTCACAGAGGTCCCTTGCCTCTGCCTCTTGAGTGCTGCATTAAAGCAGTGTGCCACCACTACCCAGCTGCTGTTGCTGACTTTACCAATCTGCTCTTCAGAACGAATAGAAGAGGCAGGTCTTGGTGCTGTCCCTGCCTCACATCCAGAAAAACTCAAACACAGGGAAGCTCAACATTTGCCAGGAATCAGAGCTAAAAAGGATGAAGCTGAGTTCAAAACTGGCACAGCCTTGGCCTGTTCCTCACTGTGCTCAGAAAGATACTGAAAACAAAACAGAAATGCTCAAGGAAGCGCAAAGACGGACAGGGCAGCCAGCCCCACCTAAGGTAATGAGATTGCAGAACACCAAACCAAACCAACAGGAGATTAAAAGCAGACACAGTAATGATTCCCTCCAAGAAGCAAGCCCATGACAGATAGCTGAGCTGTCTATGACAATAGAAGAGACAGATGTATTTCTGCCAAGAACTGTGAAAAAAAAGCAAGCAAGTGAGCTTCCTGGAGGCAGTCCACTCATTTTTGCACGGCTAAAAATGGGTATATCCCTGATTTAGGCAAAGTCCCAGGGATTTTGCCTCAAAACTGCTTACTGTTGCTATATTGCCTTCATATGTTTGCCTCGTATGTCTGGCATAGAGATTTCCTGTAGACTCTCAAGAAGATGCTTTTATAATTCCTGATAATGATTCCTGAATTGATTCAAGTAACTTCTAGCCCTCCTGCAGAATAGCAAAAACCCTGCTAGGAGCTCTGTGAACCACATGAACCTGTGTGAACCACAGGAAGAAAAACAAGGTTAAAACAAATTAATGATCAAGGAAAAACATTCATTCTAAGTTTAGTCCAGGAATGAGGGCCAGGTATGTAACACCATAAGAAAGACGATCAGAATATTAATATAAAGAATAAATGGTTAGCTATACAAAACAGACAACATTGACATAAAAAACTTTTGCTTTGAACACATAATGAACATTTGAAATAAGAAAAAGACAAAACTTCTGCTTTGAACTCATAATGAGCATACAGATAAAACCACTGCTTTAAACTTATAATAAGCAAAAATATCTAGTTAGATATAGTTCTAACAAATGAACTTATAATCAATAGTTCTACTGAAACTCCCTTTTTGTGTGCTGATTGTATCTACTTTTCATACAGCCCCAGATAATTAATTTTAGTACCCTTAGAACAAGTCTGTTGAGTGATCTTTCTTTCCCAGTTTTTCCCTGACCCTGTAAAAGCTGGCCTTTCACATGTTCTGTTGCCAAGAACACTACAGCAGTACAGCTTCAGCCTAAAAACAGCTGTCAAGAAGGAAAACAAAGGCAGGACCTGTCAGATACAAAATGGGGAAAATCTGCTGCCAGTGAATCCCAGGCGCAGAGACAGCACACACTCAACTTCAAGCCAAGAGATTCCAGATACAAACTCAGATTCCAAAGGAAAGCGGCAGAGTGAAGAAAGGCCAACAGAGACTGGGGCAGTGCTCACCATGATGCCTGGAAGGTCAAGCCAAAAGCCAAGCTGACTCAAGAAACTGAGAGCACAACAAGGTGTGTGGTGCAGCCCACAAACAATACTTTTAGCACAAGACAGCCAAAGACTAGAACTCCTATGTGAGCAAGCTTGATGACGGAAAATATAATAATAATGTGAAATGCAACTGCGTTCTTACATGTCAGGAAGCACAACTAGAAAATAAGTCTTTAGGAAGAAACTTACAAGTACTAACAGACATTAACCGTCTACAGCCTCCAAGACAGAGGTGTGCTGCTGGGGTCACTGTGGCCTCAAAGATGAGACCTAGGGGGTACACATGCTACGAGACGGGAACTCCTTCAAGCTGACACTCAGGTCTATGCGGCAGCAATCAAGCACTTAAAAGAACTAAGGACCTGAGCGTAGGTCTGATGGAAGGGGCAACAGCTGAAGAAAGCCACGACCCCATGGAAAGAAGACTCAGCGCAGCATGCTCACCTGTCACTGCCACAGCAGCCCAAACAGGCAGGGCACAGAGCCACGACACATACAGCTCTGCGTGGCCGGCACTGCGGCCAGTGACACACTTGCCACATCAGGACTACAGCTGGCTAGCCACATAGATTCACATCATCACTGCCTGCTCCTGCTGGGTGGAGACCCAAACAGGAAATCCAGGCTAGAGCTTCAAGAAAGAATCTTCACCAAAACCAAAGGATACCATTAGGACCCAGAACTCCCCAAAAAGCACTCAGAAAAAGACTTTACAACTTCTAAAACAACAAAACAAAAAACCCCAGTGGCCAATGCACATGAGCAGATGGCCTATCTGTAGTCATCAAGGAAAACACAAAACTCCAACCCCAGCATGGCCACGAGCTAACCTAAATAATGTCAACATCGAGACTGGTAGCTGAGGGTCACCACTGCTGGCAAGGTGCAGGGGACCCTCTGCAGCATGAGTCTGAGACCAGCAAGTTCCTCCTGACACATCTAGAGAAACAGCTGTGTGCACAGACAACACTGTGCCTCTGTGGGCACACTGCTACACATCCAGCCCCACAGGGCAACACATGGCTGCACCACTTATAACACATAAGCTAAGCACACACGCTAAATTCAACAAGCAGGGTCAAGCAGTATATCAAGAGTACGTTCTCAGGAGTACGGCTATCAATCAAAGGGCAGGGATTCTCATAGGAATCATCAAAGTGATTAATTACCTCAAGGGAGGAGGAGGAACAGGCAACCGGAGAAGGGCGTACAGGCGACTCCTAGGGCACTGCAGTGCCATTTCTTACTCAGGGTGGTGGGTACTCGGATGTTCACTCTGCTAGGACATTTATGCGCTCTACATATTGCACAGTAAGACAAACCTGGAAGAGATGTCTACCGTGCAGCTTTGGATGCAACCTGCAGGAGCAGACACTCACCAGCGCTTCCTCGTAGGGCTTGTACTTTTCCAGCTGCTCCAGCGCTCTCTGGTAGCTCTGAAGTACGGACTCAGGTATGGGTTCTTCCGACCACTCTTCATACTCTGCGAAGGTGGCCTCCATATCTTTTGAGAGACAGATTCAGACTGTGGGTTGCGCCATAACACTCCACAGCCTGCACTCCTCCCACATCTGTGGTTATTACAGCTCTCACTGCTCAGATCCCCTGTTCTGTGAAGCCCACACTTGGCCTCTGGATGTCTCAAAACAATAGGCCAGACAACCGCCCTGCTAATCAGTCAAAGAGACCACAAACAAGGCTTTTCCAGCACTGGTCATGTGCTGCACAGCAGAGTCCGACACTTCCACCCTCCACCTCAGGGTCCTCCCACCTCTGCCGGGTTTGTTCTACTGTAACCTTCACGGTGCAGGAGAAGGAGCTGAAGCCAAGAGCAGAGCAGCTGGCTGCCTCAGGCTGCCATGTCTCCACAAACATGGACTCTACAAACAGGTAAGTCCTGGTCTTTTCTGCACAACACCCAACAACTCCAGTAGACAGCAGATGCAGAGATTAAAGCAGTAGCCCAAGGAGCCATGAAGTAAGAGATCACAGGACTCAAGCAGTTGCCCTGAGGCTCTGAGAGATGCCCTCCTGGCACTGCCCATTCCCACTGCTGAAACCTTGCCAAAACGAGCTCAACCTACGGGAGACCCTTAAGCCAAGCCCAAAACCTTGAGACCGGAATACCTATAATCAACTTCTGAGGTAAATCACTGCAGGAATGGCAGAAAGCCCCCTGATGTGCACAGACTAGCATGGGACTCTTGGCCAACAGTGTCCCAGGAAATGAGGGACTGTGTCCATGTCCCCTTTCCAGCTGTGTCACCTGGGCTCTAGGAAACATGGTCCCTCACTCACCCTGCCTCTGACCCTCATCACTTAGCATTCACAATTCAAAACAGACTTTTCCAAACAAATCAGGAGCACAGTGCTGCCCACCCCCTGCCCACCCCCTGCCCGCCCCTGGGACACTGGGAGGAAAGAGAGCAACAGCACTGGCAAAACAGAGGGCGGGCTGCTGCCAAGTCTGCTTCTCTTACCGTACAGTGGGATGGCCAGCTGCCGCCGGAAGAGGCTGTGCACTTTCTCCAGCTGTGAATCAAAGGTTTGTTCCCGGTCAGAAGGGGAAAGGAAGGCAGCTATGGGCTAAAGAGGCAAATCGGCAGTAAAGGAAAGCGTTGGTTCCCTCTACTTCAGAAAGAAATCTCAACAAATTGTCGATTCAAACTGAAAAGAACAGTCTATGATGTCTTGTTTGTTTTGTTTTGTTTTGTTTTTCGAGACAGGGTTTCTATGTGTAGCCTGGCTGTCCTGGACTCTCTGTAGACCAGGCTGGCCTCGAACTCAGAGATCCACTTGTCTCTGGGATTAAAGGCATGCGCCACCAGAACCCGGCCTGTGACTATGGTGTCTTACACAGGCTGCCTCTAAGGGCTATGGCAAGAAGGAATATAAGGAACCCCAGGGTCAGTGAGATAGCTTAGGCCAACAAGGTAGGAGAAAACCAGCTGCCACAGTTGACCTCCACATGGAGCTGTGATCCATCTCTGAGAGGGCCCCACCAGACTTCAATCACTAACCCACAGAGAGGACATAGTTGTCTATCCAACTGTCTGAAACCTCCCCTCAGGCACACTGAACGTGACACAAAGATACACGTACATAACATTTACACACAAAACAGATACATGAATCCAAGGGTATGGCTTTTCTTATATGCTCACCTGCTCACCTACAGCCATGTAACCAAAGCAACAGCATTTTAATGTATCGGGAAACACATCTACTTCCAAGTCAAATAAATCCCTCGCTTTGCCAGAAAGAGCGCTGCCTCTGCTGTCTACTGCCATCCCTTAACAGACTGGCAAAGGTGCACGCAATAACTGTTAGACCCTTGGGCATTTGTTTCAGACCAGTACTTCCTGCAAGCCTGGATCAGGGACTTGGGGACTCACCCGAGCAGCTTCCACGATGGCACTTTCAAACTCTCGGTACGCCTCCCAGATGGCCAGGCCTTTTGTCATGTGTAAGCCAACAGATGACAGGGCTCTTTCAAACACTGAGCGAACCTTCTCAAGGCCGCCTTTCTGACCAATGCCACCAACTGAGTACTGGCCGTACTCTAGCCAAATGTTGGGACCTAAAAAATGAGAAGTAACCTGTAAGCTCAGCTCTTTCATGCCCTAATGTCACCCTCATGAACACACATGCCAAGCAGAAATATACTCATCTGTGCAGAAAAAACACTGCCAGCAAGCACCCAGCTTCCCACAATGCTGAAATCTCAGGAGAGCTATCTTCATATTCCTAAGACAGAGCTGAGCGCAGACGGCACACACCAGGGACAGTATGCAACTAAGTGTGTGTGCACAGTTCATTGAAACTGAAGGGATGGAGCATGCATGGAGCCATGCGAGGCCCTGGGTTTGATCCACAACAAAGTGACAGACTGATGAGGTAGAGGGCTTGAAGGAACCCACTAATGTATTTCACTAACAACAGTTATAATTCTGAGTCACTTGTCCAAAGATTGTCAAGTTTTCTTGCTGAACCTTAGTCTTACAAGTCTTCAGGCCAAAAGGAAAAAATAAAACCAAAAGCACTGACCCTGTTATTAAAAATCCACTTCCTGTTTTGATTTGAGGTTTTGAGGCAAGGTTTTCCCTACAGCCCCACATGTCCTGGAACCCATTATGGGACTTCACTCACACATGTGGAGTCTCTTGTTTTATTGGTTTATATAGTTTGGAGTTTTTTGGTTTTTCAAAACAGGGTTTCTCTGTGTAGCCTTGGCTGTCCTGGACTTGCTTTTGTAGACCAGGCTGGCCTCAACCTCACAGAGATCTGCCTGCCTCTGCCTCCGAGTGCTGGGATAAAGGCGTGTGCCACCACACTCAGCTCACGTGGAGTCTCTGATAGCAACATCTTCCCCAGAGAGTGGTACATCCGTGACAATGTGTGAGTCAATGAGCCTACTTTGCCAGATCTGGTGGCAACACCTATAATCCCAGCACATGAGAGACAAGGGCAGGAAGATTCACATATGAAGGCACATGGCCACAATCCCTTTTGACACAACCATTCTTTTTTTGGTCATCTTGGAGCTAGGACCCAAAAGCTGTTATCTCCTGTGTCTCAAGAGCGCCTTCATCTTACCATATGCCTTAAGGCTGCCCTTGAACTCCTGAACCACCTCCTGAGTGCTGGGATTACAGGAAAGCACCCACCAGCTTCCTTAAAGTGGTTTAATGTTCTTCTCAAAAACATGTTGTCCAAACTGGTAAAAGAGGCTGTGCAAAGCCAACACTTCATTATTTTGGTTTTTGAGATGGGGGTCTCACTATGCACCTAAGCTGCCCTTGAAGTCACTGTGTAGCCCAGGCTGGCTTAGAACTCATGATGACAGGTGTGAGGGTGTGGTGACACATCTGTACACTAAAGCAGAGTCAGCTTGAGCTAAATGACGAGACCTGGTCTCAAAGCAATAATCACAAAAAGGACACAGAGGGACAGGCTTTCATGTCTTTGTCCCATCACTCAGAGGAGGCAGAAGCAGGACAGTCGCAAACTGAAGGCTAGCCTGGGCTACAGTGAGGGTCTGCTTCAATGAATACATACATACAAGCTAAACTTTAAGTGCCTACAAATCCCAGGAAGGTCCTCCTGGCAGACAAATGCTGAGTGAAGCAATTACTCGCTTCCTCCGAATGTTTTTCTTTCACCTTAAGCCCAAACAATCTCTACTGAACACTTAGGTATCACAAAGAAAACAGAGAAGTCTAAGCTCTGGACTGACGCCTCCTTCCCTGATGACACGGAAACGGCATGGCCGCACTGAGGGCCTAGGCACTCACAGATGTAGTCCGTCACGGCTCTCTCGAAGAGCTCATACACGTGCTCGCGGTCCAGGCCGTCCATGGCCATGCTGATGTCATCGTGCAGCCACTCCAGCCAGAGCTCTAGAGGCGACAGCACAGGTCAGCACCCACCTGCACTTGCTACACGGGCTCCCAGAGCAGAGCACACAGTCTGTGCCTCCACACACAGACCCCCGACCACCACACATCACACATTCTGCAAAGACTTGCACATGATCCACTCAACCTTTATACCAACCTTGTAAGATACTAAGAGTGATGGCATCCATGTGGCGACTTAGGGCCAGCTAGCATGTGACACACCTGTCCACAGGAGTGGGTGCTACTCTGTCATGTACCAGGCAAGAACTACTGCTAGCCTCAGCTGATGGCTGGAAAACTGTGTCTCCACTGTTTCTGTGATCTGCCTATGGTCTGTGAGTGAGAAGCCTCGACAGCGTGTGCAGTATGACCTCTCAGCAGCCTGTGAGCTGTACTGGGTGAGAGGGAATTAGGACAGAGATGTGGCCATGCCAGCATTTCCAAGCTGAAAGGCCAGTTGTAAGCATGCACTGAGAACCAGCCACAAAGCTGCTCACTGCAAGTAGTTTCTCAGAAGCAAAGAGTGAAAATAAACAAAATGTACAAGTACTGAACCAAAATGAAACATTCGCATGTAAAACCATTTCAGTCTAGAGGCTGGAGAGATGACTCCGTGGTTAAGAGCACTGGCTGCTCTTCCAAAGAACCCACGCTTGATTCCCAGCACCCACATGGGCATTCACAGCTGTCTGTAACCCAGTTACAGGAAATCTGACTCCCTCTTCTGACTTCTGTGTCCACCAGGTGCACACATACGTGCAGGCAGGCAAAAACAGCCATATACATAAAAAATTAAAAGATTTAAAACTATAAAGGTTTACCTAAACTTACAATTCTGTGGTGTTGTGAGCATAGACTAACTACACACTTGTTGGAATGAAGAAGAGAGCACAGTGAAGTTAAATTACTTGTTAGAGGAAAGGTTCTCACAGTCTGGAGTAAGAAACCAGTATTTCACATGTGAATCTGCAGCCTCACACCACAATCTGCAGAACAGTCTAAGACAAAGAAGAAACAAGAAGCAGACGGCCCTCCATCATCTCAACCCTCAAAGCGGCAGCACCTGCCTCCCCACAGCCTTACCTTCAGTCAAGGGGAAGATCTCACTCATCTTCTGGCGGGCCATCCTCACTTTGTTGAGCTCTCCCTCCAGCCGCAGCAGCCTGATCAGCTCCACGTGGCAGTTGTAGTCATAGGCATTGATGGACAGCTAAGAGGAAGGTTCAAATCTTAAAAGCCAGCCTCAGCGTGGCTCTGCACTGGGCACATTCTGGTAACCACAGACAGGTATGCCCCAACTGGTGTCACCTGGGAGGACACTGAGCAGGCAGGGCAGCACCAGGCCCACCACACACAAAACAAGGTAAGAGGTGCTCCCCTCTGCCTTGGGCCCTCTAATGAAACAGAGTGAAGTCAGCACTGACCTCCTCAGCCTCAGCTCCAACTATGAAGCGGGGGCACCGCTAATGTCCAGCCCAAAGGGCTCATGGGCTGGATGTGTCATATGAGCTCTTTCATTTTACGAACAAGTAAGGATAGCAAGAAGTTGGAGTGGGATCTATGACTGTGCCCACCAATACTGTCACACATCCCAAACGCCTCTATGACAAGACAGCCAGTTGAGACAGAGCAGCCACTGGCACCTAGGCAGATTCTAAAATGACATTGCCATGTCCACAGCTTTTTAGCTGTTCATTATTTTTATTATTTTCTTTAATTTTGTATATACAGGGGAGCACAAGTGACATGGTTGTCCTCAGAGTCTAGAAGGCAGAACCACCCGAGCTGCAGTTACAGGCGGTTCCCGACCTGTGTGCTGGGAACCAAGCTCAGGCCCTCTGCCAAGTGCTCTTCACCACTGAGCCATGTCTGCAGGCTCATGTGACTGGTTTTGAGAAGGGCTGGTGCATTCTGGTTAGCCCTGGCCACCCTCCTACTCTGGAACCAATCCTGCTGTCACTGAAGGCCTTGCAGTCAGCTGCACTTGGTGTGGTCCTGGCCCCTCTACCCTTGGCAGCCAAATCTCACACTATGGTGGGGTCTCTCCAACAGCAGAACAGCTGGAGTCTGTCCAAGCTCAGTGGTAGATTCAGGCTCCTTTTTACATGTGAAACTTTTCAAGGTAAAAGTTGAAAATATTTTAACTCTTACACATCAATACAAAGGACAAATGTAAGAATAGCATTAGCAGACCCGCCTTGAAGGATCCATAAGACATTCTCCCAGGAGAAAAAAATAATGCTAAGAAGGGATCGTGGACCCCAGAGAAGAAAGAATGGGAACAAAAATGGTAAGCAAAGAAAGGAGCCAAAGCTCCTGTGGAGGGGAGAGGGAGAAGGGGGTGGGTTCTAAGTTA
Source organism: Psammomys obesus (assembly GCF_907164565.1). Lineage (NCBI taxonomy): Eukaryota > Metazoa > Chordata > Mammalia > Rodentia > Muridae > Psammomys > Psammomys obesus. The sequence goes on from NW_026590062.1 coordinate 3,244,719, forward strand.
TGTAAGGAACCAGATGACTTAAGACCATCTGACAGTATTCACAAGGGAGTGGGAAAAGCTGCCACTCAAGCAGCACAACCTGATACTAAGTCACTTCAGTGGAAGATGCCAATACAGAGCATGCCAATACAGACTCACCTCTGTGAGTCAGGCCTGGTGCAATCCCAGTACTGCAAGGGCAGAAGTGGGAAGACTGAGTTCATGGCCAGCCTTGGCTACTCTGAGAAATTCTGTTTCAAGGGGGGAAAATTACCAGGTATGGTGCTGCATGTCTTTAATCTCAGCACTCAGGCAGAGCCAGGAAAATTTCTGAGGCTAGCCTGACCTGCACAGTGAATTCCAGGTCAGCAGCGAGAAGGAGGGAGGAGGAAAAGAAGGGAAGGAACGACAGACTAAACATTTCCTGAGGACATATGGACAGTAAACAGAAGACTGAGCGAGTGCTCAACACCATCAGCCAGCAAGGACATGAACACTGAAACCAGCGTCATTCCACAGCAAGGCTGACAGATACACCACCAAAGCCTGGAAAAGGTGCCAGGAACCCAGACCACACAACCTGCTAGAGCTGTCCACAGGCAACACCTGAGCCTCAAAATACCCAGCACACAGCCTCCACCCCATGCCAGCTGGCACCTGAGGGTCATGAAGCTTTCTTCCTGGCCCCCAAACTGCCAACAGCCAGTGTCCTTATGGTACAAACCAGAGTGGAGCACCCATATCCTGCCTACAACACAGCAAAGGGAAGGGACCAACGCAGGACCAACAACAGTGCCAAGCATGTTCTTGAAATGGAAAGGTAGTTCTGAGTCAGAAAACCAGTTAGTGTAATTTTCCACTTAGCAGATAAAGGGAAAACAGCAACTTCACTGCAGAAAGGGCATCTGATTAAACTGCCGAACCATGATTTAAAATTTTAATTAGCAAAATAAGAATAGAAAGACACAGCCAGCCTGTGAGGCTCCCCCAGCGATCCCAGTGGACATGCACCCAGAACCATCTAAAGATGGTCCACCAGTGTTTTCTGGTCAAACATGCAGGTGAGTCTACTGCGCCAACAGCCAAGGAAAAGAAATTAGTGACCTACGAGGAGGGAAGGTGACAACTACACACACGCCACGGCGGCACAGTAAGTCATGACTGACCTGCAAATCCTTAGAAACAAGGTGCAGAATCAGCAGTGTGCACAGATCAACTTTTATATGAAGCTTCTGAAGTAGTGAAAGTCAAGAAAGGAAGCTTGCTTTCTCCCGGGCTGGGAGAGACGGAAGGGAACTACTGCATGGACACTGTGTACAGCTCTGCAAAATGAACCCTTCTGGAGATCTTCACACATATGAACATACATTACACTAAGATGTGCACATTTGGAAATGTTCCAGGTGGCAAATTTTAAAGCACAGAATCTGGAAATAGCATTTCAATATGCTGGCACCGCACAACCCAAACTGCAAAGTGCCAAGGAAGCCATCTCATGAGAGACACATGACCACAAGGTGGATGTCTGCAACATTCCTGAGATATTAAACACCTAAATCAACAAAGCTTATGTGCCAGGTGTGCTTACGTCCCTGGATCCCAGAACTGTGGTGGCACACACATTTAATCGCAACACTCAGGAGGCAGAGAGAGGAGGATCTCTGTGAGCTCCAGGACAGCCAAGGCTATTTTTGTGAGATCCTGTCTCAAAAAAAAAGGGGAAAAAATCTGTTAAAAAAAAAAAAAAAAACAGTAATGCTAAGAAACCAGACTGTTGAAATGGCAGAGGATGGAGCAGTGGAGCAGGAAAGAGCCAGGGGTCATAGATGGGGCAGCGCTAGTTCCATCTGCTGAAACCAACTACTGGCCCTTGAGTGTGGCCTGGGTCCGAAGAACCGAACTCTGAGATTAAATCACCAAATTAAATCACCAACTGCTTTGTATCGAATCTCACAGAAAGATATTGATACAGAACATAAACAATGATTTAAAAGTGGGCTGGAGAGGTGGCTCAGAGGTTAAGAGCACTGGCTGCTCTTCCAGGGGACCTGGGCTCCATTTCTAAGACCCACATGGCAGCTTGCAATCATCTATAATTACAGTTCTAGGGGATCCAAGCCTTTTCTGACCTCCAAGAACATGCTTGTGAGGCCAGCATCTGGAGGCTAAGGCAAGAGGATCATCACCATCAGCCCACCCCATGATCTCATGATGGGCTGAATGCACGGGCTTAATCCCTGCAGGCTCTGTATCAGCACGGTGTTGCAGGACGGGGAAGACAGCACTCCCATGTGGGTCAGTGCAAATGCGACAAGGCAAGAGCAATAGTGTGAGGTCACCAAGGACACGGTCCAGGTCCCCTACAGGGAGAACACCGCTACCGCAGCACTGCCATCAGAGCCCAGTCTGAATGTGCTGGGACCATGAAGAGGAGGCCCTTGCTGCTGAGTGCCAGGGGTGTCTGCAAGCCCTTCCCATGAACACGTGATCGTAGTTCACGCCCTCCACCTGGCCCTGTCTACAGCCCCCTGGGAAGAGTCTTCATGTGGGATTTCTAGATCAGAGCAGCCTGAGGGTGTCTGTGATTGCACTAGGTGAGGTGGCACTGTGGGTGGCGCATTCCCTAGGCAGGGGAGTTCTGAAAGTTCTCAACTGTGTTGGGCACTCACAGGCACGCACTCAAACATTCTCTCTGCACCTGACTGTGCACGTGACAGCTGCCTTGACTTCCTTGTAGTTGTGAGCTATAACCTGAAGTTGTGAGCAAATATAAACCCATTCCCCTAAGTTGCTTCTGTCAGGTGTTTACCACAGCAACAGTGAACAAAACTAAGACATCACACACAGGTCTGAGAAGCAACTCAGAACTGTCACTGAGTAGACAGGTGTCAGCTTCTGACGCTGAAACAAGCAAGATACATGGCTGGAGTGTGAACACACGCTGTCAAAGCATGGCAGCATGTTCACACTGACAGGCACCTCAGGATACTAGGGTGGTGTGTGAACTCACACTGTGACAGCAGGACAGCAAGTGCACACTGGCATGCATGTAAGGACCACCCAGGTGGCTCAGCGGGCAGAGCACTCATGAGCAGGCACGAAGACCTGAGTGTGATCTCCAGCACCCACCTAAAAAAGCCAGGCACGTGACGTGCTCACAGTCCCAGAGCAAGGGTTCAGGAACAGATGACCACATGACATACACGGGCTCAGAGGTGGGGATTTACACGGGCTCAGAGGTGGGGATTTGTACAGGGACACCTCCGATTCAAGGCGTGAGGGCAGAGCCATCTGTGTGCAGACAGATCTGCTTAGCTAAACCACAACTGCACGTTAAAAAGGTACTGCTTTAGTTACGCACACTGACCCTAACCCCGACCTTAACCCTGACTACCTGGAGAGCCAGTCCTCATCAAATACTTGAAGATGGAGACTTGGGCTCAAAATGCTGCAAGGCCAATGAGAAAGTGCACACCACTGATACTGCCCAATACAGGAACTGCATGTCATTACATAACCTGAAGACATTTCATTAAGGGCAAGGACACAGACAATCCGCTCCCTGAATCCCTAGTATTTGCTCAATCAATAGTGGCTAAATGCCTAGAATCCAGCAGGTGAGGGCTGATGCTGAGGGAGGAGGACTGCCACAAGTTTGAGCTACAAAGTCCTCTTGGGGCTGAAGAGACGGCTCAGCAGCTGCAAACAAGCCCAACAATATCACTTTGATCCCTCAGACAGTCACGGTGGAAGGAGAAAAGTGACTTCTATGCATCCCCAAGGCATGTGTGCACCTGTCTCAAGACAAAGTTAAGTGTAAGTTTTCAAAAAGCTCTTGTCCCTCAAAACAAGGACTCAGAACACTCATTACTAAAAGGTAGAAATGATAACCACCTGCCTGCTCCAAGACCTTTAACAATTACACATAACGGTAGGTGGGACCAGCCACATCACTTTGTAACTAGAAAAACATCAGTGCCACACATACAGGCAAGGTTAACTGAGTGGCCTGTGTGCATCACTTTACACCACTAGAGGCTGTACATCCAATGTGGTATTTGGTCCACAGATAACCATGAGATCACAGCCCACTTGTGTGACTTCGGATAAACCGCAGCATTTGCTCTGCGCCGTTTCCTTGTGAGAACAGGCTTCATCTCTTTTGGGCCCCACTCTACCAACTCCCTCCATATCATCTCCTTGTCCTATGAACTGGGGTGTACCACATTTTGTCTTTCTGGCACAGTGGTTTACAGCTGGGCTTGCCCAAGAGGAGGCACCAGCAGAAGTGTGTTGGGGAAAAACATCAGGTCTCAGACCAGGGGGCTCATCAGCTCTCAAGTGCTACATCCATGAGTTTCCCAAGTAACCTAAGGTGCCCTTCACCCCTTCAGACCTGCTGTGGCTAGCTGCAAGCACCAAACCTGCACTCCTGGTTCCCCTGCCCACTCATACACAGTGACCATTTATTGATCTTTGCTCCAATTACTCTGTGTCACCTATGCCTGCTAGCACACAGGATTATAAAGGAATTATCACTAACAGATCACTAACAGATCACTACTATGTACCAGGCACTGGGGTCACAATTACTATGACAACTAAATTATGAAAGAGTCATGTGTTATGATTATGATAATCACATTTTGCAGGAATTATGATTCCTAATCTACAGTAAAAGCGGTTAAAAAAAATTCACTCAAGGACACACAAGTAGAAGAGCTATTACAGACTTCCAAAAGGAGGATGGCTCAGCAGTTAGGAACACTAGCTGCTCTTCCAGAGAACCAGGTTTGAGAACCACCAGGCTGTTGCAGTTCCGGGAGACCCGATGCCCTCTTCTGGCCTCTGCTCAGACACACATGCGAGCAAAACACTCGCACAGGTAGGATAAAAATAAGTGTGGGGTAGGGAGGCCTGGGTATGGTGGCCCTCGTCTAGCTGGGGCGGCAGAGGAAGACAGATCTCTGTGAGCTACAGGCCAACCTGGTCTACACAGTGAGACCCTGTCTCAAGCCCCGCCCCGCCCCGCCCCCACAAGATTTCGGGCTTTAGCCGTCGACACAGAAGCTTCAACCTCTGCCTTTCTGTCACAGTCGCGGCCGTTTTTCCCTCCAACACCACATTTGACCATTATTAGTATCCGTTAAGGAAAACAAATTCTCTTCCGGTTGTCATTTAAGAGTGGCAGTCCTGGGCCGGAGAGATTGTTTAGCAGGCAAAGGCGCTTACTGCCACACCTGATGGCCAGAGTTCAACGCCCGGAACACACATGGTAAAAGACAGTAGTGTGGGCGCATACATACAAACACAAATTTAAAAAGTAAAGAGAGTACAGGCCCTAGATTCAACTTAAAAGGATAACCAATTCAGTGAAGTGTTACCTTGGGCAAGAGGCCACTCCACGGGCCTCAGTTTCCCTCAGTGAAACCGGCCTAACACCACTTCCCCAGCCGTGGGGAGAATTCCATGAAACACTACATTAGCAAAGCTCTGGGCACGCACCGCGCCCGGAATGCGGGGAGACACGGTGACCGACGGCGCGCTGGCGACCTCAGCGGTCTCAATAGGACCGAGGGGGCGGGGCGGGCCTGGGACCCGAGGGAAGGAGCCCGCTGCCCACCCCGACCCACCTGCTCCTCCAGCCGCTCGATCTCCAGCTGGTTCTTCTCCTCCTCCTCGTCGTACTCCCATTCGTCCTCCCCGGGGGAGCTCTCAGCGGAGGAAGCCATGGCGTCCTCCTCATCCCCGTCGCTCTCGCTCACGCCTTCCTGATGCAGCTCCCACCCTGGGCCCTTGGTCTTGGCCGCGTCCGCGGCCACAGCGCGGGACGGCACCTTCCTCCCCACACTGGCTGCCTTCGCCTCATCCTCCTCTCCCTCGGCCTCGGGCCCGGCCTGGGGCTCAACCTCCGGCTCGGACGCCGAGGATGCGGCCGCCGTCGCCATCTTGCGGAGCTTGCGACTCTCGGGTCTTCCCTCTCCCGCCGAAGCCGGGCGAGCATCGGGCTGTCCGTGGCGTCCGCCTGATCAAAACTCCACTGAGTCACCACCAGAAGCGGCACGGAGGGCCTCAGAAGGAAAAAAAAAAGTAGAATACCCGCCGCTGATATTCTCTTTAAACTCCTCAAAAGGCCACTGTCAGAAAGAAAAGGCCCATCGGCGTAAGGCGTGTTCCGTTACAACCTTGGACAGGAGTTGGGTCTTTGAACCGGAAGTTGTGTCATAGCGGAAGTCACGTGTGCGCGATGTCTGTAGGTGCGGCTGCGGCGCCATCTTGAGAAGGTCAAAGTCATTCTTGGCCTAAACGCCTTCTACAGGGCTCAGTCCGCTCTAGTGCGTGGTCGTTTCCCAGCAGCCGAGCCTCGGGTGAAGACAAAACTCCAGTTCTTCGGCGATCGAATATGAGAAGAGCCTCTCTCCCGAAGAACAAAGCTCCCTTCCCTTTTTTAACCGTCCCTAAGCACGTGAATGTTGTGACCTCACAGCCAGCGTTACTAATTAGAATGTGGTTTAGGAGTGCCGTGCGTTGTCCTACGTCGAGGCGTGCTGTTTCCTTTCTGTACGTCTCGTTCCTGAGGTAGGAAAGCATCGGCGTTTCTCTGCCCACTGTCTTTCTCCTTCACTCACAAGGTTAAAGAGGCGGGAATCGAGTCGGCTTTGCTCTCCTCGGGACCCCCGGGATTCTGACACCTAGTGTACACTCAACATGCACTTGCTCCATAGAGGAAACGGCTGAATTAGGAAGGAGGAGGGACCCTACAAGCACAGCGAGGAGTCTCACAGGGACTTAAGCTAGTTCGAATCCCGAATACGCCCGAGCACCCACACCCATCGCGGCACCCCGACCAACGTCCCCTCCGCTTCAGACCTTCCCGCTCTGAGCCTCGACCCCGCCCCCGGGCGTGGTCAAAGAGACCGGCCAAATCGCGAGCGCGCGCTGGGAAGGGGAGCGCGTGGGCGCAAGGCTGCGGTGACGTCAGGCGAGCGCGACCTTCCTTCGGCGTCGCAGAGGTCGACGCGGGTGCAAGCCGGCAAGATGGCGGCGGCTGGAGCGGGCCGTCTGAGGCGGGCGGCGTCCGCGCTGCTGCTCCGGAGCCCGCGCCTGCCCGCCCGGGAGCTGTCGGCTCCAGCCCGGCTCTACCACAAGAAGGTATGGGCGGGCGAGGGGGTGCGCGAACCATCGAGGGGACCTGCAGCCGTTGCACAGATAACCACCACCAAGGACCCCGCGGCAACCCCAGCCCCGCTGTGGCCGCCACTTGGAGTGTCCCAACTCTGACAACCCAAAAGGGAGGGTCCTGGTATGTCATGCCGGGGGTCAAGGGACAGCACACACACACATTCCTGAGTACACTCTGCAGCACCAGCTAGGCCGTTGCACTTGCCTAGTTGGCCTTTGAGCAAGTCACTGGCCCTCGCCTAACCTTTTCTCTCATATCTGAAAGGGGTCTTCGGCTGGAGCCCTCGATCCAAGAAATAGAAACCACTTATGACGATTTATTATTTTAGGAGCTGATGGTCCCGAGGCGAGCCAAGCACCTAACCAACATAAAACTTCGGTTCTTGGTTTATTTACAGGGAGCAGAAAGTATAGAAGGGTAGTTTGCGGGCCCCTGCGTTCTAGGGACGTAAAGTACTCTTGACTTGAGACTCACTTGGAAAAACAAAAGACTACCACAGCTGAACAAGACACCGAAAGTCCGGTTAGATGTTGTGTTGTGGGGCCTCAGGCCTCAAAATCTGCAGATGATTGTGCCTCCTGTTAACTAGCAAAACATAAAAAAAAAAAAAAAAAAAAAAAAACAGAAAAACAACAACAAAACCCTCGAGGTTATTAAATGTTAGTGTGGCCCTGACATTAATAGCTGTTTGTTCTGTTCTGGCTCTTGTGCTTTTGTCCAAGGCCTTCAAACTCCGAAAAGGAAGCGTGTTTTGTTGACATTACTAGCTACAGGAACGTGGACGGGCTGGCAGTCTTATGGCACCAGGGGGCGCTCCTGCACCAGGGTGACGCTGTGTTGATGTTTACGTTCACAAATGACTCATTCCCCAAACTCCGCTAATCTCTGACAGTCACCTTGAAACTTCTGAGGAAATCTTCCATTTGCAGCCAGTTTTATTCCTGGGGTTTTTAAATGCACATTTCTCTTATGAAAGTGATTTTTGTTGGGAAAAACAGAAGTGGTGTGTGAGCCCAAATCTAGTAACAGTTTGTAAGTCAAGTGGTTGGTTGTGTTTGAAAACCCTTTGAAACCAAGATGTGGCTGAGTTTTTGCCAATATCTCGGACACTATCTCCAAAAGGAAGATCATCGGGAAGGAGATGAAAAGAATTTGGCTCACATGTTCTCTCCTCTCCTCTGAAGAAGGGAAATAAGCAAAGCCATCATGATTTCTGTTACTCTGTCATTTCAGGTTGTGGATCATTATGAGAATCCCAGGAATGTGGGGTCCCTCGACAAGACATCTAAAAATGTTGGAACCGGATTGGTGGGTGCTCCGGCATGTGGTGACGTCATGAAGTTGCAGGTACCAGCTGAATGATAGAGATCACCACCTGTACCTGTCTTGTCTGCCTTTTCCTGTGAGGTGGGATGAGTGGCTGTCATGGATGGTGAGGGTGGAGACTCAGGTCTTATTCTGAGACAGATAACCTCATTTTCCCCTTCACTACATCAGCATAGATCCTGCTTTCCATGAAGTGAAAGGCTTTGTGAATGTTACTGACCAAATGAAGACTTCCAAGGAACTCTCCACAAAAAGGAAGGACCGTGGAGGTTGTGGGCTGTAACTCAGTAAGCCATAGCTTTAGCTGTTTCCTTAATGGCAAGTAAGAAGGAGCCATTGATCTATCAGTGCCCAATGGAATGGGGTCAGTAGAGACCTTGATTGAAGGCTCTTCCAGGGACTAAGGAGGCTGATAGTAGCAGCAGCTGTAAATAGACTTCTGCAAATAGGAATTCATATACAGCAGGCTAGGGCTGAAAACAGAACCAGGTGGGATCAAAGGCACCCTGCTCCTCTCCAGCTGGCCTGTGTGGACTGCCAGTTTCACTGTCTGTCCTTGAGCACTTGAAAACAAAACACAGTGATGGACATCATAGCGTCTGGTGTGGACAGCAAGCCAAGGCTCGTGGGCAGTGCCCATTGTGGGCCTCCACAAGCTAGGATCTTGGATTCCAGGCGTCAGGGTGTGGAATCACCTCTTAGCTCCTGTTTCTTTTGCAGATCCAGGTGGACGAAAAGGGGAAGATTGTGGATGCCAGATTTAAAACATTTGGCTGTGGCTCTGCCATTGCCTCCAGCTCCTTAGCCACGGAATGGGTGAAGGGGAAAACGGTAAGAGTGGTCACAAACTGCATAGAAGTACTTAATCCCAGCACTCAGAAGGCAGAGGCACAAGGATCTCTGTTGAGTTCTAGGCCAGCATGGTATACATAATGAGACCTGTCTCAAAATTGTAGAATTAAATCAGAGTTCCCGGCAACCCTGGCTCTGGGAGAATCCAGCCATAAGTCACAAAGCAAAAAGCAGGAAGATGAAGATGGCAAGTTCAAAGCCAGCCTAGAGCACCAAGCAGAAACTTGCACACACACACACACACACACACACACAAGTCATTTTTCTAAAGTTTAATTTCTCTTTCTACCCAAGTACTGGTTATATTGTGAGTTACGGGCCTTTTTGTTAATTATTGTTACTATTGGTTGTCAGTCAAATAGAAGAGGATCATTACCAGTCCCCCCAATAGCAGAACTGAAAGAAAATCTTGGGTTGTCCCTTATGTCTCTAAGGTCACTGAGGTTTCCTGGGAGTTGCTGTGTTGTGGTTACTGTTTATTTCCTCCAACCTACTGCTTAAAGGAGTCCAGAAAGACACACACATATTGGTAAAAGTAGCTTGTGTAGAAAGGGATTTAGAAGTCAAAATCCCCACAAGGGTGAGAGCCGAGTAAGCAGTATCCAGGTGGTTGGCCAGGGCCCCTTGAGCGAGATCAGGAAAGGATTGTGGCATTCTCTACCCGAGCTCTCCCCAGCAGCTACAGCAGAGGGTCTGAAGAGCTGAGGCTGCTAAGACCCAGCTGCTGAGAAACCACCCACACCAGCCTAGTAGGCAGCACATGGCACACAGGCCTGTAATCCCAGCTCTTAGGAGGAAGGGACAGGAGGACTGGTCCTCCTCAGCTTCCCAGCCATTTAAAGACTACCCAGACCACATGAGATTTTGTCTTAAGGCAGTGTGCTCACCCTTTGCACCCTCAGAGGACCCAGTTCAGGAAGCTCAGTCATGGATTGGCATGCTTGCATTGCCAGCCAGCATTCTAGCAGAGCCTTTTGCTAGCCTCATGCCACCTGCTCCAGGCATTCTGGCTCTAGAGCTCCTGGAGGCCCAGGCCTGCTTGTCCTGAAAGAAAATGGCTCAAAGGAAATTAGTTAAAAACCAGCCTCAGGAAAAGGGAAGTGGAACTGGACACATGCTCTCTGGACCTGACAGTTAGAGGGCTCTGAGCCATGATCAGGAAGCCTCCTATCTGAGGGAGGCTGGCTTTCCTTAATGTGCAGGCCATGCCTCTCTGGCCCTCGTCATCTCTCAGAGCCCTGAGACCCCAGGCATCCTTAGGCAGAGGCTGCACAGTAGCCTAGGCAGTGCCTGCCTTCAGTGCACAGGGTATCTTAATCTTGTTCACTCAGCCAGGCAGCATGAATGTGCGCCACCCCCTGGAGAGCCCTTGGTACACAGTGGCAGTCCTGCCCAAGAAGTGCTTTGACTTACTAAGCAGAAGTTACCCCTGACAGCCTGTCGGGAGGTGTGTTGGCCTTCCCTTTTCACTGCCTACCTTAGCATGACAACGTTCACTAAAACTGCCCCTTTTTTCCCCTTCACCTCAGGTGGAAGAAGCCTTGACCATCAAAAACACAGACATCGCCAAAGAGCTCTGCCTTCCACCCGTGAAACTGCACTGCTCCAGTGAGTGTCCCGCATGCCAGGCAGCTTGGTAGTCATGAACTCCCTGTCAGGAGCCCAGTCTGAGACCCCAGAGAACATCGGCCATGTTAACCTTTGGGAAGTTGGAGTCTGTGTTCTCACAGCCCAGAGCTCTAGGAAGGCAGGCTCAGAGGTCTTGTGCCTTGGAGCCACAGTGAACACCCAGAAACATTCCAGCAGGAGCCCCTCAGAGATGAGGACATGAGGCTTGGGGAAAGGCAGTAGGAGGGCCAGAGGTAAGCCAGGGTCTCTGTTCAGAATCTGCGCTGTTCCTACCACACCGGCAGGACAGCTGGCGGGAGACAGCTTTTCCACACCCTGTCCACTGCACTTTCTGAACCCCACTCTCTGTGCTATCTCAGTCCGTCTGCAAGGCCTGAGGCCACTGTGTAATACCCACTGCACTGCCCTGTGAGAGAGAGTCCCTGCACCTCAGAGCTTGCATTCAGATCTGATGCCTCCCCAGAGAGCAGGAAGGAGGGTGTCACCCTAACACACTACTGAGGCTTTCTGCCACTCTCAGCTTCTATTCCCCATAGCCTCACTGTCGGTACTCACCCTCAGCAACAGCCTTTCAGTGTGGGGCTGCAGGAGGACGTGTACAGAACAGCTGCCATGAGCAGCTCCCCTTGGCACCTGCAACCGCCAGCCACACCTGATCCCTGTAGTGTCTTTGCTGGGTGATAGGTGCTTTCTGCAAATGCCCTCACTGCCCCAGCCAGGAAGGCATGGCTGTCCCAGTCTGTGTGCCCAGCTTGGGCACTCTTGGGCCTTCCCAGCTCTAGCCCCCTCCAGCTAAAAAGATTCTCTTTCTTAAGACCACTCTCAGGCCAGGGAGGCAACTTAGGGGCAAAGCTTGCCACCAAGCCTCTAAACCCACTCCCCAGAGTTGTCCTTTGACCACCATATATGCCAGGGCACATGCACCCACTCATTTACATATACAAACACATACATACATATTCTAAGTAGATACGTATTTACAAAAATGTACAAATATGCAGTGTGGTGTGTATGTAAGTGTGTAAAGTGTGATAAAGACCACCTCTCCAGTATCTAGAAATTGAAGCTATCCACCCTTCCATGCCTTCCAGTGCTGGCAGAAGATGCCATCAAGGCTGCCCTGGCTGATTACAAACTGAAACAAGAGTCTAAGACGGAAGAGCCAGAGAAGCAGTGAACCCTTAAGAAGCTCCAGCTGGTCACAGCAGCCACTTCCTGCCTCCCTAGCACATCCAAGAAGCTATGAGAAACGCACACTATTTGCCATTTGCACTGTGGCTCTGATGCAAGCAAAACACCATTGATTCCACCTAATCCCACGTTCCTTTCAGCTTGCTTGTGTCCGTAGTGCAATTAATGTCTTGATTTATTTTGTGGCCTGGGACTGAAATCAGCACCGAAGTCTTAAGCTTTGGAGAGTGACAGCGAGTTGTCCCTAACCTGTGGGAAAGAATGCCAGCAGAATGCCTTGTTCTGGTTATTTGATAGAATTTATTACTGTATATTTAACAGATCTGCATATATATTAATAATAAGAGAATGTAAGACGATTTTCTCTAGTGAGCCTGTCTCTTGATTCACCCCTAGTACAGCCCAGAGCCCCTTTGGGGTCCCCAAAGGCCAGGCAGCGATGGGTGACACCGCACACCAGGCGCAAGAGCCACTTAGGTGCTTTTGAAAGGTAGAGGGAATGGCCGTGCTCTTCACTGCTCTGTGTGAAATGCGGTCGCTTCAGGGTTCCTGCAGTTATTCCACTGCTCTGTGAAAGTCAGAAACTAACCCAAGAGGCTGGCTGAGGCGCCTAACTGGGCCAAGCAGGAAAAGAGCCTCAGGATGAGATTAAACTGTTGCACTCAAGGCCAGGGCTCCAGCCTCATTCTGGCCTCGCAGGCTTTATGTGGTGGACAGTGAGCTAAAGCAGAATGAGGGAACTCAGTTCTCTGCCCAGTGAGAGCTTGCCTCCCTCACGTTTCACTGGACCGAGTACATGAACTAGGCCTCAGTTTGTTAAATACGGGCGTCTCACTGCTCGTGGTGGCACCTGCCTGGAAACCCAGCACTTGACAGGATGAGGAGGGCAGCCTGGGCTACCTTGACCCTGTCTGCAAACACTCCCTGACTTGGGCGTGGGTAGCAGCTGCTCCTGCCTTGAGCTGCCCAGTTGTGTGAACTTCAAAAACAAGCTTTTTTTTCTGGGTGGCTTTTTTTGTCCAGGCATACACAGGCTGACTCTTAAATCATCCTTTATTTTAAAACATTCTGGGTTCTGGTGAAGGGCTCCAAACTTCAAAAGCCACTTTCTTTACTGTCTGGAGACCGCAGGCCAGAGCCCATCAGAATCTCAAATTAGCCCCTGGAGGAGCCATGTCAAATTGTCCTGCAGGGCGTGTCAAGCTGGGTAATTCAGCCACGGTTCCCCACCCCTATTTGTGATTTTAAAATGAGACACTTTGGTCCCAGTTGACATCTGAATTCCACACATCAGAAGTCCACTCGGCCTAACCCTGAGAATGTGTGCAGCCCACACAGTTCCAATTCTGTAACTTCCTATAAACCTACTCTGCAGGCAGGCTGCCTTTGGGCCACAGCAGTGCTGTGTACCCCTCGCAGAGCCGAAGTAAGGGGGCTTGCCACTCTCACCGTGTGTGTCTCAGAACTCGGAAGTAACTCTTCCATGCAATAGCTGCTCTTTTTGGTGGGGTTTGGTTTTTATATTTTGTTTTTGCCTCATGCTCAAGATCTTCCCTCCTCAGCGTCCTAAGTGTGATTACAGGCATGGGTCACATGATAGGTTTCGAAAGACAAGGTGAATCACACAGGCACCTTGAATTTTCCAGTCCTTTGCTGGCTGCACCTTTGAACACATCAGCTGGCCTGGGCTGAGCTGCCCAAGCCTGTGCCCTGCCCTTCCTAATGGATCACTGTGGCTCTGTCAGAGCCTTCACCTTGAACCCCTCATGAAGAAGCACTCACCCTCACTTGTGAGGACTCTGTCAGCCAGGGCATAGCCATTGTATGGCTGACCCTTCAGCCCCTCTACACACGGGGCACTGCAGCTAGGAGCTCAGAGAAAAATCTGAAGTGCTGGGAATTTAATAACAAAAAGGTGAAGGTCCTAGGTCAAGGCCCCTCCAGTCAGGAGTCAGCCCAGGCACAGGACCTCAGCTGTTAAACTCCCATGAACACTGGCATCATTCACTCTTGCCACCATTGCTCATAGCAACCGCCATTCCCATGACAAACCATTGCGAGTTCACCCTTCAGGAGAGTGTGGTCTCAAAGTTTCCAGCCTTGGGTAGTGCTGGCCTGGAGCTACATGGTACTCCACAGTGCTGCACAGTGTCCCAGCACTACACGGTGATTCAGTGCATTACTGCACAGCACGCAGATCCTCCTCCTGGTGACAGCCACGCCGCAACACACCGGTAACTTCTGTCACTCGGAGCTTGATGGCCAAGTTTGCTCCACCCCAGTTGCCCTGCCACTGACCTGAATACCACCCCACCCCCACCCCCACCCCCACCCCCACCCCCACCCAGCTGTCTTTGGAAAGTCTTCTAGTCACCTCCACCCCTGGCCTCACTTCATGGAAACCTAACTCCTGAGAGTCTCCAAGGGGAGAAACACCCTTACTGCCCTGGAGCTGCTGATGCAGAGAGGTTTCTGGACCCTCCCATGCTGCCCCGTGGCCTCCGACAGAGGGGTCACAGGAAGCTCAAGTGAGGAAAATGGGCTGGACCACACTCTGCCCAAGCACACGCTACAGTCTGCTGCCCCACAGCCTGTGAGTGTGACATGGGACTTTAACAGCTTCAGAAGAAAATCCCAACGCCTGGGTTCTGAGCCTAACTATGTCATGATCTGTCAACGACAGACACGTAGGCATATGCCCCCGTCCCTCACTGGGAGACTGGGGCAATATCAACTCCTAAGATAAAATTGTGACGGTGAATTTCCACACAAAACAGAAGATTCCATAGCACCAGGCATCTGGCAGGCACCGGTATTAAGTACCGTCAGCACGTCACAGTACCAGCATCGCCAGCACCATCAATGCCACTATGGCTGGCATCCTCACTGAGGGACTGTGAATTTGTTTCCCCACATCCAGTGCCTCCTGCGTACCCTGACCTCCAAAGCAACTGTCTCTGCAGACAGCCTTGGTGCAGCAGTTACGGTTAAGAGCCATACAAATGTGAGCCTAATGCAGCAGGGCTTACCAGAAAGGCAGGTGAGGACGCTGTGGCACTCTATGCTCCAGGGAAGAGTCAGCAACTGAACCAGCCGGAACCTGAACCCTGGGCTCCGCCACCTCTAGGACTACGAGAAAATAAAATTCTGTTATGAAAGTACATAGTCTGGTTCTTTGTTATGACAGGCCAAACGCTAATACAACTACCACCATCACCATCACCGCTGTCTTAGTTAGGGTCGTGTGATAAACACGGTGACCAAAAGCAACTTGGGAAGCAACTTGTATTTGAGCTTACACTTCCAGGTCGCACTCCATCACTGGGGAAGTCAGAGCAGGAACTCAAGCAGGACAGGAACCTGGAGGCAGGAACTCGAACAGAGACCATGGAGGGTGCTGCTTACTGGCTTGCTCCTCTGGATTTTCTCGGCCTGCTTTTCTTTAATATCCAGGACCACCAGCTCAGGGTTGACACTACCCATAATGGGCTGGACCTTTCCATGCCAATCACCAATTAAGGAAATGCCCCACAGGCTTGCCTGCACACTGCTCCTTTATTTTATTTTATTTTATTTATTTTTGAGACAGGGTATCACCATGTAGCCCTGGCTATCATGGAACTTGAAATGTAGATCAGGCTGGCCTCAAACCCACAAGAGATCCCTCTGCCTCCTGAGTGCCGGGACTACATCGTACAGCCCAATCTTATGGAGGCATTTTCTCAATTGTGGATCCCCCTTCTCAGATAACTGTAGCTTGTGTCAAGTTGCCCACCCCCCAAAAAAACTATCCATTCCATTCCCATATTCATCCCCATCATCACCATCATCACCACCATCATCACAGACCCATTCTCCCCAGAAAGCTGACTCTTCGATGAATGCCACAAGCTGCGTGTTCGCTTACCACTACTCCTGGGCTCATCCGCCACTGTCCCCCTCTGTGGACATGGAGTAAGAATGCATAACTGGACAGAGAGGAGAGATAGGCATGGCATAGCTCCACCAAGGCCTCAGTCCCCTCCTGCCCGAGGCAGGGTGCCCTAGGCCTGATATCCCTCCATGCTGTCCTGCATCAGGACCTATGTCTCCAACAGCTCCTACACCCTCCACACTGCTGGCTTCCTCCTTTCCCCTGGGAGAGTTCTAGTTTGCACTCAGAGGCAATAAGACGCTGATGGCTCAGCCACTGGAATCCCAAGCATCCTCCATGCTTGCTGTCCAGGGGCAGAGGGCTTGCTGAGACCAGCTCGCACTGCCCCGCTAGCCCTTCAGCTCTAGGATCCTGCTGCCTTTCCCACAATGGCAGGGTCCCCGGAGAGCATTCCCCATCAGGGCAGTGTTCATCCACTTCAGCCCCAAAGGCTCCAGACAGCCCAGCTCAGCTTCCAGCCTCGGGCTCTCAGCCTCCTCCCACATTTCCCCAGTCTTCAGGCGAGCCTAGTGGAGGCCAGTGTGCCAGTGTGGCTATCTTTCTGTGGTCCAGCTAGCTAAGCTGAGGGTGCCTAGGGAGAGCCTATGCTGTGTGAGAGCTACCATGGCTGCACGTACTCAGCTCGTCTGGATGATGCTACAGGAGTGGTTGTAGCGCTGTGAGGGCTCACGGAATGTGCCCAGCACCAGAGTACACCACAGTTGCTTACTAAATGCTCATTCCTCCACAGGACGATACCCTATCACATTGCAAGGAAGGAATCAGGACTCATGCACTTCAGCCTTTCATGAAGCCTTCTCTCTCTCTCTCTCTTTCTCTCTCTCTCATTGCTTGTTACACTGGGCTTGCCTCAGGATCTTTGTGCCTGCTGTCCCCAGTGCCAGGAGCCATCTTCCCTAGAGCTCCCCAAGACTACTGCCCCCTCAAATAGATCTCACCTAAATGGCACCTGAATGCCACCCTCCAGACCAGCTCCCAGTGGCCACAACTAGGGTGACACCGGCCTGGTCACTACACCATCACACTCACTCTAGAGCTTTCTTGCTTAGAGAAGTCACCTCTGAGGTATTGCTGACACCAGCACAGGCCCACTCTATCACCTTCCTCCAGAATCCCCTCCTTCTGTCCACAGTCAAGGGCCTGGGAAAGCCAGGAGAGCAGCTTGTCCCTAACTCCTGGGCAACTTTCTCTGCTGGCTTGCAGTTGCTCTGCCTATAAAATGAGGTAGTTGGATCCCATGAACCATATTCCCTTCCAGCTCAAACAAAAAGATTCCACGGACTCGGAAAACTCCTCATTTTAGCCAATAACCAGAGCAGGCCAGCGCATGATTCATCTACTGTCTCTGCCTAGAACAACCCCTCCTCCCTTCACCCCAACCTCACAAGCATTTCTCTCAGAGCCCAGACATAAGGGGGAGGGGAGGGGAGCAGAATGCAGGGCATCAAGATCCCCTCCTGCCTGTCTGCCACTGGCATTTTTACCCAGCCTCAGAATGTCTCAAGCTCTGTCTGGAACAACTCAGGGGAAGTCCAGTCCTCCTGGGATCCCACCAGCCGGAGGAAACAGCAGCAGAAGTGAACAGGAGAAAGCGCTGAGCCAGCAGGCGTGTGGGGGCTGCCGTCCCCGAGATGGCTCTGACTGCCAGCCCAGCTCGCAGCTCTGCCGGGTCAGCACTTCAGGAAGACACCAGGCAAGACAGCAGGAGCAGGGTGCGTGCTCACAAAGCCTGCTCTTTCAGCTTGCTGAGGACCTGTCCACCCAGCCTCCCATGGTGAGGGAAAGCTGTATTCCAGCAGAGACTGGAAAAGCATTTGCTAAACTTCAGTGGCTGTCCTGGCTGGTTTTATGTTGGCTTGACACAAGCTAGAGTCACTGGAAAGGAGGGAACCTCATTTGAGAAAACGTCTCCATAAAATCTGACTGTAAGACACTTTCCTAATTAGTGATCGATGGGGAGGGCCAAGCCCACCCATGATGGGTGGGGCCATTCCTGGGCTGGTGGTCCTGAGTTCTATGAGGAAGCAAAATGAGCAAGCCATGAAAGCAAGCCAGTGAGCAGCACCCCTCCACGGCCTCTGCATCAGCTCCTGCCTCCAGGTTCCTGCCCTGCTTGAGTTCCTGTCCTGACCTCCTTAGATGATGGACAGTGATGTGGAAGTGTGAGCAAATAAACCCTTTCCTCCCCAGGCTTATGGCCATGGTGTCTCCTCACAGCAACAGTGACCTAACTGAGACAGTGACCATTGGACATGAAATCTTAGCACTCTAAGGGTAGAAATGGGGTTTCCTTACCTCTGAAAAGGTCATTTGCTAGGAATCTTGTCACTAGCAAGACACTGAGAGCATTCTCCCGAACAACAGACTCAGAGAGTACACTCAGCCAGCACCACTGTGAGGGGCCATCATGGCCTTCGGCTCCACCTGTCACCAAGCAACCACACAAACTTTACGATGGCCAGCATCACCTCCTCTACCATCATCCATCCCACCACACACCCATCACCTGTATCCCCTCTACTCCCCTCACTCCCCCCACTCTCACCTTCTCCATTATCATAATCACCACAAGGGCCTGTAGATTGATTATTGCAGACCCACATACCCCAAGAAGCATGCCCACCCAGGGTCACCTAAAGCCCAGGGCAGGGGAGGTCTGAGTCCATAGGTAGCCACTCTGGTCCTAGAGTCACAACATCTTCCCTGCGCTCCAGCGGGGCGCCCTGCCCCCACATCTGTGGTGCTGCCTCAGAAAAACCCTCTGATGTCCTTGTCATACAATGAACTCAACCTCAGGGCAGGAAGATCTCTGAGCTCAAGGCCAGCCTGGTCTACAGATTCAGTTCCAGGACATCCAGGGCTACACAGAGAAACCCTGTCTCAATACAAAAATAAAACAAAACCAAAGATGAACTCAACCCAACCAACCTCACAGCAATTTCTTACATGCAACATTTTGTGTGAAATGAAGACTGTTTCTGTTCCAGCCCGAAGGTCTCTCTGATTATCTTTATTCAAGAATCAATTCCCAGGGCTGGGGCTGGAGCTCCGTCAGTAGGGTAGAGTTCTTGCCTGGCACGTGTGAAGCCTTGGGTTCCATGCCCAGTATTGCATAAAGACAAGTGTGTGTGGCACATGCCCGTAACCCCAGCACTCTCCGGGCAGAGGCAGGAGGATCACCCTTGGCTATGCTAAGCGTTTGCAGCAGCCCAGACTGCAGGCCGCAGTATAAAAGCAAGGCAAGGCAAAGAAGAAAACAGAGTCCCGTCCTTGAACAGACCCTGTCTGGAGCCTCTTTCTCTGCCACTCCCATTTCCCTGTTTTCATATGTTCTAAACAACATTTTCATACCTGTCCTCTTGTGTCCACCCTGGTGTGGGCTTGTGGGTATTTCTGTAGGCAAGAATGCCAGATGCTACCTTCCAGGAAGGTTGACGGTCCCCCACCAGTCTGCCAAAGCCAGATGTGCAGAGAATGAGACCAACGCAAATGTGCTAAAAAATCACAGGAGAAGGCAAAACCCCAGGCTGGCTGCCTTCCATGCTGGCCCAGATCTCCAACACAGCTCTGCATAGGCTGAACCATGAGGAAATGGGCCTTCGGCCTCAAGATGCTCAACTTGGTTAGATAGGAAAAGGGGCATCCCCGGAGTGGAGCCCCAACTTAAAAACAGCATCTCATGTGGAAATGGGTCTGGAGAGGGTCCCTGGGGCCCAGTCCCTGGCTAAAATCCAGCACAATCCTCCTTCTCCCCTAGGTCAGAGATATCCTGAGGCCCAGAAAGAGCAAGTGACTCCACCAGGGGGCACAGCCCAGCAAGGGGCAGAGGCCAGACCTTCCTGCCAGGGTTCCTGGCTCAGGGCCTGCCCAAAGACCCCAACTCCATAACAGATCTCCAGAGAACCTCGGGGTGGTAGGCGGGGCTCCAGAGCCCTGGACTCTCAGAATGTGCCTGCATGCCGCACCTGGGCGGGTCCAACAGGCAGGGTTTGGTCACTCAGTGGCCTAAGCCAGATGGCCACTCAGCAAGCTCCCCTTCCATAAGAGAAAGACCAACAGGTCATGGGTCCTCATGAAAGGTGCCAGGCCACCTTGCTCTCTGACCCAAGTGCCCTTGGAGGTTAGGGCCCCGAAGACAGCTGCGCCATGAGCAGACAGACAGGAAGAGAGAGGCCAGCTCCAGTCAGAGCCTTAGAGGACGCTCTGGTAAGCCACTAGAGACAAATGTAGCACCCAGCAATGGAGAAGTTGCCACAGGCTTCCTGGGGTTCTTTCTCGGCCTTGGGTAGTTCCTTCCCCCAAAGCACTCTTCGCTCATCCAGCCATCCAGCCATCCACTCATTCATTCATTGACTTATTTACTCAAAGCCCTGCAGTAAGTGAGGGAAGCTGGCTGGCTATGGAGCTCAGCCACCCAGGAGTTAAACTCAGACACTTCCTGGCTGTGTCACTCTGAACGGGTCGCTGCACCTCTCTGAACTTCAGGGGTTTTCCTCAGCAGAAACGGTAAGTGACCTCAGCGCCACGCTCTCAGCTTTTTGAGGACCCTGTGCACCGGGAAGTGCTTTGTTTCAAAGGCCGAGGCAGGAGGATACAGCCTTTGAAACCACCCTGAGCTACACCCTGTCTCATAAACAAACAAAATCAAGTGGCGATTGCCCTTCGTGGTGCATGCTGGTGCCCAAGAAGGGGTGGAAATTCTAAAGTGAGGTCTAAATGCTGAAGAAAGACAGAGCTGTGGGCTCGGGGGCCTGGAGCCTTTCACAGCATGGCTGCGAGGGGATACACCCGGCCTACCCCCACTTCCTCATCTGGAGTGTCACACTCCTTTCTCGGCACTTACTGAGCACCTGCTGAACTGAGTACCTACCCAGCTCTGACTTGCAGGGTTGGGAGGAAAAGTTACGAGACTCGGGGGTGGGGGGACCCACAGCACCCTCTTGAGAGCCTCCACTAGTGGGAGCAGCAACGGCACAAAAATATTCCCCTGAAGGTTCCAGCCTGCGCCTTCCTGCCAGGCAGAGCCTCAGCCAGAGTCAGGGCATAGATTAAATGCTAGAATTAACCCTTGTCTCTGGAGACCCTCTCCCAACTGTGCCTGGAGGTTGTCCTCACCCAGACTCCTATACCCAAGTATAGGAGTCCTCCATTCTTCCCCCACTCTGTCCATGTCGCCAGCCCTGTCTCCAGCTGCTGACCCAGACAACATTCAAGCCCTGGCCACGGTCACCTTGTCGACAAGGAGAGACGAGAAACAGCTGAGCTGTGACCCTTGGTAACCTCACTGGACACCTCAAAAAACGCCCAGGGTTGTGCGGGTCAGAGGGCCAGTCTCTCATTCCAACATGAATAGGGTCTTCTCCCATGACAGCCCCAGTTCTTGTCTCCCAGCCCTCAGGACCCTTTAGCTGCCCCCAAAGAAATGCTCCTCTAGGATTCTCACTTGTCTCTAGGAGGCTCTGAGCTCAGGCCCCAGGGCCTCTAAACTCACCTGAGAGGAAAGGCCTCTTGTGAGAGCTCAGAAACAGGCCTCCTCCTCCTCCTTTTTCCACCCCCTCCACCAGTCACAGCTGAGCACCCATAGGGGGCCTAGTCCCAGAAGAAATTCTGTTCCCATCTGAACCCCCACCATTGCTCCTACTTCAGTCAAGCCCAGAGGGGTTAGGTGACTTGCCCAAAACACAGATGGGAGACAGAAGTGAGATCCCAGCTCTGTGTCTCTGTTTCTGTGCCATGCACCCTGCCCCTCACACTCAGGAATTCCCTGTCACTTGGGGAGAGAGGAAAGGCCCCAGGTTCTAAGTCCTCTGCCTTCTACCATCTAGACCAACCCCTGGTCTCCCTCCAGTTCTTCAAGCCCTGAGGGAGAAGTCCTCCCTCCCCAGCACCCCACCCCTGGGATCCTTCCAGGGAGGGAGGGACGTCACAGGCGCCTCCGGCCCCAGCGTTCCTGGAAAGGCCAGTTTACAGGCTTGGCTATTTTTCACTGTGCAGCTGCTACCATAAACCCTGCTCTCCCCACAACCCCCCCCCAAGAGGGGGAACAGCTGTAAAGGGTCTCCAGAGCCCAGAGCTGGCGCCAAGTCCCCCACCCCTTGCTATTTCTGAGCAGCCAGAGAAATCTTGAAATTAAAACCTCCCGAAAGAGGGGCAAATCCCCGTTCCACTCCAGCAGAGGCCCATTTTTTCTCCAGAGCAGAACAGCGGAGTTCTGCCCCGCTCCCATCTGGGCCTCATGTGACTGAGCATACCATAAAGAACAGGGGATGGAGAGAGGGCTCAGTAGTTTCCAGCACTGGCTGCTCTTCCAGAGGACCCTGATTCAAAGCCCATCTCCCTCTCCCAACCATCTGTAACTCCAGCTCCCAAGGACCCAATGCCCTCTTCAGGCCTCCACCCACACCATTAACACACATGGTGCACACACACGCACACAAGCAAGACACCCTCCCCCCCCCCCCCCACAAAAGCGAATAAAAAGCTGCTTTAGATCAACCTGATCTACTCCAGCACACCCCAGGTGATCCTTTTAGAAATGGATTTATTAGCCAGGTATGATGGTACACATCTTTAATCCCAGTGTCTGAGAGGCAGAGGCTAGCCTGGTCTACGTATCTAGTTCCAAGGTAGCCAATGCTACATAATGCAACCTTCTCCTTAAAAAAGGAAAGGAAGGAAGGAAGGAAGAGAATTTATTTATTTTATTCATTTACTTATTTTATGTGTGTGTTGCTGAGAAAATATGCACACATGCGCACATGGACCCTTGGAGGTCAGAGAGAACATAGAATCTCCTAGAACTGGAGTTACAGATGAATATGAGCCACCATGTGGGCGCTGGGAGTCCAACCTCCCCCCACCCCCTTCTTGAGGTCAATTTGCTGCGACAGAACAGCCAGCAAACAGCCTAAGGAAGGCTTTACCCTGGCTCATGGTTTGAAAGGATGGCCTGGACAGCACAGGGGCAGCTCTGGGCAGCGCAAAACCTCCTCTCTCACTCCAGCCCACTGGACGTACTGTCTTCAGGACTGGGTCTTACCAGGGCGGTTAACTTCTCCGGAATTTTCTCTGGACACACCCTCATGAAGGTGTGTCTCCCAGGTGACTCCAAGTCCTGTTGGCGAGGAACCACCACCGTTCTGATACCCACTAAACTAGAGGCTCCCTGAGGTCACGTCTGCTCCAATCCCATGGTTCAAAGCTCTGTGGTGACCACGTGATCTTGGACTCTTCTGAGTCTCCGAATTCCTTTTTCTTCCACATCTTAGGGACTGGTTTTGCTGTGTGACAGCCAGTGTATTTACACCACATGACTCTTTCCGTTGGAAGAAGGCCCTGTGAGGAGAGTTCAGGAAGCACTCTGCCTGCACATCCGTGCATCACTAAAGCCACGCCTACACTTGGGACATGAGCTTTTAGCTGTTTATCCCTTTTGACGTTTTCATATGAGTGCATAGTGCTCTTCAGTCATCCTCACCCACTGCCTCCCCTCACCCACCCCTCCTCACCCACTGAATCCCCTCCTCACCCCACTACCTCCTCTCATGCCCTCTGCTCTTTCTGAACTCCTTATTCCCCTCTACCTTTATGTCTGTGTGCCTGTGTCTCTCTGAGTGAGTGAATGAGTGTGAGTGTGAGTGTGTGTGTGCGTGTGCGTGTGCGTGTGTGTGTGTGTGTAGTGGTATGCATGTGAGGAAGCCAGAGGACAATTTGTATGTAGGAGTCAGTTCTCTCCTTCCACCCTGGTCAGTCCCTTGAGTGAGCAGCAAGCTCCCTTGCACACTGAGCTCCCTCTCAGAACCTAGCCCAACCGTTTAGTAACACCGATAAGATGCCGCTGCGCATCATCCTGTTTAGAGGCTGGTGATCAGCTGTGCGTCCCCATTCTCCCCACTAGTGAATTCGAAGGCTGCGAGGAAATAACCCAAGCTTTCTTGTTGATAGTTTCAAACTGGAAACAAGCCAGCTGCCCAGAAGCCCGTGGTTGGATGAACCGACTGTGGTATGCCAATGCAGCAGAGAACTGCTCAGCAAGGAAAAGGGGGAATGTTGCTCCCCACCACAGTGACAAAAAACATCAAAAATATTCACGTGGAGCAGGGGAAGCCAGACAGAAAAACAGACACCACACAGATCCATTTATATAAAAAACCTAGAGCCAGGTGGTAGTGGCACACGCCTTTAATCCCAGCACTTGGGAGGCAGAGGCAGGTGAATCTCCAAGTTTGAGTGAGTTCCAGGATAGCCAGAGAAACCATGTCTTAGAAAAACAAAACAAAACAAAAACCTAGAAAACAAAAGGAACCTAGTGACTTCTGGGGCTTAGGGAGTGTGGGAGCTGGATGAGGAGGAGGCTGAGGAGGGGCGTAGGGGAGATTTTGGAAAGAGTCCAGAGTAATGTCTTGAAAGCCAGGTGTGGGTCCTGCTATCCACAGGAGCCTAAGGCAGGAGGACCAGGGTTCAAGGTCATTCCCAGTTACGTAGAGAGCTTGGGGCTAGCCTGGGCTACAGGACACTCTGTCAGGAAGGAAAAGGTTGAGGGAGGGAAGGGAGGGGTTTGTGGGTGACAGGTGTGTTCATGAACTGGTCTGTGGTGACACTTTTGTGAGGACATGTGTGTCACAGGCCACCAGGCTGTGCTCTCAGGCACACTAACTAACCCACAGGTCAGTCACACCTCCGCAAAGCCATGAACATGACCTAGGTCTCCCATGCTATGTCCAGCCTTTGACAATGAGCAGCGGACACGTCCACTGCTGTCCTCCGCTGCCACAAGGCCACACTCTGTGTAAGCATACGTCTCTGGTGGTAGGCGCTTGCCGAAAAGTCATAGTTAGAAAAGGGTTGCCAGCAGTTTCCCGGCAAACCAGAAGCCGGAAGGGCTGATGAATCTTTACAGAGAGGAACAGTGATGAGGCCAGAGGCTGGCCCACCTCACAGCCAGCTTAGGGGAGGAAGGAAGAAGAGAGGGAGGAAGTATCACTCCCATGCTTCCTCTACCCCACTACCAACAGCAGGTTTTGGCCTTTGGACCACTGACATGTTCTGGCCAGTTGTGACCCACTCCTTCAATCCTAGCAATGATGAGACAGGAGTTCGAGGCCGACCTGTGCCACACGGCAAAGCCCTGCCAAAATAAAGCAAATCACACTTATAAATCAAAAAAGATGGCATGTTCTAAAATAAGGCAGTCAGACCTCACTGGGCTGAGGACGCCTTCCGAGCTGCAGACAGACCCGCGTTCAAATGCAGTGTGCCCTCAAGCAAGCTGCTGCCCTCTCTGTGGTGGGGGTCAGATGAGGCTGTGTGGACAATGTCTGCCTTCCCTCCTCCTCACACAGGAGCAAGCCCGTACAAAGCACCAACGTTATGCGTGTGTGCACGAATGCACGTGTGTGCAGCCGCCATGCGAAGTGCCAGGGCAGCTGTGAGGTGGGATGGAGCCTCACGTTCCTCTTCCCTGGAAGAGGAGTTGGGATGGTGCTGCTCTCAGTGGGCTTCATTACCTCCTTCTCTGCAGGGTTGGAGCCAAGGGACCTGCTGCTGCTGGGCAAACACTCGACACTGAGCCACACCTCAGCCCCAACCTCCTTTACACAGCGGCAGATACCCACAGAGGTGATGTGCCCACGGTCTCACGTTGGCTGAGAATAGAGCGGGCGTTGAACCACAAGTTCTGACCTCACCAGGAGAGGGATAAAAACAGGTGCAGAGGCCACGTTTCTGCCTCCTTCTGTTCTCACCTGAATGTGACCAGCCCTCTTCCTGGGGCTGACCAGAGTAAGGTGAGGAAACAGGGCGCCTGCTTCCCGTTGTGGCTTTTCAGCCCCTTTACCATAGGTCACTAGCACAGGCACACAAACGCGCACACTCGCACACAGTGGCAGCAGGCCCAGCCTGGACAGATGGGCAGGACAAGGACACCCTGTTCAGACCTTGGTCCCCTGGGGACACTGAGGTTGTCTCTCTTGACCTTCAAGCTCAGCTCTGTCCCTTGTGGTCCCAGCCCACAACCCCTGCTCTCCCTCTATGGCTTCCTGGGTGTGTCCACAGAACAGTCCTTCTGGGCAGATCTCTGCAGATGTGGGGGAATTAGAAAATTCTAAGCAGGAGTGGAGCTCTGCTGTCCCCTCCCTGAGGCAACCATTCTCTCCTTCCTCCGTCCCTCCACCCATTCACCCACCCACCATCACTCCTCCCTCCCTCCATTAATCCCTCATTTTCTCCCTCTATCTCTCCCTCCCTCCCTTCCTCCCTCCCTCCCTCTCTTCCTCCCTCTACCATCCCTCACTGAACACTCAGGATTGTGTCCGCAGAGCTGTGTGACGTGGGCGCTGGCTGCAACTGCTCTGGGCCAATCTCTGGGTTGTGAAAGTAGTAGTAGCATTTCGAGGTCTGAGAGTCTCAGTGAGTAGGGTGGACCTGGCAGAGGACAAAGGCCCCATCACCCTGCCCACCATGGGCCACTGCCATCACTGAGCCCTGGAGGTGTGGAATGAGGAGTAGCTGAGGAAGAAGCAAGATCCAGGGAGCATCTAGGCCAGGAGCTGATTGCATGCAGTATAGGAGGATGTAGTTGGGATCATGACATACTGGAAAAGCTCAGAGGCACAGGAAAGCTTGGCTCCTGTCCTGGCGCTCAGGCCACCTCCTTAGCCCCTCCCCCTCCAGGATCAGAGGACACACACTGCTGCTGAGGCCTTGTACTCCGGAGAGCTCTCCTGGAATTGGTGGGAGCCTGCTGGCCAAAGAATCATTCTCCAGTGTCTTCAGGGACTTGGTGTGACCTGAGGGAGCTTATGTGCTCCCCGGCTACAGTGATAGGGACAGAGCCTGACACCAGAGAAACGGAGACACTCTGCCTGAGCCGCACAGTGCACCGGAACAGGAGGTGCTTGGGAGTTCAGAGGCAACTCTCTTGGTTGCTGGAGGACGCTGGGCTGGGCTGAGAGAGGCGGATCTCTCCCAGCTGCACAATACAGAGGCCTCTATGTGTTCCGGAAGCCTAAGAACGGGCCACGCAGACTAGATGTGGGATCCTTGAAGTGCCAGGGCTGTAGGAGACAGCCCTGTGCCACCACCACCCTGGGAACCTGACATGTGTTCCTGACTCCCGGATTCCAGACCACATCTAGATTCCAGAGGGCCCAGGCAGGTCACCATCACAGGAACTGGCCATCAAAGGGAAGGAGGAAGATAGAAGGGGAGGGGAGTCAAAGGCTGGGTCTCTGGAGGCCAAAATACCTGTCAAGGGTGGGTGGGTAGGTGTCCGCAAACACCGTCCCTGAGGCCCTGTTAGTACTCACCCACCTGCAGGGAATGGGTAACCACGACCTCACTACTGCCCTGACCCAAAGCACAGAAATGAGGTGTCTGTGGTATGGTGTCACCAGCTGCAGAGTCAGGCAGAGAAGTGTCTGAGTGTTTGACACATCACCTCCAGAACTCCTCAGGAATGTGGACCCCAACGCCTATTCGCACCCATCTTTCTCTTTGCCACACCATTCTCAGCTCTTGAACCTGGCTGATGCCCTCCCACAATGCTGCTCCCAGCCCACAAACACCCTGTCCCTGCAGACCTGTGCAGCCCTTGATAGTCCAGAGAGACTCAAGCCAGATCAAGGTTTATTACGATACTGTGTCATATAGCCACACCTGAAGAGCTGAGGACACGGGGAACCGTGAATGGAGGTGTGGGGAGCCCCTAAGACACCTCTGCCCTGTCAAGGACTGAGGAACGGCATGGGCTCAGGCTGCCAGACCACTGTGGGAGCGAGCAAGCGAAGGATGGGGCCAGGCCCTGCTCCAGGCTGGGCGTCAGAATCCAAAAACAAAACAAACAAAAAAATGGCAGTTGCACCAAACGCCCCTTGGCTTCCAGGTGCTTCCGGGACTGACAGAGAAGGTCTCTGCTCATTCCACTCATGCCAGCATTCACGAGTTACAAACACCCATCAGAGCTGCTTGACACTGGAGAGAGCCAGACTCCCTGCATCCCGCACCCCAACTCTGAACCAATCAGAAAGCAAGCCGCCTTTGAGAAAAGCTGAGAACAGTATTTTCCAGAGTGGGGAGCTGTGAGATTGGACTTCGTAGCTCTTAGCCGCCATCCTGATGCTAATTAAGCAGCTTGGGGAAAAGCGTAGCAAAGCCAGCCAGTAGGAAACCTCAGAGAGATCACGTGACTTTCAGCTTGGTTTTCATGGATTGTCTAGGAGAACTCTGTGATGTAAGTGGGGACCCCTTCCAGAAGCTTCCTAACAGTCCGCTGAACAGAGGCAGAGTGGCAAACACCGGTGATGGGAGATGCAAATGAGGTTTCTTTGCGGTCTGTCGCTACTAGATACGGCCTGCACCTTGCTTTCCCAGTGGGCGCCCGTGTGTGGCAGGCCCACCCATTTGACATCTTCCAAACCTAATGGCCCACTTATTTTCACAGCTGAGATGGAAACAGCAGTGTTTGCCGCCTGAAGGGGACCTCTGGCCTGTTCCCCTTCCGCTGTGTGGACTGCCTCATCGCAGCTCCAGCTGGGATGTGACTGTCCTTCCTCTCCCAGAGAAGTGGTGTTTTAGGGTGAAGGCTCTCCCAGGATGGCAGGAGGCATTAAAGGCACTGGAACTGGGGGTGATGTTTCTTGGGTGCACCAGGGCCATCAGCTCTGCCCATTCGGGGTCAGGGTTGGCACCAGCAATCACCAGGGAGGGGTGTCAAAAAACAGTTAGAGCTGAAGGCCTTTCTTGACCGAGGAGGTGACCCTCAAGGAATCAGCAGTCGGGCCCAGCAGCTTTGGGGCCTCTTAGACACTGGGGGAGACTCTGTTGCAGGCACAGGAACTTTCAGGGGGACCGGCTGGTTCCTGGGATTCTGGGGCTAAGGAGGAAGACCCTTCTGGTCCCCCTTGGCCCTCATTGGCTTCAGGAATCCCTTCAGCCTCCGCTGAACCTGACTCCTCTGGGACGCCCAGCTTCTCTGCCGAGACCCCACATACTGGTGCTTCCTGGGCCTCCTCCTGGCTGACGGGCTCCTCATCCTCCGACCCACCCTTCACTGCCTTTGTTCCCTCCTCACTGCCTGGCATCACCCTGGCTGGAGACCGGAGGTTCTGGGTAGCAGCCAGGATGTCAGCCTGGAGCTGCTGGGAGGAGTCCAGGGCCTCTTCCGGCCGGCTGTCAGGCGCCCTGTCTGGAACCTCACTGAAGGTACTGGGCCCCCCAGCCCTGTCACTCTTGTCCACATACTTCTTTTCAGGGAAGGAGGATGGGTAGTAGGCTGTGGCCTTGTGCTTCTGGCGGGTGATGAGTGCGGCGCAGACGATGAACATGATCAGGAAGGTCAGCGAGCCCACCACCGCAATGAGCATCACGTACTGGCGGAAGAAGTCCATGATCCCGTCCAGGAGGTTGGTGGGGGGCGCAGGGCCCTCCAGCTGGGGTTTCCCTGATGTGGGACTGAAGGCTGGAGTCCGGGGTGGTGGCAGGCTCGGTGAAGAGGCTGAAGAGCCCTCAGCTTCCCCACTGCCCCCCACATCATCCAGGAAGGACACAGAGTAGGCTGCCGCAGGCACAGGCCTTGTAAGTAGTAGCAGAGACAGGAGGAGGCTGGGGACCATGGTGACCCACAGAACCTATGGGGAGAGGTGAGAGAGAAGTCAGGCTGACAGGCTGGAGGGATGGCTCAGAGGTTAAGAGCACTAGCTGCTCTTCCAAAGGTTCTGAGTTCAATTCCCAGCGACCACATGGAGCCTCACAACCATCTATAGTGAGATCTGGTGCCCTCTTCTGGTGTGCAGGTGTACACGCAGGCAGAATGCTGTATAAATGATACATAAATAATCTTTAAGAAGTCGGGCTGTGTCTCCACGGTCTCAGGACTCAGGAGTGGCTCACTAGTTCCTGTGGACAGTGGGAACCCAGAACCTATGTCACTTAGCTGAGCAATACACATATACACACACTCCAGGATACGTGGAATGCGACCTATCCCGTGTTCCTCTTGTGTTCCTGAGATCAGAAACTGCCTTTTATTCATCTCTATGTCCTCACTGTTTTGCACACTGAGCATACCCTAAGTGCGCGATAGATGCTTCTGCACCAGCGTGGCTGAATTCACAATCCTATCTTACACTCGTCGCTTAAATCTGCATCGGATGCTAGTGGAAGTGTCTTTGTGTTACGTGTGGGAGGAGGGATGCACTTGGAGACCAGAGGGTAACGTGGAATAGTTGAATACCATTCCTCCTCTGGGAGCCTCCACTTCCTTTTCAAGGCAGGGCCTCCTACTGGGTCCTGGTGCTTACGTGTCACATGGTGGGGCCAGCAGCCCCAACAATCCTCCTGTTGTTGGCATCACAGGCGTAACCACGCTGGCTTCTCACGTGGGCGCTAGAGACAGTTCAACTCAGCTCTTCCAGCATCCCCACCTGAGCCTGCTCCCAGCCCAATCAGAAGCTTGTCATGGATGCCTGAGGGCTAGCCAGCTACCCACTAAGGGAGAGGCTACGATTGTCCCCGTTTCCAGCTGCAGAAACCAAGGCTCAGGGGAAACTGAGGCTCAGGGGGATCAAGTGACTTCTCCAGAGAGACCTGAAGTCATCTGGCCTGAGGACTCTGGGAGGTGGGATTGGAGGGTGGGGTTGGAGATGAGGGGGCTGAGGGACATCTCTGCACAGGAAGTGGCCCCAGGGCACCGCTACCCTGAGGCCTTGGAAGCTGCAGCAGAGGCCTTCCCAATCCACCCACTTCCACTGCCAGAAGCCTCTAGATTTTGAAGCTGCCAGGTCTGCCAGCTCTATAGGAGTCCTGAGTACCAGGGTGCGGCTGGGGGTACCGTGACTCCCTCCCCCAATCCATGGAGGCCCGGATCTCGCTGTGAGCCTCTGAAAATCCCAAGAGGTTCCAGGGGGGGGAAACCACAGTTCCTGGGGAGACAAAGCTAGCTAACACCATAGCCCCTCCGGATGCCTGCCGCAGCCCCTCCCCACCGCCACCACTAAATGGGAACCAGATGTACCCCTCCCCCTCTGGAAGGCTGCTCCCGGCATGAACCACCCCCAACCCTACCCTCAGACCCCATCTGGCCCAGACAACTGGGCTGATTAATAAATTCCTCATTGCCCAAGTTTACACTAGCTCTGCCAGCCAGTGGGAATAGGATCTGGGGTTCAAACTCTTGTTGGCCCAGCAGAGGGCTCTGGTCCCTGAGGCAGACTGGGGCTAGAAGTCTAAGACAGAAGGCTCTGATGCTGTCTCAGGGGATCTCCCTTGGAAGAGGAGGCAGAGGCAGAGGCAGAGGCAGAGGCAGAGGCAGAGGCAGAGGCCTGTTGCCTGCTCCGGGCCACACAGCAAGTTTCTGAACTGCATCGGGAAGCTAAAGTTCCCAGCGCCTTGGCTGCAGGGCCTGCTGGGTGAGGCAGGTGGCTTTACCTGCCTCTTGTGTGACAGGGGCTCAGGAGGGGAGGGAGGAAGGAGGCTGGTCATTTATCGACTGCCCCAATGGCCAGAAGCTTTCCAGTTAGGTGTGCTGAGCCCTCGGTATCTCAGAAAGCCGGCCCGGGTGCCCTGCCCCCACCCAAAGGAGCTAACATCAAACTATTGGTCCAGTTTGCAGGGAGCTCAGCCTCCTGGCCCCTCCAGTCGGCTCTGGGCAACTCACAACCCCACAAGTGCTGTGTACTGTGGGGATTGCTACACTGTTCTTTCTTTTCATTTATGATTAAATTCTTAGGGCTTAATTTTTTCAATTCTTCCTCTCTTGGTTGGATCTGCAGCAGGGCAACTGCACCGAACGCCAATTTTGTCAAATTGGACCAAACAGCGAAAGACAGACGTTCCTTTCAGAACATCCAAAGAGGCTAAATGGGCCAGCGAGGTGGCTCAACAGGTGAAGGGGCTTGCCGCCAACCCTGAGGCCCTAAGCTTGACCTCCAGAACCCAACAGGGTAAGAGGAGAGAACCAACTCCCACAGGCTGTCATCCGACCTCCACCATAGCCTGCACAGCCCCCTACAAACATATAAATGTAATAAAAATTTTTTTTCTAAGGTGCTTAAATTTCCAAGGGGGCGCGTTTTGTTTATTTTCTCCCCTTTTCTGCCGCACCAGAGCCCCGTGTGCACTAACCAGGCGCTCTCTTGCTGAGCCCCTGGGGCTCATGAACAGTGACGGCCTCCATGAAGGATGCTCCATCCTGGCTCTCTCCCTAGATGCAGTCTCACAGTGGTGACAGTGATGTGTCCCAGGACACACAGATGATCCACGACTGGGCTAGGGTTTGAGTCCTCTATCAGGGGCTGTGGAGGCTCACATGAACTCGCACATGCATGCGTGATGCATGCGTGTCGGTGCACATACAGGCCAGAGGGCAATCTGGGGTTCACCGCCAGGAGGTCTCTGCCTGGGATCTGGGGATCACCAAGTGGGCTAGGCTGGCCCGTTTCCCTGACCTTCTGAGGCTGAGATTTCAGGAACATCACTCCGCCTGGCTTTTTTACCTGGGTTTCCGGGCTTGAACTCTTGTGAGTCCTCATTTTTTCCTTGGCGTTTTACTGACCTACTGCCTCCCCTTTTTTGGGTGGTGCTGGGAATTGAACAGAGAGCCCTGTGCATATTGGGCAAGTGCTCTGCCACTGAGCTACACCCCAGGCCTGGGTCAGCAGAGGCAGGTTTGCAAATCCAGAACCCTGCTGGGCTATGTATTATGATGCTCTCCGTAAGGACAGCTGTGGCAGCTGTGGCAAGTGAGGGCTGTGGCTCCAGAGACACAGGCACCGTGACCACAGTCCTGAGGACTGCAGAGGTCCCCGAGCAGAGCATGCTGACAGAAAGCCACCGGGCCAGCTTGATCAACCTGGCTGCATCGTGTCTAAATCTGCCGGCTGCCTCCTCTCGGCCTCTCGTTCCCCATTTGTCTGCAAACGGGCAGCAGGTAGGGAGACTCCAGGTTGAGGCTCAAGGAGCTGCTGAGACTTTATGAGAGAGCACTGCAGGCACGGGGGGCGATCCTGCAGGAAAGCTGGAATTCAGGAATGGAATGCTCCAGGGTAAGCCAGCATCTTCCCTCAGCAGACCCGTGGCTGTCAATTGCACTGGCCCCCTAACAGCTCAGCCAAGGAGCAGAACACACACACACACACACACACACACACACACACACACACACACACACAC